>NC_056732.1:906525679-906900679 GCF_019279795.1 Protopterus annectens
GTTTTTCCCACACATATCTGTGATTGGCCATTTTGGAATTGTATCAACTTCAGTAAACCTGCATTGTCATGCTCCAGTTTGTATTCATTCCTATATATTAGCTATTATTGCATTTACTGGTACTGCTGTCATGGCTTAGTGGTTCTGTACCTTGACTATGGTGTATAGTATCCTGGGTTCGAACCTGGCCACTGCTTTTTATTTTTCATGACTGTCTAGACATGCTGAGGGGTGTGTCTGTGTAAAGGCAGTTTTGATACGGCTTGCTCAAAGTTGCCCGTCGGTTAGCTTGTTTTGTAGTCGCGCTCCATAAATGGGGTACGCTGCTTTAAGCCTCATTTGGCTATCGGCACGCATATTACGCTCAGCTCAGTTCAGGGCACATAGATTTAGCGTGTTAAACCACTGCTCAGCTACGGGCACTCATTTTGCACCAGTTAAACCACTGCTCATCTACGGGCAGATGCACTCACCCTGTTAAACTGTAGCTCAGCTATGGGCACATCTGGCATTTTTTATTCTTTTGTTACCTCACATGTCTTCAATATAAATGGGCTATTTCATTACATTTTACATATATTGGGGTTTTATGTGTACATATTTGTCAGGGACTTGTTTTCATGCTTATTTTGAAAAAAAAAAAATTGGTGTTGTGGGGGCTCGAACCATGAATGCCTGCTCTTCAGCCAACATGTCTACTGCTACGCTATTGCTTCCTGGCTTATTTTGCATATTTAGTTCTTATATGCTTTCCCACTGACTGCTAACTGTAGCTGCGCTACGGGCATGCTCGCGCAAACGAGCACACTCACGGTTAAACATCTTTACAATTTAAAAAAATATATAACATGTTCATTTATATATATTTTATGTTCATAGTCTGTAGGGGCATGTGTTGTGTTGTGTTTATTCACATTTCCGTGGAATCTGTTGTGGGTGTTTACTTTGGGCACTTTTACACTTCTGGGGGCGTGTCCGCTTGCAGGGCTCAGCCTACGGACACGCCCCCTACTGTCTTATACGGACCTAGGTGTGATTCAGTATGCTCTCATGAATATGCAAAGCATGCTGACATCACTCCGTTTAACTGCAGCCTCAGTGTAAGAGTTATAACTCTTACACGAAGGCTTCGTGAATCCTGGGGGTTATGTCTGACCAGGTGGATAGCAAGGCCGTATTGTTACCAGAGGAAAACTTTTTTTAAATATACAGCATCAGCAGTTTTAATGAACAGAGGACTGTAAGCTAAAGTGATGTAGATGCCCTGTGACATACCACGTCAGTAAGGTGGGCACAGCTTGAATGTTAAACCTATATAAAATTGTGTGCTTCCTGTTTCATGTTAGACAAAATTCTGTACTTGTACGTTTTTTGCCTCCTGTTGTACACTAGTAAACTTTTGAATCTGAACCTCCTGTGTATTGAATTCTTGATTTTATTTAACAGTTTGGTCCTTCTTAGCCGGAAATTCCCTCGGACAGCTGCAGATCAGAGTCTACCGGTGGTTGAACACTGCGCAGGAGAAGTTACCGAAACAGTTCTTCTTGGGTGAAAAGTCCTCTGACTGAATTGTCGTTTAAAGAGGCTGGCCACTTTCTGATCTGTGGCCAATGAGCGGATATTGGACAAATTCAATACCGGAGGCTCAGGTAGGAAGAATTTGCCTTTTTTCTGTTTAGATCAGGGACTAGGTTACAGTATATTGTTGTCAAGATTTGTTTTGCAGATCAGGGACAAAAGGAAGTACTGTATATTTGGTCATAGATCAGGGTAACAGAATAAGGTAGGCAGTTATTCTAGATAAACTGTGAACAGGAACTGAGAATTTGATATCACGTGATACAAAAGGGTTACGTAACATTTTCTTTACTATGGGAAATCAGTGCACTAAAACATCTAGAGATCCGCCCCTAACCGAAGACGCAAAATACATGCAATCACAACGTTCCGATAACATTAGGTATTATACGAAATGGGTTAACAAGTATGAATTTGATGGTAAACTAGATAAAACTTCACTAGTTAAACTCCTTAAGCAGCTTAAATCTGATGCAGGAGGTCAGGCAAAAAAGCAACGCCAATTAGGCATTCCTCAGGCACACAAGTGGATTGAGAACGCAAATCGTAGAGAACCGAAGCTGAAAAATTCAAGAACATTGTTTTTAGACAAAGAAGATAATAACTTGGTAATAGCAACAGCTCCTCCTCCTCCTCCCTTGCCCCCTCCCTTACCCTTTTCAGGATATGAAGCGAGTGGACAGGCTGGTCCGCCTCCGCGTTATCCTAAAGTTTCAGCAAGACCACAACCATTTGTTAGAGATCCTATTGAGACTAGGTCCTGAACACGTAAAACACATAGGGACACAGAATCATATCAAATAGAGAGAAACCTACAGGATGAGAGTGAGGAAGAAATATGACACTTATAAAAGTTCCAAATCCTCAGGCAGGACAGGAAGGGCAAAACCCAATACTCTTAGTATACAGACCATGGACACCGGAAGATATCCGGAAGGCTACTGAGGGAATCCCCCATCCAAAAGTTAATTTTACGAAATTTTTAGAAGATTTACAAGGCATGAGGTTGAGTTACCACTTGAATGGGGAAGAAGTAAAAAAAGTAGTAAGACAAATTATAGGTCCAGATTGTCACATGATTTGTGGCACCTGGAATCCTCGTAATGCAGAGCTTAAACCATTCCCACATAGTGACGCAGAGTTAGACAACAGAGTGAAAGGTCTAACAGACTGAATCTCTGAGAAATGGAAACCTAGAGCAGACTGGACTTGCATTAATCAATGCATACAACAGAAAAATGAGACAATAGATGGGTACTATGCTAGATTATTAGAATGTTTTAATAATCATAGTGGTATGTCGGTTCCTGAGAACCAAACGAATGATTCCCCGTTTGAACAACAATTGAAAAATGCATTTTTGAAAGGTTGCATTGCACCTATTAGTAGCTTCATTATGAAGCATATGATAGACCATTGAACAGGGAGGCTACAAGCCTTACTTGAATACGCTAGACATGCTGAGAGACATTTTAATAATAAAAAGAAAATGAAGGCACAATTCTTCACTGCTGAAGACGGAGCTGAAGTGTTTGTGTTACAGTCAGGTAAAAAGGGCAAGAAAAATGCCCAGGGAAACAAACAGTATGACAAATGATCAGAAGATTTTGAAGAGAGAAAGAAGAGAGGTGAATGCTTCAAGTGCGGGAAAAAGGGACATCTAGCAAGGGATTGTAAGCAAAACAAAAAGGTAATTACAGAAGATAAGGGAGATGAGGACTGACTATATGATAGTGAAGACACATCATGTGAAAGTCAGAAATCATCAGGAAAAGTTAATAAACAGAAAACAAATGTAAATGTGATAGAAGGAATAGAGGAAGTGCAAGTAGATATGGAAGATAAAGAAAGTGAAATTTTGGACTTAGCATTATTGAGCTTAGAGCTCTACTTAGCAGATCTAAACCGAAGTTACACTTCTGGTAGAGGGAAGGAAGTCAAATTCCTGTGTGACTCAGGGCGTCACGGACTTTGATACACCCTCCAAGTTACCAGAACATTCAATCACCTGATTATATACTAGTAAAGCAGCAAATGGACAGCTATACAGGGAACCACTTTCCCATGATATAGCAATAACTGACCCTGTTTCAGGTATGACCCAGAGAAGTAAAATTGTTGTTTCTGCAAAGTGTCCAGTAAACCTATTGGGCAGGGACCTTATGCAGATATTTGGCATTGCAGTAGTTCCAAATGTACAAGGTATGGAGGCACAGAGACAAATGGATACCTTTGTAGTGCGATCGGAGGGTGAAACATTTTACTGGTACAGCCAGGACCTAGTCACGACTGGTCCAGGGGCAGTAACCGAGGAACTGATGAATGTAGCTATCAGTAAAGCCCCTTCCCTCGACACTGATCAACAGCATTTGTTACACTGTACTCTATACTACTGTACTACACCAGGACCTGATAGAGAGTATGAGCAAGAATTGTTCAAAAATCATGCAACTAGACTAGTATTGCATACTTTGTACTGGGATACTGAGGGGAACAGTATAGTTAGCTGTTCATTACCTCAAGAATTCCTTGCATTATATAGATCAAATCGATTACCACATGTCAGCTTGACAAAGAACAAAAGTGTAAAATGGGCAGACTTAGGAGAAAAAGTAACAAGATGGGAGAAACAGACTGATTTAGAACTATCAGAACAAGGGATACAAAAACAAAAACCGAATTGGTTGACACAGACACATCCAGCTGTGCACTTGCAATCTAGCGAGGACAGCTGATTAGCGTTTTTATTGGAAGAAGAAGAAAAGGCCTTATGTGAAATTCCAGCAACTCTTTGGTCAACAGGCAAGTCAGATGTAGGACTTATTCGAACAGCAGGACCAGTTACAATTACCCCAAAGTCAGCTTTTAGACCACAAAAAAGACAATACCCTTTGAGAAAGGATGCAGAAATAGGAATTACGCCTATAATAGCAGCATTACTCAAAGAAGGAGTACTGGTAGAATCTTCTGATTCACCATGTAATACACCCCTATTTCCTGTTAAAAAGCAAGCGGGAATGGCGGATGGTACAAGATTTACAAGCTGTAAATAATGCAGTAATACCTAGAGCACCTACGGTGCCAGACCCACATACTTTGTTAAATGATTTAAAACCACAACAGAAGTATTTCTCTGTGGCAGATATTAGCAATGCTTTCTTTTCAATACCTATACATCCTGATAGTCAATATTGGTTTGCATTTGCATTTCAGGGTAAAAGGTATACATATAGTCGACTACCACAGGGATATTGTGAGAGCCCAATAATATTGGCTAGCAATCTGGCAGGGTTTACCCCACCGGGAAGTAATCAAATTCTACTTTATATAGATGACATCTTACTAGCAGCCCCCACCCAGCAACAATGCAGGGAGGATACTGTAGCATTATTAAAATTTTTAGCAACACAAGGACACAAAGTAAACAAAAGTTAAGTTACAACTTTGGAGAAAACAAGTTAGATACCTAGGATATGTAATATCCAATGAAGGTAAAATATTAGACGAGGAAAGAAAAACAGCAATTTTGCAAGCACCCAAACCAACAACCAAGAAGGAAATGATGTCTTTCTTGGGTACAACTAATTTTTGTCGGAGCTGGATACCAAATTATGCTTTGGAATCTGCTCCACTGACTGACTTGATATATAAGACACCAATGGCAGCACAAGATATTTTACAATGGACACCTGAAGCAGAAACGGCTTTCTGCAGGTTGAAGCAGTTGATAGCTTCTTCATTAGTTTTAGGACTTCCGAATTATCACAAACGGTTCTTGCAGACCGTAGATTGCAAGCAAGGATATATGACGTCAGTATTGACACAACAACATGGGGATAAGCAACGCCCCATAGCCTATTATTCATCACAGTTAGATCCAGTGGCGCGATCTTTGCCTCACTGTGTACAAGCAGTAGTTGCAGCTGCAATGGCACTGCAGGCTTCGCCTCAGTGGTGTTATTGCACCCCCTCATATTGAGAGTGCCTCATGCAGTTGCAATAATTTTACTGCAAGAAAAAGTGGCATACCTATCTCCTGCTAGACATCTTTCATGTATGACTATACTGTCGAGCCAACCTCATATGACAATTGAATGATGTACGACATTAAATCCGTCAACATTACTTCCAACTCCTGCGGATGGCTCACCACACAGCTGCCTGCAGGAAATTAAACAGTTAGCTTTGCCTAGACAAGATCTCACAGATATGCCCTTGGATAATGCTGAGGTGACATATTACGTGGACGGCTCATGCAGAAGGGGTCCTACAGGGAAGAATCTGGTAGGGTATGCAGTAGTTACAGACACTGAAATTTTAAAAGCTCAATCCTTACCACATAACTTACCTGCACAAGCAGCAAAATTGATAGCTTTGATGAGGGCATGTACTTTAGCAAAAAACAAGTGTGTAAACATATATACTGATAGCCAGTATGCTTTTTCTACAGTACATGTATTTGCGCAACAATGGAAAAATAGAGGAATGATAACATCTAATGGAAAATCTATTAATCATGCGCAATTTATTTTGGAGTTATTAAAATCTATTCAGTTACCTACCAAAGTAGCTATTTGTAAATGTGTAGCTCATACAAAACAACAGGATAAGATTTCAAAAGGCAATGCACGAGCTGATGCAGCTGCAAAGCAAGCAGCCTCAGACTCAAAAACTTTATTTTTGAATGAGGAATTACAACCCTCTGAGATTTTAGATTTAGACATGTTAAAAACAATGCAGATGCTTACTACAAAAGCGGAAAAACAAATATGGGTAAAACGAGGTGCAATTCTTGAGAATGGACTGTACATTTCCAAAGAGAGAAAACCAATATTGCCGTCTAATTTATTTAGATATGCAGCTTTGTTGAGCCATGGGCAGTGCCATGTCTCAAAAGGGGGGGATGGTACAGTTAGTAAACCGAATATTCCAAACATATGGATTCACAAATTACACACAAAAATTTTGTGCAGCTTGTCATACTTGTAACAAGCACCATGCACAAGGGGCATTTAAAACCAAGCAAGGAAGTTTTCCTATACCACCATACCCGTTCCATACTATTTGTATGGATTTTATAGAATTGAATAAGTGTGAAGGGAAAAAGTTTTGTTTAGTTATTGTAGACATGTTTTCCAAATGGGTAGAATCTTTTCCAACCAAAAACCCGGATGCAGCAACAGTGACAAAAGCCCTGATAAAAGAGATAATCCCTAGATTTGGCATTCCGGAAAGGATCTATAGTGACAACAGCACTCATTTCGTGAATCAGACAATCCAGCAACTTGGGAGATTTTTTGCTATATCCTTAAAAAACCATTGTGCCTACCACCCACAGTCAGCAGGACTGGTGGAAAGGTACAATGGTACTCTCAAAAATAAGCTTAGGAAGCTAGTTGAGGAAACCCAAAATAATTGGATATACTGTCTGCCTTTGGCACTGCTGAGTATGAGAACAGTTCCAAATGTAAAGGGTTTGACTCCCTTTGAAATGGTTTTTGGGAGAGCATATTATATGCCTCAGTGGAAAGCTCTCATGCCTGCAGAGCAAGAGGCTGACAGTTCATTAGCTAGTTATATGAGGAAACTGTTAACAAATAAATCTGTTTTGCAGTTTAACTCTTTTTCAGATAAGGAACAGACCAGACCGGTGAAAGCAGTCTTGGCCCCTGGGACGTTTGTGTGACTGAAAGTGACGAAAAGGAAGAATTGGGTGAGTCCAAAGTGGGAGGGACCGTACCAGGTTCTGTTGGCAATGCCTACTGCAGTCAGAGTGGCCGAGAGGACGTCCTGGGTTCATTTGACACATTGCAAACCGGTAAAGAACTTTCAACTTGATAAAAACTTTGTGACTGATATACAACCGGACCGAGATGGCAAAAAACAAAGCGAATAGAAATTTAGACCACCCCCAGAGATGTTGCATAATCATTTTGTGGAGTGTACATTTATTGACTGTAATTGTGACAATTTTCCTCTTGTTGGGGTTTATCCTACACACAACCACACAAGTGAAAGCGGGAAGGCGTGACGAAACGTCTATAGACTGGCATCCAAATTTTAACACATACCTAGCCATGAAGCGTGTATATGCAGAGACTATGAACATTTCAAATTGCTGGGTTTGGACAGCTATACCAACAGCATATGGAGGACTGATAATGTCCGCTGTCCCTCTGGGGATAAATGAGACTTGGGAGAATTTACTCTTCGATACAGGAATTGAGATCACAGGACAAAATAGCTTTATTTTTACCTGTCATACAAAAAGGAATTGTATGTTTTTATAAAAATGATACCCTCCAGGTGGGCTGGAGCAATTGTAATATAACCATATCTTACCGATGTTATATTAAGAATAGTAATGGCAATACTTTTTGCAATACTAATTATGATTCATATATGAACTCATTGAAAACAACCATGAATGACATTCGCAAGAATCCAGTTTTGTTTAAACAATTGTCAGTTATAGATCAGAAAATGTTTCATGCAGGGCTGATGCGTATTAGTACTAAAGTAGAAAACTGTTATTTTATTTGTGGGAAAAAGGCATATAAATGGTTACCTGAGAATTGGTCCGGCAGTTGTTTTTTGGGTTATCTTGTTCCAGCAATAAGACATACTGCAGAATTACCTTTGGGTAAGATACGAAACGTGAGAGAAGCAGCTCAAAAACCTGAAGGTCCAGTTGAAAAACCTATAAATCCAGTTGAAAAGATCGAAGCTGGCTGGAAAGATCATAATGCCGTGAAAGACAAAAGCAAATTGACTCATATGGACTTGAGTGACAGTGTTATATCCTGGACAGGAATATTCCCAGCCTATGGAGCAGTCAAATCGATCTGGGAGCTGAGGAAGTTGTCGAAACTTCTCAAAGTAATGAGTAATGCAACTTTTTCTGCCCTAGAACTGGTGACTGATGAACTGAATGCAATGAAAACTGTTGTGCTACAAAATCGAGTGGCTCTTGACTTCACCCTAGCGGTGAAAGGTGGTACGTGTGCGCTTATCTAAGAAAAATGCTGTGCGTATATACCAGATAACAGGCATAAAATTAATAATCACCTAGAGGTAATTCAGCAAGTATCAGCCATGACTGAACCAGGCCCAAACCCACTGACGGACTTTTTCCAGAATCTATTTGGGGGGTGGGGTTCCATCCTAATGAATATTCTGATTGCCATTTGTGTGGGTATACTCCTAATAGGAGCATGTGTTTGCTGTGAAATTCCCTGCATGAAAAGATTAATCAAAGATTTTATTGATGTATCTGTTACTAAAACTTTGTACCAAAATATTGAGATTGAAAGATTGATCTCAGATGACATTTTTTCTGAAGTATAGATTGAATGACTCACCTATCTAAAAATCCTAAATGAAAAAGGTTAGGAGATGAAATGACGCTATGCATACTTCAAAATAGAATAAAAGGTATTAATAGGGGGAAAAATGTTAGAAAATGTGTATTTGAATATATGGGAAATGCTAGTTTAAAAGCAAAGTAGTATATAATGCATTTTATTCTATTAATCATATAGTAGAGAGGATTAATTCATGTTTAAATGTAAAGTAATTTTGAAACTGCAGTGTGGCTTGAAGCAAGCTGACCTTTGACCCCGGCAGATGCTAGCTTAGCAAGTTTTAATGTTTATGCTTTTCACAAATGATTATCTGCTGGGTCAGGAAATTAAATGTGTGAAATAACAAAATCTTCTGCTCTTTCCTGCTGGGATGATTTGGCCTTGTATATGTATTACTGAGATAGCACGCAGCTGTGTGAGAAAGTGTAACAGAGAACAAAGATGTGTATTAAAAGACTGAATCTGCTATTGTATTCGAACTGATATGAAACCTTGAAGAAGTAACTTTACAGAAAGACATTATGTCTGACCAGGTGGATAGCAAGGCCGTATTGTTACCAGAGGAAAACTTTTTTTAAATATACAGCATCAGCAGTTTTAATGAATAGAGGACTGTAAGCTAAAGTGATGTAGATGCCCTGTGACATACCACGTCAGTAAGGTGGGCACAGCTTGAATGTTAAACCTATATAAAATTGTGTGCTTCCTGTTTCATGTTAGACAAAATTCTGTACTTGTACGTTTTTTGCCTCCTGGTGTACACTAGTAAACTTTTCAATCTGAAACTCCTGTGTATTGAATTCTTGATTTTATTTAACAATATCTGTATTGTGGGATTTCCTGTATTAACACAAACACATGCCAGATATGTGTGTTCAACTGCTGAACTGAGAGATGGCCTATGTGTGTGAGCATGCCCAGTTCACAGTTGATATGGCTTCCTGACTGACACGTCTCATTTATCTAAGTGTGTGAGCATGCCCAGTGTGTACTTTCCAGAAGTCTTAACCTCAAGATGCACACACTCAAAGCTCTCCTCAGTATGGAGAACATCGATATCTGTGCAGTGACAGAAACCTGGTTCAAGGCTCCTGAGAGCAACCCTGTGCTACCAGGCTATACCTCATATCATGCTTTTCGACCCCAAAACCCGGGCCGAACCACAAAGCTAGGGGGAGTGTCCATATTCATGAAGGACACACACACCTCCAGGTTAGTTGCGACACATGAAGCATCGGAGACCATACAGGTGCAACTAACCATAGGCAAAACTGCTATACAACTGGTAGCATGTTACAGACCACCCTCCCAATCTCAGGAACCCCATTCAGCCTTCCTGAAGACACTGGAGGATATCAATGTATCACCAAATACCATCATACTGGGAGATTTCAACTACCCTAACATAGATTGGGTGAATTATTCTAGCCCTAACACCCTGGCCCAGAGGTTCCTGGAATTCATACATTCAAATGCACTGGGACAGCTAGTCACATCTCCCACTAGGGGAGATAATATACTAGACCTGATCATCACCAACATGGGGACAAAATGCTCCACACTGGATGTATACCCCTCACTAGTGAGATCTGACCACAAACTAATCACCCTGGATATACATATCCCACCTACACCCCCAGCACAAAAGACTATAGTGAAAAACTTCTCAAAAGCCGACTTCACTCTTCTTAAGACTGAGATGTTATCCTTTAAGCCCACTGTGCCAGTGGAAACCACATCCTACAATGCCGAATCCTTCACAAATGCGTTATATGGACATCTCCAAGAATGCATGGATCATGCAATCCCAAATAAATCCAAGAACCTCTCCACCAAGGGCAAGCACCCTGTCTGGTGGACCTCAGCCATAAACAAATTGTATAACAAAAGAAGGAAGCTACTGCACGACAGAGCAAAATCCCATAAAGGGAAGGCATCTCTGATGAACACTAGCAGAAAGCTACATTCCCTCATACAAACATCCAAGGCCATCTTTGAGAGGAAACTCACTAAGGACACTTAAGATAACCACAAGGCCTTCTTCAGCTATGTTAGAAACCTGGGCGTAAACCCTCAGATATGCTCACAGTTAGTTCACAATGACAAATAATACACTGAACCCACAGATATTGCCAACATTCTGGCTGACAGGTTCAGTGCAAATTTCTCACCTCACTCACCCCCAAAAGATGAATTACTTATCCCAGCTGAATGTAATCTCACTGTCATCTCAGATGTCCAGGTGAGAGCAGCCCTCAGCAAAGCTAAAAACACAGCATCAATGGGACCTGACGGTATCCCGGGTTGCGTGCTACGTGAACTCCAAGAGGAGCTTAACCCGCACATAAACATGCTATTTAACCTTAGCCTTACTAAAGGATATGTACCTGAACACTGGCGTACAGCAACAGTGGTCCCACTCCACAAAGATGGTACCTCTACAGACCCTGGGAACTACTGCCCCATAAGCTTAACCAGCCTGGTCTGCAAAGCTATGGAAAGAATCATTATGAAACTCATAAACAGAGACATTGGGGACCTACAGACACTTGATCTCACCCAGTTCGGCCTTGTAAAGGGCAGATCCTGCCTTTTGAACCTGGTTGATTATTTCAAAACAGTCACTAGAGCCATTGATGAGGGCAAAGCAGTCCATACAGCCTACCTGGACTTAGCTAAGGCCTTTGAAACAATACCCCACTCAGGCATCATAGCTAAGCTCAGCAGCTTAAATGTAAACCCATATGTCACTAGATGGGTTGCAAACTGGCTAAAGGACAGAACACATAAAGTCATAATCACTGGGGCCATGTCAGACTCAAAGCCAGTCACAAGTGGTGTCCCACAGGGCTCTGTCCTGGGACCCCTCTTGTTTGGCATTTATTTCTCAGATGTTAAATCAAACATGGGAGGGTTGTGGCTGCCGAAGTTCACAGATGACTGCAAACTAGGCGCCATAGTCGATATACCAGCTGACACATACATCCTACAGAATGGCCTCTCATGGACAACTGGTTCCAGAGTCATGGCCTTAAACTAAATGCCAATAAATGTATAGTCATCCCCTTTAGGAAAAACAAGGTACCCACAGATTATCACATAGACAGTAACCCACTGAGTACGGACAAAGTAATCAGAGACCTGGGGACTCATGTCGACAGTGACCTCTCATTTGACACCCACGTTGCCAAAGTGGTTAGAAAGACATTCTACCTTGCCCTCCTTATCATAGAGGGATTCACATCCAGATCAAAGGAGGTCATTGTACCCCTATACTCCTCCCTTATCAGACCCATGATTGAGTACAATTCCCCATTTGGTATGTACCTCACCCGCCACCTGCAGCAGCTGGAGAGACCACAAAAGTACCTCACCAAGAGGATCAAGGGTCTCCAACATATGTCTTATTCTGCCAGACTAAAGAAACTCCAGCTCTATTCAGTAGCATACCGCCTGCTCAGAGGTGATCTGTGCCTGCCGTACAAAGCCATGTCCAATCAGGATCTGATGGACATGCTCCGCCTCAACAGATCCAAATCCATCAGAACCACAAGAGCCAAACACTTAAACCTAGGCACAAGTATGAATAGAACATGCTGGAGGAATAGGTTCATAACCCAGAGGCTTCCCATGCTCTGGAACAGAATCCCAGTTCATGTTGGGCAGAGCCCCTCACTGACACTCTTCAAGTGAAACCTTGATGAGTGGATGGGAGATCGTAGGTTTACCCCGGGGGGTCACCTCTGTGTCACTACTAGACAGGGGCACAGTAAACTAATTCATTTATGTAAGGGGATCTTCACTGTGTCACTACTAGACAGAGGCACAGTATTCTTAATCTATTCTGTACCACTACACAGGGTGGCAAAAGCCATATCACTATGGCTAGGCTTACAAATGCCCCAGGGCAGATAGCCTAGTACTTAACTATGAAACTATAACCTATGGATGGGGGATCGTAGGTTTGTCCCAGGGATTACTCCCATGTCACTATTAGACAGAGGCACAGTATACTAGACCTAGAACATATATGTTGGGATCTGTGGTCCACCACATTTGTGTTTGTGTATGGACCTCATCTACATTTCACATGTACAGTTCAGTGTTGGACATTAGGTTGTGTTCTTACTGGCCAACTACTTTGTGTGTGAACCTAACAGGCATTATACTGTGCCTGCAGGTTTGCCATGGGATAGTTTGCATACAATTGTCAACATCCTGTTTGACTGGCCAAACTTTGTTGCCGCATAGTGTACTAGTTCAGTACTTTCACAGAGACCTGGTATTATTAGTGTGATCCTATGAGCCTTGACCCAGGTTTCTGTTACAGGTCAGATATTACCATTCTCCATGCTGGGCTGTGATTGGTCTGCATGCATCTTTGTTGGTCTGCATGAATGTTTGTGTTTCCAGCCTTGCCTATTCAAGGCACTGTGGGGGTGACAACAGCCTTTGCCAGTATCCACACAGCCAGGTGTGCTGGGTGAGTGCCATCCCTGGCAGGTGGCTCATTCCGTCTTGGCCAGCATGTCATCCCAGGCTATCAGACATTTGTTTTCCTGTGACTTGCAGAAATACTTCTGCCAATTATTGTACTTGGTCTTGTTGTCTTCATGGTGTGGCATCATGCTTGGTGTTGACAGGGTCGTCATGTTTGCATATACTAGACGGTGTTACATGGCTTAACACATGGCAATCTTGCCTCAGGTGGTGCTGCAGGGCTGACTATGTTGGATGCACATACTGCACTCCCTGTACATGTTTGACTGCAGGTTGTGTCATGTTAGGCATCCCTTTTACTATATGAGTGAGTCGGAAAGGGGTATCATTCCCAGGGTTCCTACTGAGCCAGTGTATGTGCTATGTGTTGCCTCTTTGTCAAGGCCAGGGCATACTGGGCACACCTCCTTCTGCCTACTGGGGCAGGCTCAGGTTGTTCCTCCTCCGAGTCACGCTCTGCCTGTGATGGCCTTGGCAATGGTGGGGGGCTGTTTGGCCCGGCCCTATGCTGGTCCTGCTGCAGCTGTTTTCGCAAGATCATATTATGTAGCATAGCACATACCATGACAACTTGGGTACATGTAGTTGGTGAGTACTGCAAGACTCCACCAGATGTGTTCAGACACCAGAACCGTGACTTGAGCAGCCCAAACACATGCTCTATTACATTACGTGTTTGTGCGTGTGCCTCATTATGGAATTCCTGTTCAAGTGTGTGTGCGTTTCTGATGGGTGTCATCAGCCACGGCTCCAGTGCATAACCTGCATCCCCCACTAGGTGTCCATGTGGGATGTTCCCATTGGCAAATGTCTGGTACAGCTGCGTCAAATGCCAGATATGGGAATCATGGTAGCTCCCAGGGCAGCCAGCACACACATTAATTATTATGCCCTGGGCATCACACATGACCTGGCAGTTGATGTAGGGGAAGCCCTTGCGGTTAATGTAGGCCCTGCCCCGCTCACCAGCTGGTGCTTTGATGCATATGTGCGTGCAGTCTATTGCACCCACTACCTCAGGATATTCCGCTATTTGCTGGAAGAGATGCATATTGCTGGCCAATACCTCACGGGCATTGGGGAAATATACATGTTCACCGACATGTGCTGACATGACATCCAGAAACTGGTGCAGTACCCTGGAGGCTGATGCCTGTGATATCCCCATCATATCACCAGTTGGTCTCTGGAAGGTACCTGTTGCTAGTATTCTTATGCCAACACATACCTTGGTTTCCACTGGGTTGGGTTCCCCTCTGTTGGTTCTGTGTGTGAGGCGTGGCCTGCACAGCTCGACAATTTGCTGCAGGAGGTCTCTGTCCACTCTATAGCGCTCTACTATCTCCAGCTCATGTAACCCGTGGTAGGTGACCCTGGGCCTGTACACTCTTCTCCGTCTCCTCACTGTGGGTTGTCTGGCACCATCTGCATTGTCACCACCCTCAGCAAGTCGCCTATGTCTCCTTATGACAGCTATGGCAGCCCCTAGCATTTCTGCTCTGAGTTCAGCTTTTTCAGTTTTCACTTCTAATAGCTTACTCCTGTCTTGCAGTGCCTCTTGAGAGAAACATCCTGCACTGCTGTTTGCTGAGTTTTAAGTGCTTGGCTGAGCTACTATTCTGCCTGTGTAATTGCCTGCTTCTAATTGTTTTCACCTGCTAACTCCAGCAGTATTCCCTGCTAGCTTCCTACTAAGTCTGTTGCTTCCTTTTTCCTCTTTGTTTCCTCAGGGGGAAGCAACGTGCATACCAGCAGAAACACGCTCACAGTGGCTTACACACGCGCACACATGCTTACACGGTTCAGAATCTTATTCAGGTTAAAACGCGCGCACACCAGTGCAAACAGTCTTACAAGTTTGCCTACAGGCTCCCACATGCTCAGTCTGCCTTACACGTGTGCACACTGCCTTACTCGCGCTTCATGGCGCGCACACGTGCGCATGCATGCCCAGCAAGAAACTTTGGTGCAGGCAACAGTGTACACCTTCCATTTCTTGACTTTCCCATGCTTATCTTGTGGCATGCCTCTTTCCATGATGTGTGTCTGACATCTGTCATATTACACTGTCCTCCAATACACTGCATTTCTTTCTGACATTCCCCCCTGTGATGTCACCTATGTCTTACT
This sequence comes from Protopterus annectens, assembly GCF_019279795.1. Lineage (NCBI taxonomy): Eukaryota > Metazoa > Chordata > Ceratodontiformes > Protopteridae > Protopterus > Protopterus annectens. The sequence continues at coordinate 906,541,252 of NC_056732.1, forward strand.
CTGTTCCTCCCCGTTATGTAACTCTTACACTACTCTGAATGTGATCATTTGCTATGTGACACTGGGATTCAGTATCCTAACACTCATTTACATAGGATTGCCTACTAATGCTTAGTTACATGTCTTCCACTTGGCTTCCCCCCTTAGCAACCACTACACGGTGGCCATCTTGTTTTAGGTCTCCTGGTCCCTGCATTGTAAATCCATGTATTGCATAAAACCCACATTTGTGGGTTTATAACCTTCATTTTTATGTTTTATACAGCGCACCCCGTTTACGCGGGATTGCGCTGGGTTTACACATCAGCGATCGCTGAAAAAAAAAATTAATATTTTCTTATATTTGCATCAGGGTACCTTGCCAATGGCCACATATTTGGCCATTGGCATGCTGCCTGACTCATATGCACCCTTTATTTGGAGCTGACATGGTTCCATTGTGTTATTTGCAGAAACGTACTCAGTTGTCAACTGAGTACATTTCTGCAGCTAACACGTCTCTTACACGGGCTGCTTTCTGCTTCGTGGATCGCTACTCTACCTCATTTGCATGCCTTTCGGCTGCAAGTGAGGTATTTAGCATATTCACGCCCAGTCCGTGTAAGAGACGTTTTAGCTGGTCTCTTACATGGAGTTTCGGGCTGCTCCTGGATCGCGAGGCTTGCATGGAGTCTTACACGTCTCTTACACTCCGTGCAAGCCTTCGTGAATCCTGCCCATAATGTTGGATGCTGCAAGCTTGACATTCAGGTGATTTCACTTAGTTTTTTTTTAATTACAGTCTGATTTTGCTTAGTGTAGGGCCATTCACGCATCCCACAGTAAGGCTGGGACAGCTGAAGAGAGCTGTACCACAGCTCTACAGTGTGTCTATGTCAATATGATGTTTGTTTATGCTAATTTGGCCTTACATTCACAATTGTTGAAAAGCCAAAATTTGATGATATATTTTAGGACATGTTCAAGTACTACTATGATTCATAGAGATGAATGTAAATTAGGCTAATATGAGTATACCACATGCAAATGGCCCTGAGGTTTTGCCAAAAATCTGGGCATTGCCATATTTATTTGCTAATAGCTAAGATAGGCAGAACATGCATTAGGGTACTGCAGACTTATTAAAGTAAGGAAATATTTTAAACAATATTACAATTTAATAAGAAACACTTTCAGATATATTTCATTAATGAATTAAGGGCCATATTTAAAGAAATTTACATATATAATGTGCATACTATGGTAGTAATGACTGATTTCTAAATTTGTGTCATTTGGAAGTTGGATTTCATGACAGTAGCAGTGGAATGATTGCTGATGACAGAAAATGATTATTACTGTGGTATCATTTACTGGTTGTGCATACAGGGGTATAAATGCAGTAATTTAGTATTGAAGTCCTGCTGTGGTAAAGATATCAACAAGCATTTATGATGAACTGGAGATTTTTTGAGTGACAGCATGAATAAAAAAATGTCAGTATTATGAGTACATAATAATGGCAGTGGATAGGGCAAGAATACTTTTTATGACAAAAGTGATTGCATTCATGACCTGAATGAACTGTAAGTAATATATTGCAATTTTATGTGGCTGTATTGAGTTCTGTATGTAATTATATGAAATGTGTTAAGTAACATGTTTCTTTAATGTATGTGGCTGGAATACTTGGCAAGTATTGTATACTTTAAAAGCTGATTACATCAACGCAGTATTGTCACACTTTCTGACTGTGGTCTTTTTTTGCATATGTAGTAAAGATGGAACAGAAGAGATCAAAGCAGAGAAAGGATAACTTCAGCCATGAAAAACTCATGCCCTCATGGCAATGCTTAAGACATGTGGCAAACTTCTTTTTGGTAAAGGGAACCCAGACAAACCAAGAGAACCAAGGACTGGAATCAGGTTAATTGTTAACATTAATTCAGTGGGTGGCAGGAATTTAGCACTGGTATAGTGCAATAAAATGGCAAATGATGTGGTAGCACATGCTAAAAGCAAGGCCAGGCAGAATGCAGTTTCCCATACCACTATGGTAGGGGGACTCCAAATCTTATTCTTTTAACACAGAATATAAATGAAGTCAGTGTGTAAGGTAAGTGTTCCACTCAACCCTTGTAAGCATACATTACTGTATGCTATTCTATTATCATTAATGTTTTCAAACATGTTTTAGAGGGTGAACATCAGAAACAAACAGTTTAACTATACTAATAAATTTGGATGATGTCATCAGCAGAATGGCTGCTGCCGCTACTGCTGGTGATAACACAGTTATATTTATGTGACAGCCTGAGGGAAGTGACAGGCATTACTCAAGTTAAATGGCAGGATCTCTCACTCCACAATATGTTAGTAACTCTTCAGAAAGTGGCAGTGCATCACAAAGTCAACCACAAGCTTACATGCCACTTTTACTTGTACATGAGGAACACCACTGCACCTCTACACCTGTATCTCCAAACCAGGAGCAACACTTTGCCAATGATGCCAGGCATTCAGATTAACACTGCCTACAGTGAAACCTTTATAAAGGGGTGCCAGGCACAGGAATTTCTTGCAAGTACACCAGGAAACATGTAAAGCATGGGCTGCCCAGCAGGAAATGTGCCATAACATTGTTAAGGTTCAGACTGGTGCCACATAGAGTCAGCTAAAAAAGGTCAGAGTCCTCCAGGGTATCATTGATGACTTCTGCACTACTTGGAAATGGCATAGAGTAGGGATAATGCCTTGAACACACTGATGTGTAGAATTGAGGTACACCAAGCATCTGTTGCCACCTCCATTTGTGCACTCGTTAGGACATACCAGAGTTAAGCTGGTGTCAGTCTTGCAAGGGACAAAGGACATACTGCTGTCTAGACATGTGGAGGGATGATCACATGATAGTACCGTTGCTTCTCAGGAAAGGAATGTACATAATCAAGATGAACAAGCATAACATATTTCATGCAGATCATGTCAGAGTTTATCTACACCTAGCAGAACCTCACATCTGAGGTCACAATCTCTGTCATGCAGTACTGTCAGATCACTGTCAGCAGGATCACTTGCAGCAACTAGGTCATGACATTGGACAAACTTACCTTACAATTGTCATGGTAGCCCCTCTTCAAAATTACATGCACCATCATCTAGCCTGTATATTGGAGATCTCTGTGAGTCATTTCATCTTGAACCACTGTGAATCAGCTTCACAGACAAAGCTGTACATTTACCTTGAATGGGGGGCGGGGACCAAGCTTGCAAATATATGCATTAAATCCTTGTAAAACTGGTATGTACACTATGAATGAAAGGTAGAAAAAAAAGCAATGTACATGGAGTACCATTCCTGCTTGTGGCAGTTACTTAGAACATAAAAATAGGAATGCACAAAAATGTTCAGGAAAATATGTAAAAAGCAAATAGATTAAAATTAGCATCCTGCCATGTAAGCTCATGTCAAGCCACTTCGCCATCCCCACTGCGGAGATGATGATGATACTTTTTTATGTTTCTGAAGTCAGAAATTATTGTGTAGGATGATATAAAATTAATCAGATGTGCAGTACCATGGAATAATTTAAGAAGAGATGGCGTAATATAAAAAGTAGTATAAAACATTTTCATTGAATTTGCAATGCATTATCTCATTAATTATTTCACTGTTGACAATATTCGGTACTTGTTTACATAAGTAAGCAGTGCAACAGAACTTATTTACCCAAATAGACAAAAATGTTATCTATTCTTTATATACTACCTTGCAACATCACTAAACAGAAGTCAGTGAGCGCTCAATAATAATTTTAAGTAGCAATTATATTAGTAACTTTTCTAAAAGATAATAAAAAAATATTTTAAGATGAGAGAGAATGTCAAAGGATCAGTAACAGCAGACCAGGCGCCACACAGCATAATTGGATATAGTAGTTTGAAATAATTATTATTTGGGGACTGTGATTCCTGTCCGGTCATTTTATCCGGTTTTCTATATTACTTAGTTATTGTTTTGGTAACCCTCACACATCACATAACTAAGGTATATGGTTCAAGCCTGAAGGCACTATTTCACTTATGTGACATGGGGACCTTTTCAAAATAAAAGATATTATATGGTGCCCTTTCAATATCTCCATAACAAATAGACGGATTGGATAGTATTTTTGATTATAATGTATGTTATTGATTGGCAACTTTGGACTTCAATTGGACAATATTTATGGAACTCAGCACTGCATGCTTATTAATACAGGGGCTGATATTGTTCTATTATACAGATTGTGGAAGTTTTTGATGCTCTTATGTGGACATAGCACTGCAAGCACTTATAAGGGGAAACAACCCAGCACAGTAGCTATTATTGTTCAAGTTTTTTAGTACCTTTTTGATCATAAATGACAGCAGGGGCCTTTTTGTTCTCATGATTTATGCAGCGAAGCGGTGTTGAATATCTGAATAATTTGACTGCGGACTTGGTACTGACTGTTCATAATCTAATTGAACACCATATATACCATATATTGTTCCTATTGTTGCCATTCCTTATCATATGTTAGTCAATTAACTTTTTACATAGTTTTTGACGAATATTGTTTTGGTATTGATTCAATCCAATATGGAACTTACAGATTTATTGAAAGGCCTCTCATCTGATAGAGATGACCTAGCGACTTTTGGCCTCACCAACCTGGGTGAACATAATAGCAATGAAGCCCCTTTGACAACAAATAGATGTGAGGTCGCTTTTCACAAATTGAACAAAAGTATGAGGACTCTAAGGGCCAATGTGTGGCATGCCAAACTTTTTAAGGCTTATATAGCAAAGGATGTATCACCTAGAGGGCTTAGAGTCCGCACACAACTTCTAGTTTCTGAGGCGGACCCCATCTTACTAGAACAATGGGCCGTGGCACAGCACAAGACATCAATGGAATTTGTTAAGATTTTGGTCTCATATCATGATAGGATCATTGACAAGAACATTTTAGAGATAACTGATGTGTAACGATATCATCAAATTTGAAGGGCAGGATGTTTATCAAAACAACCTAAAGAAATTAGGGCAGGATCTCCTAACCCTAGAGCAAACATTAAAAGACAAGAAAATGAGTAAGTTCCACCGAGATCTCACTGACTACGAGGATGGGCATCCATTCTCAACCAATAAACATGTCAGATTTGATTCTTTTAATAGGAAGGTAGTGGAAAGGAAAAGACCCCGATCCATCCTCAAAAAATCCAATACATCCAGTTGTGATGAATCAGGTGAAGAATCCTCTATGACTTTGGAGTCCAATACACAACACACCTCCGACTCACCAGTATCCAAAAGGAGAAATTCTTCCACCCCTTTAGGGTCAAGTGTAAATGGGGGGGGGGCACAGGGGTGGACAGCATGGTAGATCTGTTGAGGCTGATTGTACAGAAATAAATAATTTGTTGAATATATCATTGACTGAATTGTCTCCTACACATATAAAAATACTGAATAAAGGCCTCAACTTCATACCTGGTTTCTTTGTCCCTGAAGACACATTTGCTAAAGATGTCTCTGAGTTTTGTAGATTACTAAACTTGAAATTATCTTTTCAGACAACTGCTGACTCAGAACCTAACTCCAGTTTCAGGTATCACAAATCAAACTTCGTCCCACCCATGCATCCCAATGTGTCTATGTTTTACAACTCCATTCTGAAAGATCTACATTTTAACTTTTAGGATATTCAGGTTAAACACAATAATGTATCCAATAAGGAGATGGACATGATTCAAGAACTGGCAGATAACAAGGAATTGGTAATATTGTCAGCAGACAAAGGTGGAGCCATTGTGGTACAAGATTGGTCTCTTTACAACTCTGAAGCTATGAGACAATTGTCAGGCAGTAGGTATTATACACATATGGTAATAGACCCTACACCCAGTTTTAAGAGGAAAATAGATGAGTTTTTGCAATCAGCCAAGGAGGAGGGAATCATAACAGATAATATTCTACATCATCTTACAGTATCTGACCCTTGTAGTCAATATATATATTTTTTACCTAAAATTCACAAAAATCTACAAAACCCACCTGGCCGACCTATTGTCTCAGGCAGAGGCTCAATTACAGAACCACTGTCCCAGTTCCTGACATTACATCTCAAACCTTTGCTTAAATGTGTTAGAGCTAGAATACAGGATACTATGGAGTTTCTTTGGATTATATCAGACATGCAGTTAGAAACAAGGTGGTATATGTGTACTTTGGATGTTTCTGCATTATATGCCAACATCCCCCATTGGGCAGGTTTAGATGCCTTAGAATATTGATTAATCAAGTCCAAATTATATCCACCAGGTTTCAATACACTTTTGCTCTGTTTGGCTGAGCATGTATTAACCAAAAATGTTATATACTACAGGAACAATTGCTATTTACAGACCAAAGGCACTGCAATGGGTGCCTCATTTGTTCTGATCTATGCCGATCTCTTCATGGCTTACATCGAGGAACAGATAATTTATGATAGAGCCCATAATATATACATGGACGAGACTGACATATGGAGGAGATATCTGGATGATTGCTGGTTGGTGTGGAGGTCTGACATTATATACCTCAAGGAGTTTGTCACATATTTGAATGAGAACAAATGGGGCATTCAGTTTACGATTACTTCTGACATTGATAAAATCACTTTTTTGGATGTATTATTAATATATATATATATATATATATATATATATATGTATGTGTGTGTGTGTGTGTGTGTGTGTGTGTGTGTGTATGTATATATATATATATATATATATATATATATATATATATATATTTTTTTTTTTTTTTCCACTTACCAACAATATGACCACTGGGCATCCTAATTTACAGCATGAGGCAATAGAGTGAGGTAGGGTGCCAGATATGGGAATTATGTGCACTTCCAGGATACTTAGCAGAGATGTTGGAGATGTACCCCCATGCATCATACACTACATGGCAATTGATATAATGGTAGTCCTTCCTATTGTAGTACTGCTGCCCCTATGGACCACAAGGGACCCTAATTGTAACAAGGGTAAAATCTATCACACTGAATACCTCATGGAAATGTGCCAGCCCATAAAAGGCACTCATAGTCCTGGCTCTGTCCTGAGGAGAAACTTGGAAATAGATATACTGATCCGCATGTGCCAAGAGTACAAGGAACTGCTGCAGTATTCTCAAGGTAGAAAACTATGAGATCTGCAAAATGTCCCCAGTCTGTCTCTGGAAGGTCCCCATAGCAAGTATAGTGAGGGCTGTACATACCTTAGTGTCCACAGGGATAGTAAGTCCACATATTTCTCTAGTCCCTTATGAGGGTCAAGCATACCCACTATGACCCTTATAATATCCCTGTCCATTCTGAACTTATTAAAGATTTCCTGCTTGTCAAAGTTATCACGAGTTATCCTTTGCTTATATTTTTGCCTTCTTGGCTGCAAGTGGTTTTGACCCAGACAAAACAAGCAGCTCAGATATGGAAATAGCAAAGCTAGCAGCAAGTGACAGCATTTCTGCTGATTTAAACTCTGATAGGTTTGGCAAGACTTCTCTTTATATAGCACATCTGCGACCAGTAAGGGAAAGTGGGAAAATCTGACTGTAGATTTCAAATTAGAAACGTGCTTTAAAAAGATAGCAAAATTTGCTACAAACAGCCGCCATAACACCCATCACTGCATTGCCCTGAAAAATTGCACTGGCTAGAACTTCCCAACTATTTATTACTTCTCCAGCTTTCAACTGCTCATAAACGTTTTTATAAACCACAAGACTGCCCTGCGCTCAACTCTCTTCTCACCACTTATAACCCTTTGAGACCCCTGCAATCTGAACAACAACAGCTACTCCAAGTTCTTAAACATAAATTACCTGCTGGACAGTTACTATACTCATGGATCATAGTTAAAAATGAAACATGCTGCCTACAAACATCTGCCTAATACAAAATCTCAGCAATTTTAAAACTGCCCTTCAAAACCATCTTCTCTCTGACTGGACCTGTACCTGCTCAACCCCTTCTTCTGATATTACTTAACATACTTCTTTTCCTGTCTTTCCATCTGAAGTCCCCATATCAATTCTTCACCTTTCTACTGAATCCTATAAAACAACTACTTCTTCCCCTTCACCCCATCTTAACCAGCATCTCTACCCATCCAGCTGTACACACAATATAACCTTCCTCAATACACTAATTTCTGGTCTGCATGCTTACCCTATAGTCTACAGTCTGTAATTCATGCTAAAAATGGGACCTGGCCAGCTCTGGTAATTCAGCTTTTGGCCTGTACTTAACCTCAATCATTGTTGTAATGTCAACTTCTCCTTTACTTACAATGTATAATACTTATGTAATTCATATTTTTTATTCTGTACTACTGTTTTGTTATTGTAGCAAATCTCATTTTTATCTTTTGTTAGTGTATCAACCCTCTTTTCTTGAAATGTTTATCTGTAATGTATGACTTTTAACTCTCATTTTCCTGAAATGTTTATTTGTAATGTATGATTTTTATAATCCTGGAGCTTTTGTCCACAGGCCTCCACTGAAAATGGGCTTTTACTGGCCCAGTGGACCTTCCCAGTAATCGAATGCCAATAAATAAATAAATGTTGTACACCATAGCTCATTAGCATACGAAGATTTACATCATTCTTCATTTCCGTATTATCATTCAGACACTTGCATAGACACATTTGTGGTCACCACACATTTATATAAATTGCCATTGTGAATCGCACCCCAGCTAAACTCATCCCAGATCGCCTAAGTGCATTTGAGTAACTATGAATACCGACTTTAGTGTCACAACACCTACTGATTAGTAATCTGAAGTGTTATAATGAAAGGCTGGTGTTCATTTCCTAGACACTATGGATTTATCTTTAAACATCTGTCTTAATTTATATTTGTCTGGCATAAACTTCATTCGTGTTTGTTTGCAAGCGTGTAGGAAATTCATATACTGTCTAACTTCAATGATAAACAAGATTGTTATTGGTAACTGAGTTCCATATTTATTGCTGATATCATCTATGATTTGTGCTCAGTGGTATCATGACTACTGGATGAAATTTCTGAGTCAAAGTCAAATCATTCCATTCTATTATGATTTATCGCAGGGTGAGACTGAGTACCTTAGTACTTAGTTTAAGAGTTCAGCTTTTCTTATATTGATCTATCCTTAGAAAACAGAGCTTTGCTTATTGCTGGGTAACTGCAACTTTTGTCTTTCTGTTACTGGTCAAGTACGCAAAGATGCAAAAGAAGGCAGTCTTGAAAGAGTATTTAAATATAGAGTCAGTAGATACTCCTGCATAAATAACCTCAAATGATCTAGGTTTGTCTGAAATAAAAAAAAAACAAAAACATTTAATTACATTAAAAATCGTAACAGAATGAACTACTGAAATTTTCTGTATCAATTCATGTTCTCAACTTTTTTGTTTTTATTTTTTTCTTGAATTGGTAGATCTGTGTTAGTTAATCGTGTTAAAACCTTTAATATTAAAATCATTGGTTTAACTGAATTAATATGCTTCATACCTGTATTTACTCTGCAATGTTTCATTTTGGATATCGGACATAACTGGTAATGATTAACATCACTATCTAAAGTAAGTAACATTCTGTTTCTTCATAGCTTCTGCAGTTTTAGATCTTTTCTGTATAATAGGTTTAACAGACTAAACAAATACAGAAGAGGATCTCAATTATAAGTTCTCATAAAAGTGCACTACAGAATGTGGTAGACAGATAAAACTACTATATCCAGCTTTGAGTATATTTCAATACACATAACTGTGTCTTAATTTGGAGAGCAGCTATATGCTATGCAACTGTTGCACTGCCTACTGCATGACCATGTAATCAGGCCAAAAATATGAAGCCATGTAATGGCGGCATGTGGCAATCGCACATACCACTGAGTAAGGCTGTGGTTAAATAGAAACATGAGAGCTAAGTCTCAAGCTAAGTAGAACTTTTAAGAACTGTGGTTTACAGTGTTAATTTAACTGTGTTATAAAAACAATCAAAGAGTTAATGGTTAGGATCTAGGAGTATTCTCTTATGGCCTGGTAGATGCTTCCAATATATAGAATGGCTTTGCCGTTATCCATTCTGTGTTACCATGTTATCTTATGCATCATGTGAGGCTTCAGATAGCATTCTGTGGACCAAATGCTCTGCGTACATGTTCCCAAACAAGGTGTAACAGAATATCTTGCCAACAAGGCTGCTTATCCTGTCCATTATGTAGCAACAGTGTTTATTCTTTAACAATGCACTGACCTCATTGTCAGTCTATGTCATAATAACCGATGTGGAAATGACACCTGCCTAGATTCATTCTAAGGTATGTAAAATTGTCAATGTTTCAAGAGAAACTTGTATTTATTAACCTGTTTCTTATTCTGAGGTGTTTATTTGACTTGGGAGGGTGAAATAGATGAGAATTCATATTTCATTGATGACAGCAGTTTCATTCAATGCTCTATATTTTTCCAAACATCAACTAGACTCAAACTCCAAGAAGTATTTCAAATTAACATTTCGCTATTGTATCAAAAGTATATACCAATTTATTAACAAATTATTGGAAAGAGTTTTTAACTAGATTGTTTAATGAAATCTTGGAAAGTGAGAGGATGCCTGAAGAATGGAGAAAAAGTGTTTTGGTACCAATTTTTAAGAATAAGGGTGATGCGCAGAAGTGTAGCAACTACAGAGAGATTAAACTGATCAGTCACAGCATGAAGTTAGGCTGGCCATGGTGGTGCAGTGGTTAGCATTGTCACCTCAAAGCAAGAGGTTCTCTGGTTCGATCCTTGGCTGGGGTGCCTTCTGTGCGGAGTCTGCATGTTCTCCCTGTGGTCGCTTGGGTTTCCTCCGGGTGCACCGGTTTCCTCCCACATCCCAAAGACATGCTGTATGTGGACTGGACACTCTAAATTGGCCCTAGGTGTGAGTGCTTGTGTGTGTGTGCCTTCTGTGGAAGGTTGGGTGCCAGACTGGCAACTCGACACTGTAAAACTCCACTGCCAATCATGAGCGGACAGGTGATCCGCTGTGGCGAACCCTAACCGGGAAAAGCCGAAAGAAGAAGAAGTCACAGCATGAAGTTAAGGGAAATAGTAGTGGAAGCTAGGTTAAGAAGGGAGGTGATGATTAGTGATCAGCAGTATGGTTTCATGCCAGGAAAGAGCACTACAGATGTGATGTTTGCTCTGAGAGTATTGATGGAGAAGTACAGAGAAGGTCAGAAGGAGTGGCATTGTGTCTTTGTGGACTTAGAGAAAGCATATGACAGGGTGCCTAGAGAGGAGTTATGGTATTGTATGAGGAAGTCAGGAGTGTCAGAGAAGTATGTAGGAATGGTACAGGATATGTATGAGGGTAGGGTGACAGCGGTGAGGTCTGCAGTGGGAGTGACGGATGTGTTTAAGGTGGAGGTGAGATTGCATCAAGGATCAGCTCTGAGCCCTTTCTTATTTGCAATGGTGATGGACAGGTTGACAGATGAGATCAGACAGGAGTCCCCGTGGACTATGATGTTTGCAGATGACATTGTGATCTGTAGTGAGAGTAGGGAACAGATGGAGGAGACCCTGGAGAGGTAGAGATATGCTCTAGAGAGAAGAGGAATGAAGGTCAGCAGGACTGAGACAGAATATATGTGTGTGAATGAGAGGGAGGATAGAGGAATGGTGAGGATGCAGGGAGTAGGGGTGGTGAAGGTGGATGAGTTTAAATACTTGGGATCAACAGTTCAGAGTAATGGAGAGTGTGGAAGAGAGGTGAAGAAGAGAGTACAGGCAGGATGGAGTGGGTGGAGAAGAGTGTCAGGAGTGATTTGTGACAGACGAGTACCAGTAAGAGTGAAAGGGAAGGTCTACAAGAGGGTAGTGAGACCAGCTATGTTATATGGGTTGGAGACAGTGGCATTGACAAAAAGACAGGAGTCAGAGCTGGACGTGGCGGAGTTAAAGATGTTAAGATTTGCACTGGGTGTAATAGGGTGGACAGGATTAGGAATAAGTATATTAGAGGGTCAGCCCAGGTTGGAAGGTTTAGAGACAAAGCCAGAGAGGCACGATTACATTGGTTTGGACATGTACTGAGGAGGGATGCAGAGTATATTGGGAAAAAGATGCTAAGGATGAAGCTGCCAGGTAACTGGAAAAGAGGAAGGCCTAAGATAAGGTTTATGGATGTGGTGAGAGAGGACATGCAGGCGGTTGGTGTGACAGAGCAGGATGCAGAGGACAGGAAGAAATGGAAACAGATGATCCGCTGTGGTGACCCCTGACGAGAGCAGCCGAAAGAAGAAGAACAGATTATTGGAAAGAACATTATGAAAAATCTACATATGGTTTTAAGGAGTCTGGCAGTTGGTACAGAGGGTTACAGTTGTGAGCTGTAGTTCCTGTGGTACATGGTTTGAATCATTCAGTTCTCATTTCCCTTCTGTGTGACCTCCAGCAAGCCACTTAACCAGACAGTGCTTTGGGGCACCTGGAAATATGAGCTAGGTTCCTCAATGGTCCCCTGAACGTTAAGCCTAGTAAATACCTAAGAGGAAACATTAAATTGCCAACAAAGTTGTGCATAGCTGAAGCTATTGTTTTCTCATTAACAACCTTTGGCTCTGAGAGCTGGATTCTTAGGGTGTGTACTAAAATATTGATTCTCTTGAACTGTGCAGTTGAAGAACACCTAAGAAATTTAAGTACTGCAACTAGATCACACCTGTCAATACTTAAGAAAATAAACCTAGAACTGTACACTGAAAGGACCGATAATAAAAGTAAAATTCAATTACATTGGCTCCACATTACTGTGGTGACCACGTTCACTATAGAAAACACTGGTGCTGGGAAAGACTGAAGGCAAAGAAATAGGGGTAGAATAAGCAAAGATGATTTCACAGCATTATTGAAGTAATAAATGTGAGTTTGCAAGATATTAGGAAATCAGTTATTGCTCAACAGGCCTGATGTGCATGTGCTAAAGTTCTTGAAGTCACAAAGATTTGCAATCAAGTAAATGACTAAACAACAAGAAGAAAAGCAGAAGCAATGTATCACTGTGCTGTAGTGTCTTAAGATCATGGGAAGAGTAACTGTGAATAATGTTTTACAGGTATTTTAATGTTAATGTTTGTCTAAATTTGGCTGTAAACAAATCTCTTGAAAGACACTACTGATGTAACTCAACGCTAAAATCTGAAAAAAGAATTAAGAGTTCTTCATGTGCTGGTATTTCAAGCTGTGTGGTATTTAACAGAGTGAAACCTCGCACAGGCATGTTGTAATTCATAGTATCAGCTGTTCCTACTGAGCAGTGATGAAAACAGCATGGGAAATGGTGTATGCAAACAACATGCAAATGAAGGCTTACAGTCTAACGAGTATAAAATGAGATGCAAACTGAATCTCTAAAAGCAGGTTATTATTTGTAGACAAAGGGCACTTTAGGAGCCAAGCAAAGTGCATGTCACTAGAATAAATAACACACAAGAACTGTCAAAGCTGTAACAAGTAAAAGATGAACAGAGCAGCAGCATTCACTAAATAGTACTTAATGACTATAAATGCCGCAAAGTTATATCCAGTATCAAGACATGTCTGTGGGTCATATTAATGAAAGCAGTACCAGTAATAGATTATATACCTTCAGCTAACTGACCATCAAGTGACTTGACCTGTTTTTGGTGGACAGGAATATCATTTGGCTGTTGGTTGATATGATTCACCTACAGACAGTATCAGGACTAATGCATGGACTTCCTGTAATGTTGGACAGTATTGCAGGTATAGATTTTAGTATACTTGCTATAGTGACCTTCCAGAAGCAAACAGGGGGCAGACTGATGTCAGCATGCACGATAACCAGTACTTTTCTTGATATGTTACTTTCACATCTGCATGAGCATATCTGTTTCTGAGTACACCGAGACAGCGAGAGAAATGCACACATACACACACACACACACACACACACACACACACACACACACACACACACACACACACACACACACACACACACACACACACACACACACACACACACACACACACACTCACACACACACACACCACCACCATGCCTGATTTTCATGACATTGCTCACCTCTCTGAAATACTGGGTGGTATAGATTGCACACATATAGCAAAGAAGGTTTTACCTGGTGTCCATGGACAAAGCTAGGTCAATACAAAAGGCCATCTTGCCATAATCTTTCAGTTAGTGAACACACACACACATACACACACACACACACACACACACACACACACACACACACACACACACACACACACACACACACACACATTGATAATCAGTGTAGCAGCACAGCCCCTTTGTAATACACCAGATTCTCATGTATCTCGTACAAAATGCATATTAGCATTTTCTGCACAGGGAAATTCCAAAGAGCAACTGTAGATACACACACACACACACACACACACACACACACACACACACACACACACACACACACACAAACACACAGAGGCTAACGCAGTATAAACAAATCTCAGCTTCCTCTATCCTCCTACTTATGTTTCACATGCATTAATTTATTTATTTATTGTATCTGCTTACAGGGATGGTCTGACTGCACCATAAAAGACCTCTTGTTAGTGGAGGCCTTGGGAGAAAAGCTCTAAAGTTAAAAACATTAGAGAAAAATATTGAAAAAAAATAGAAAAATACAGGAAGCAATGATGAAAAGATAGAACATTGACTGTTAAGGAAAACGGAGGTAGCAAATAATAATATACAAGCAGAAACTGGGAACAGAGTAGAAGATTTTAATCTGAGTAGTAAGTAAATGACTAAGAAAAAGCTGGAGAGGAGGAATGAAGCTAGGAAAAGAAAGATATGTTGTAGACAGCATTGGAACAAAATGGAAATAAGAATAGTGAGGAATTTAGAGAATGTGAAAGGGAATATTAGTGGATCTTTAGTGCCGGTAAGAAAGTCGGTTTGCAGATATGAGGGTAGATAGAATTAGATGAAACAAAATTTATGATCTAGTGTGCAGAGGAACAATTGAAGCACAAATTATTGGGTAATTGGTTTAGGATGGGGAACAGGCACAAGAGCACAGCCAAGAACTAATCCTTCAGTTTCACTTTGAAGATATTGGAGGATGATATTTACCTAATTGTTCTGGAGAGAGAGAGAGAGAGTGAGAGTTCCAGATGTTCATAGGCTCATAGGCTCATAGATGCTCACTAAGCTAATGATCACAAGGGCCTTTTTAAGCCTAGCCATGCTTCCCAAATCACTGACAAGTTCTGGTACCCTTGGTAAGTGCAAGCAGGGGTCTGGGAGATAAACCATTTACAGGCTGCGTGTGTCCGTTAGAGACATAGGTGCCAAACCAGGGATGGATTTCCTATTTCCCATCCAATTGTTCACGCTGCATTTGAATTGAGTTAGGGAGGAACTCTGTCTGACATGGATGAGGAGCCTGTTCTGGAGACAGGGTGGTCTCTGGGATACATTCCTGTCTCTCTAGCAGGTCCTCTTTCTATCACAGGCAAGGTTTAAGTCTTTGGAATGGGTAATTCTGATGATGTTTGTTTTGCAGATATGCAGGAGGTCCATCAGAGTGTGGTCTGACAATGCCCTGTATGCCAGGCATCGATTTCCCCTCAACAGGCTGAAGGATATGGAATACAGGGATAGGGCCTTGATGCGGTCTGCATAGGACATGCTACTTATACCCTGTATTTTTAGTGGGGAACCTCTGTGGACATTCCAATTGTCAGATATACCTGGTTAGGTACATACCAAAGGGGGCATTGTACTCAGTGATGGGTCTGATGAATGCTGAATACAGTGGAACAATGACTTCCTTTGACTTAGATGCCATACCTTTGTTTATAAGTTATGTGACATTTCCTCACTACTGTAGATGCCTGATGGTCAAAGGCTAGATTACTGTTTGTTTGTGTGCCTAAATCTCTGAATACTGGCTCAGTTCTAAGGGGTGTGTTGTCAATATAATAGTTACCAGGGTTGAATGACTTCCTGAAGGATACTATTTTGCATTTCTTAGCATTTAGTTTTAGTCCATGGCTCTGACACCAGTTGTATGTCTGTGACAGATCTTCCTGGAGAACATTTGTTTTGGTGTGAGATTCAATGGCAGCTACTAATTTGCAATCATCTGCAAATTTAGTCAGCCAGAGGCCATTGACATTAACTTTGACTTCAGAGAAGTAAAGCAGTGGTCCCAGGATGGGTCCCTGAGAGACTTCTCTTTGTAGAGGTGGAGTCCCCAATTCTAACTTCCTGGGTCTTGTCTGTAAGCCAGGTGGCTATTGACTGGGTGACATAAGGGTATGTAGCTAACCTTCTGAGTTTGTCAACAATGCCCGAGTGGGGTATTGTGTCAAATGCCTTGGCCAGGTCAAGGTAGGCAGGGTGAACTGTTTTTTTCTTCTTCCATTGCTTTAGTGACCTTTTCAAAGAAGTCCACCAGACTGAGAAAGCATGACTTGCCCTTGACAAAACCAAACTTGGTTGGATCCAGTGTCTGGAGGATGTCCTTACATTCACTGCTGCAGTATTCTTAATGATAAGGAATTCTCTGCTGCAGAAGCCTGATGTCCAGCCAGTCTTCCAAAGAATTCTGAATTTAAAAGGTATGCCAAACATCACCATAAGCACCCTGCATAATGTAGAGCATAAAGGTGACACTTAGGCTTACAAAAACAGAACTTCTTTGCCACCAGTCTGAATGCATCTTTGACACTGTCGGTCTGCTTACCTGTGTCTGTCTTCTGCCAGTTGAGCGTATTTTCATTCTCCAGTGACTTCTTACAGCTGTTTGCTCTTTTTGCAAGATAAGTTTCCCATTGGGGATTTTATGTTTTCTGAGAGTTCTGGGTTTCATGGCATCCACCATTCTGATGGTCCTGCTGGCCAAACTTCATATGGGAAAGTTTCAGTGGTTTCTGAAGTCAGTATAGCTTCAACATGCTCATCCTCTAGATTTATAGTTCTTCTTTCTTGCCTCAGACAGAAACTTCTCTGGTAGATTCAGCAGTTGTCTCTGAATCCAGGGATCCCTTTTCATCCCCCTCTTCCCTCTCAGGAGTTGCTCATGGATGCCTCAGACATGGGATGGGGTGACTTGTGGCTCCATAAGGGTCGCTTTGTCAGAGGAAGGAGCCTCGTCAGAGGAAGGAGCAGATCAGTATCAAAGAGATGAGAGCCCTTCTTCTGGCTCTTCAGGCATTTTAGTCTCTCTTTTCTCCAGGGCCTCTCAAGGTATTCATAGACAATACCACAGTAATGCGATATATCAACAAGCAGGGTGGAACGAGATCTTATTTTCTTTGCTGGTTGGCTCTTCTGGTATGGGATCTTGCTGTCAAGTGTCAAGTGACTCTTCAGGCAGTTTATATACCTTCCAGTCAGAACATTGTGGTAGACACAGTGAGCAGGTCCTTAACTCAGTCCCATGAATGGATGCTTCACAGAGATGTGTTTCTGGACATTATCCACCAGTGAGATACTCCTCAAGTGGATATTTTTGCCTTCCCTCTGAACAGACAACTCCCTCTGTTTTGTGCCAGAGTCCCAGGTCCTGTGCTATGGAAGGTGGACACCGTCTCATTCTCTTGGAAAGGGATGCTTCTTTATGCATTCCCTTCCCTTCCTGTCACTCTGAAAGTCCTGCTCAAAATCCAACAGGATGCTCCCAAAATCTTGTTGATGACTCCATTTTGGCTGTGACAGCACTGGTTCCCTCTTCTTCTGCATCTAGCCAGGGGCAATCATCACAAGTTACCTCACAGGGTGGATCTAATCACACAAGACAAGGGATCGCTTATCCATGCCCATCTATCCATACTTCAACTGATACTGTGGGATTTAGGATTTTGATTCCTCATGGACACCTTTTTTCTGAGGACGTGCTGCAAGTCCTGCAGTAGGCCAGGAAACCTATGACTAGGAAATCCTACTTATCCAAAAGAAAGAGGTTTTCTTTTTGGTGTCTCTCTTGTAACCTGGAGCCACTTACTGTGGATGCTCATTTGGTTCTCTCTTATTTGTGTGAGTTGCTCAATGCTGGTTTGGCCTACACTTTTATTAAGGCCCACCTATCAGCTTTCTCTGATTGTCTGCCTTTCTTTCCTCCTTTA
The DNA here is from genome assembly GCF_019279795.1 of Protopterus annectens. Classification (NCBI taxonomy): domain Eukaryota; kingdom Metazoa; phylum Chordata; order Ceratodontiformes; family Protopteridae; genus Protopterus; species Protopterus annectens. The sequence goes on from NC_056732.1 coordinate 906,559,445, forward strand.
GCTGCTAGATTTGAGGTGAGACAATTTCTTAAAGGCATCCTTAATATTAGACCTCCTAGGAAACCTGTTTCTTCTCCCGGTGATCTTAATTTTGTTTTGGAGAAGTTGATTCAGGCTGCTTTTGAGTCTGCTGATTCAACTTTCTTGTAACATTGTTCCTGACAGACTGTTCTTTTGTTACTTGGCAGATGGGTGTCTGAGTTGCCAGCCCTTATGGCTTGTCCTCCTTTTTTGATGTTTTATGAGAACAGGGTGTCCTTGCACATTAACCCTTCTTTTATGCTGAAGGTGGTTAATGAGATATCACTTAATCAGTCTATCAATCTGCTTACTTTTTCACCTCTCCCTGAACTGACAGTGAGAGGGTGCTGCATACTTTGGACATGCATAGGCAACTTGGAATTTATTTGATATGACCAAGGCTATCAGAAAATCTGATCAGATATTTGTTTTTTTATTTCATCCTAGATCTTTGGGGCTTGCTGTATTCAAGCAAACTATTTCTTCTTGGATTTCTAAGGCTATTTCCTTTTGTTATACTTTTCATGGCAAGAGCCTTCCTTTTTCAATTAAGGCTCATTCTACTAGAGCTGTGGCTTCTTCTGCTGTTTTTTTTCAAAGGTTTTGATACTAATTTTATTCTTGAAATAGCTACCTGGACATCTGTGCATACCTTTACCAAGCACTACAAGTTGGATGGAATCTCTAGAGCTAGGGCTGGCTTTGCTAGTTCAGTTTTACATGTTTTTTTAGGGGACTCTTCTGCCCTTTCCTCCTCCCAAGTTTCCTCTTCAGCTTTGACACTTTCCCATATAGTTAAGAATACTGCAGCAGTGAATGTAAGGCCATAGTACAGTTGTATAAAATCTCTCCATAACAGTCAATGTCTTTGCCTTCACTGCTGCAGTATTTGCCCCCTCCTTCCATTCCCCTAGTTCTTTACCTTCCTGGATGTACACATTACATCTTGGGTTCCTTGTGCTGGTATTCCTCCTGGGGCAATCAATTCTGTTTTAGCTTAGCCAGAGCATCACCTTTATGCCGTATGTCATGCATGGAGAATATGGTGACATTCGGCATACCTTTTAAATTCAGAAGTCTTTGGAAGGCTGGCTGGAAGTCGGACTTCCACAGCAGAGAATCCCTTATCAATAAGAATACTACAACAATGAAGGTAAGGACATCTAACTTTATGGTAAGATTTTACACAACTGTACTTTTTCTATATCATTATTGATCATTTACTTGATAATTCTTTCCATGGCTTTGCATATGCGAGTAGTGAGATTTATGGGTCTATAGTTTCCAGGGTCAGTAGATAGTTACCATTGAGCAGGGGGGTGACTGTTGTTGTTCTCCATTCATGAGGCATGAAGCCTGTTTGGAGGCTACAGTTAAAGAGCAATTCCAGAGGGCCTGATAGGTCATGTTTCATGCTATTTAGCAGGCATCCTGGGATATTGTCTGGGCCCACTGATGTAGTGTTCTTGGCCTTAGAGAAAGCATTATGGACCTGTTCACTACTGATAGCAGGGGTAGTTATATTTGATGGTATTTCTTGAGAGAAGGTTGAGAAGGAGAGAGGGGTAAATTTAGAGCTGAATTTGTTGCCCAGTAGGTTTGCTATATCTTCTGGCTCAGTTTAAGTGGCTCCATTTACAATGAACTCTGCACACAATTGTGTATTGCCTTTGAGGTTGTAAACACAGCTAAAGAATACCTTGTGGTTTTCTTTGGCCTGGAAGGCCAAATTTACCTCATACTTGATTTGGTAAACTTTATTTGTCCTCTGAGTTGTTTGTTTAGTTTGTTCAGAGTAGTTTCATCCTGTTGGGTGCTGCACCTCCTAATTTTTGCCATGATTCTCTTCTTTCTGTTATATAGCCTATTTACTTTGTGATTCCTCCAGGGCAGCTTGTTTTTTGAGTTCGTTATGTACTTCTTCCAGGTGGGCACAGCTGCCTCTGTACTGCTATTGACATGCTTGTATAGGGTTTTTGTGAACAGTTCTGCGTAGGCAGCAGTGTTCTCAGGGATCACGGGGGCTTGAAATGATGCCAGAATATCACTTAATAACAGGAAGTTAACCTTAGTGTAGTTCCTGAATATTCTGGGGTTAACAGGGGATCTAGGTTTTATTTTTACGTCAAAGGAGACCATTTTGTAGTCTGACCTTACCAGACATTACACTAGGGGATGTGCAGCACTCTTCCATATAAGCTAAGACCAGATCCAGTATGGTTGCACCCGTTTTTTGTGTATTGACAATCTGGTCTTGGGAGTTTGTACTTACAAAATCCAGGAATCTTTGTACCTGCACATTTGGTGTCATATAATATTCCCAGTTAGTAGTAGAGTAATTAAAGTCACCCATGAATATGGTTTTGGGTTGGATGATGAGTGTTTCTAATAAGTTTAAATACATAGTATGGGTTTCCTGGGTCATAGAGGTGAACCTATAGCTTGCAAAGAAGTGGTATGGGTTTTGCCTATGGTGATTTGAACATGGAGAAGCTCAAGTATATTATCCTGATTAACCAGCCTTGAGGTATATTTATTTTTGATATAAATCAAGACACCTTCACCTTTAGTTGTTGTCTATGTAGTAGCTGGTCTAAATGTGTAGAAGGCATTATAATCTTACACTGCCAGTGTGCTCTCTGTGGCTTTAAACCATGTCTAAGTGACATCACAACTTGTCAGCATTCTCTAGGGTGAAGAGAGCTTCTAGGGAGTGGAGATTTTTGTTTAGACTTCTAGCATTGAGCAGTAATACTTTTAGATTTTCTTGGTTTTGATTTGTTATGTTTGAAGTACTTTCAGATTAGCATTGCCTAAAAAGGCACTATGGAGAAGACAATGTTTTATCTAATATTCAAAACCTAGAGGGGAGAGGTACAGACAACCCCTGGCAAAGTGGTATGGTCAGTTGACCATCTCCTTCCATGCTGACAAATATTACAATCCCTTCGAATGTCACCAGAAACAAAGCCAATTATTAAAGTCAGTCATCTTTTCTTTCTATTGTGGCATCATTCTTGGAGAAGGTAAAATGCTGCTCAATGCTAGGCTCATACCAGCCTGGAACACATATTCTGAGAGCTGCATGATGTCTCTCTTCATATAGCTTAGGAAGGTACATCTCAGGTCATTTACACCCAGATAGACTATGACTGAGTCATACTGGTACTTGTGGTCCAATGACCTGAGTGTATAATGTGGTGGATCCGGGCCTCTGATAAGCAATTGACTGTGACTTTCTCCTTACTCAGCCTATTGAGAGGAACCTCAGTGTGTCTCACAATGGAGTCTCCAATAACTAGAAAGTTGGATTGTGTAGTGGCTTGCCTTATGGGCTTAGAAACAGAGGTGCCATGAGATGTGGTTGTATGTGTTGATGTGGGTATTGTTTTGAAAGAGGCATTTGGGGCTGCTGAGGGTATTTGTTATGTGAAAAAAACAATGCATTTGTATGTTGAGCTATGTCTGCGGTGTTATGTTAAATACATATTGGAGTATAAGGAGTCACCAGAGGTGTTGTATGATTTATTTAAGGTTTTGTGTCTGCAGAACAAATAGATCTTTGGTGAAATGATGAAATGTTTTAACTGCGAGATACTAAGGTAGTTTGAGATTTCAGTCCAGTTTAGTTTTATCGGGGCTACACAGTGTTGTGTTGAAATGGCCATATTGGTAGCAAATTTATCCCTTTTGTAATAGCATTGCACTCATTTTCACATTAATGGTCTCTTAATGTTTGCAAGCATTAGAGAAGTATTGAGTAGGCTTGCTAAGGGTTGGGATGAAGCCATGTTTTTTGAAAATGTGCGGTGAGAAAGTCAGAGGCTGTGTAAAGTAGGCCTAATTTGTGATGAGTTCTTCTGACTATATTATGTGTATGTGTATCAAATCTAAGCTGCTTGTCTAGTGTGATACCTAATAGTTTGGTTCGGGAAACTATTTTTAGCTGAACATTTTCAGAGAAGACTGTGAAGTTGTACTTTTTATCTGAATAGGCCTTAGGAGTAAAGAGCCTTACTTTAATTTTATTATGGTTTCGGAGCAATTGAGTGTGGGCAGGCCATGTTTTAATGGAGGTGACGGATTCCTTGGTGAGAGTTTAAAGTGAGGAGGAAGAGTATTAAGAGCAATAAGAGTAGCATCATCAGTGTATTGAATAAGAGTAGCTGAGGAGGAAACCACATTATTAGTGAACACGTTAAATCATATAGGTCCAAGGATGGATCCTTGTGCAATACCAGTACAGATGCTGGCAGGTGCATACAAAATGTTGACTGACATTTGACTTCTTGTATGCAGTTAGTGAGATAGCTAGTAAACCAGTTAATGGTAGGAGAGATGAAAACCAGGAAGGAAAGTGTGTTGAGTATTTTTGGATCAGACGCAGTAGCAAAGGCTTTGGATAGATCAGGTTAGATGGATGAGACAAGTTTGCTTTCATTTCTTTCTTGGTGAATAGTGCTGAGGAAGGATAGCAAGGTTGTGCTTGTGCTATGGTTTCAGAGAAACACATGTTGTTTAGGTGAGAGAAGATTGTTGACTAGGATATAGTGAAGAATCTGTGTGTGCGTGTGTGTGTGTGTGTGTGTGTGTGTGTGTGTGTGTGTGTGTGTGTGTGTGTGTGTGTGTGTGTGTGTGTGTGTGTGTGTGTGTGTATGTGTGTGTATGTGTGTGTGTATATTCTGATGGAGTTGAAGTGATAACAGCAGGATGGAAATTCGACATTGCATTGGAAGTTTACTTTTATGTAAGGGAATGTTAAAAGGTTGTTTTCATAATGTGGAGACAGTGACTTCAAGTATAGATTGATTGATTTGTATGGCAATGGGATAAGAGAGAGGTTTAACAAAAAACCCTTGATATCTGGCCATAGGATTGCCTGCAGTCTGAATGGTCAACTTGAGTTTACTAAGGAGTTTCTGAATAGTTTTGATTGGTACCGCTTGTAATGTGAAAGAAAAAAATACTAGAATAGGATTTGAAGGATAGCAGATTGTGATGAATGTTGTATTAGTGCAGCAACTGTATTTATGAAATGTATGTTGATTCTACTTACAATATCACGGCTGAACTGATTAGGAAAGAGATTGGGTTGACAATTTTTCCTGGTTTTAAAAGGTTATTAGAGGACCAGCAGCACTTAGGACTGGAGGTATAGGATTCTTGGAGAGAAGTATAGTAGTTTCTTTCTTCATCTAAGATAAAATTTTAGAGAGGTTGCAGAGCTGTTTATAAGACTGGAATGAACTCATTTCTATTTGTGTGTCATAATTTCTAGACTTTCTCTCTTTAACATATTACTTGTTTAGGTTCTAATTTTAGCCTAGGAGCATGATTAAATTTGGTCCTTATTTTTCTAAATGGAGCAAATAAGTTAAGAATATTAAAAAATACAGAGTTGAAATTTTTAGATGTTGACTGTATTGATGATGTTATTGATACAAGGAATAAAAATTTAGATGTAAGAATTTCTTGTTCCAGTTCAAAGTTAAAGAGATCTTTCTTTCATATTAGGGCAAGAAGGATGTGGAATTCATTACCTAGAGATGTAAGATTAGCAAATAATTTATTAATATTTAAGTGGGCATTAGATAACTGTTTTCCTAAAATTCTATATTCTCCAGTGATGTCTATTAGGCAAATCATAAACTAGCCAATGTAGGCCTTAAATTTGTTATTCATTGAAGCATTGAACCATTGAATATGTCAATTGTTTAGTCAAGTAGAAAATATTTTTTAACAAGAAACACCTCTGTTAAGTTATCACTTATGACAAAGGCAATCATGCATTTATATAACTGAAAACAAACCATATTGACACTGCCCCATTTGCAAGCATTTTACATTGCAGACTGTATTGGTACAATTTTAGTTGCAAACATTATACATCACTTATAATCTACCCAATCATTGTCAGTCAAATATTACATAGTTCATTGAAATCCTGCCTTCTTTTAAACCACATTCCTCCCCTGCATGTATTGTTCTCACAGTTTCCATTTTTCTTATGTAATTTGCTCCTACCCTTTTCTAAAGCTCCCAGTTCTAGTTGTTTAACCTCTGTTACTATATTTGCTACTCCTAGCACACTTGGGTTACTTTGATTTCCATGCTGTAGTAATTGCTTTTTTGGCAGCCACCATAATTACACTCTGCAAGGCCTTATTATGTCTAGGCAATACCAATTCTGTATCATAGCTCGAAAAGTAATTTCCTTAGTTACAGCAGTTTGATCACACTGTATCTCTGACAGAGTAGTCTGCAGGTAATCTTTAAAGTCAGCCAACTCATTACATTACAAAAAAATATGTTCCCAATTATTGTTTTTTCTTCCCCATCACACCTTCATCATTTGCTGTATACCTGAGGAATAATTCTCTGGAGTCTGCTTGGAGTATAAAATATCTACTGTATGTAGACATTTCCAATTTTAGAATTTGTTATATATTTGGGAGACAAACATATATCCCCATTGTTTCTTTGTGAATTGCTTATCCAATTTCTCTTTCAAATCCTTTCTAACCTCCTCTGATTCTTACAGTTATCATGCAATACTTTCTATGCTCTTCTAATTATTCATTTTTAAACAGCAGCTTCTGTTCTAAATTTTACCAGCGCTGAAGTGGCAAGTATTTTAGTGGAGGCCAGCCACATAGAAGCAGGATAAATATAAAGAAGTTAGGATCAAAATTTTTTATATTTCAACATAGGTAACTCATTCACTCTAATGGAACTCAGGAGGTTTGTGCTCTTAACTCTTTGACTGCATCCTGAACTTTTTGACAAAATCAAGTTATGGCCTCACATTTCAAACAAATGTTCATATCCTTTGAGCCACAAGGGTTACTAAAGAAATGTAAATGGCAAACTGTTCAGCTCAAACAAATTTTTTCAGTGGTAGTATTCATTAGATTCTAGGTCTTTACCTGGATTTTATGCCACAATAAATATAATAAATATCAATTGTATAATATTTTGTAAACAACTTGCAGTAGCTCACTAACCAATCAAAGTACACATTGTCAGCTGCATTTTGTTTATCCATTTCTCAGCTTTCATATGAAGCTGAAGCAGTGATATCTGTGCTACTTGATGTTTAAAATATTTAATAAATATGAACATTATGACAATATAAATAGCCTATGAACAAATGCAATCTCTTAAGCAGCACTAGACAGAGGTAAAAATGAAAGCAGTTCTATTGCCCATCATGTAAGCTTTAAGATGAAATCTTTCAATAGCTTGTATTAGCATGGTTTTGAAATTATTAATGCAAAGACTCCTAGAGGTATTAGTAGGATGTAACTAAAAAACTCTTAGATATGTCACTAGACTATAATGGTTAAGGTGAATGAATCACTGCGTACAATTCCACTGATGGATAGCAAATTTGGGGTGATGATCACTCAATGTATAAGGCAGACAACCTAAATCTATGATATTCTCTAGAGTATTGGTTAATATTCAATCAAGAATTGTGCATTTACTGATAGGATTATGAAATCTGGTATGTGATATAATTAGTTGTTCAAATCCAAATAAATTGAATGAGGTAGAAGAGGAGTTGTGTAATACCAGTTATAGTTAAAGTCACCCAGGATGAGGGTTTCTTGAGTGATATAAGAAATGAGCCAGGAAAGGATGTTTTCTATTATAAAGCGATTACTGCCAGGGAGAATACATAAACTGGACAAGAAAATTTATTCTGGTTGAGTTTTCAATCAAATGAGTAAGATTTATGCATTAGAAAAAGTGGGTGATTTATGTGGCTATGGAGTGATAGGTTATTAGTTAGGTAGTTATAATATAATATAGCTACACCAACACCTCTTTTATTTGAACAATTGCAAGGAATGATGTAATTAAGGGGAATAACTAGGCAAAGAGTAGAGCAATGAGTAGGAAGAGAAATGTGGTAAGAAGTAGTGTGAAGCAAGAAAGCAGAAGAAGTGTAAGTAGTGTAGGGAAGGATATTACTGAAAGGAGAGAAGAAGTTAAAGGAAAGGAAACCCTGTATGCTCATGCAGATAAATGTATATTGTAATATACAAATATAAATAATAAAAAAATAAATATATACATATATATATATATATATATATATAAATAAATATATATATATATATATATATATATATATATATATATATATATATATATATATATATATATATATATATATATATATATATATATATATATATATATATATATAGGTCTACTTCTAAATTTTGAAGTTTCAAAACTTTGAATGTCTTATAGTCAAGACCCTAAGATTGAAGTTTTGAAACTTCAAACTATGTAAACAGAGATCGCCATACAGCGTGGAATGGTATATTTACAGTTTTCCTCACTATAGTGTGATGTCGGACTTGATATGTTTAATTAGCAGGGGCTTTGGGGTGTGGGGAGGCTTGACCACTGAAAAAATGTAAAAAAATTTTTTTTTTGTTTTTATTTTTTATTTACTTTTCAAAGTTTCAAAACTTCAGTCTTATGGTCTTTGTGATGTGACTACCAACAATTAATATGACATCCCTTACTATCCTGGATCAGTAACTAAGGAGCTTCAATCCTCACTACTTACTCCATTGTGAGACTGTCACTTAAACAGAAGTAATATTTAAGAATTTCCCCCTAAGAGCACAACAGGAACATGCTATATTTTCCTGGAACTGGACTACATACCTCTGTCCACCCCAAATATATCTTCTTATTATACACTTCAGAGCAACATGTCTCAGTTTAAGTTCTCTGATAAACTCACACTCAAAATAAATTTAAATCTCACACATCCTGTCACTTCTGGGAAAGCCTGACACAGATTTCCAGCTGTGTCCCTTCCCCAAAATAATAAGGTAAAGCTGCCATAAATCAGAGTGTCTTCATGCCCTTCTAAAGGGGTGTCCAACTGTAAAAATTAAATATCAAAATAAATGATAGCTATGACCAGAGCATCCAGACCTTTAAGGGAAACTGGGAAGTATCAAACAGGTATAAGCACTCTATAATCTCTAAAGAAAAACACTGATTTCCAGCCACAATGTAAAGTAATGAAAAACATTTAATAATAAGTAAAATTACAAGAATGTAAATCCATAGCTGTTAATAATCACCAGAACTCAATCACTGGAAATGTAAAATTAAACTGCAAGATAGGAGTCCATTATTTTAGAAAAAAGTCTATCTTAATAACAAAGATTTCCTAATCTAACTAAAAAATACTGTCTTTGATCTAATCTAACACATACCAGCAAGGCAAAAAGCAGACTTACAGTTTTTGGTATGTTCTCTTTCATGCCTGTCCCCTGACTGCACAGCACTGTAACTGACTATACTTCAAAAAACTGCTCGGCACTTGATGAACTACATGTCTCACCAGTCTTTATCAGTCTTAACTGTTTTATTTTAGAAATAAGAGTCAGCTGTTTGAAAAAGTATTTTTTTCTGTCAACCAGCTGTTTAAATAATCACTTAACAAACAGGAACATTCTAATGACATCACTCACTGTTCAACTGATTCTCCACAGTACTTTAGAATGTCCCTCTCAAACAAGCGCAGTTAGAAATGCATGAAAACATTGACAGATTCTCTGTATATATATATATATATATATATATATATATATATATATATATATATATATGTATATATATATGTATATATATATATATATATATATATATATATATATATATATATATATATATAGATATATAGATATATATACATATATATATATATATATATATATATATAGGATCACCATGGAATACCGAAATTCCACAATCCCGAGACTCTAAATCCTGAGGACCAGAATCTTGAGATTGCGTAATCTCGAACATTAAAAAAAAAGTAAAACATTCAACAAACTATTCTAACCTGTATGCAGGGGTCAAGCCCCCCTGCAACCCCCACACCCTCAGCAACTTAAACATACCAACTCTGAGATCGCACTACAGTGGAGTGAATGGCAAAGTTCCCGTTCTCCACTATACAGCAATCCCCATTCACTACTTTCGAGATTCTGCAATCTCGAAATTCTGGTCCTTGGGATTTAGAGTCTTGGGATTGTGGAATTTTGGTATTCTGTAGTGATCCCATAAATATATTTATATATATATATATATCTAGATATATATATATATATATATATATATATATATATATATATATATATATACATATATATATATATATATATATATATATATATAAATATATATATATATATATATATATATATATATATATATATATATATACATATATATGTATATATATATATATATATATATATATATATATATATATATATATATATATAAAATCTATGTTGTTGTGTCTTTCGGCTTTTCCCAGTTAGGGGTCGCTACAGCGGAACTCCGGTCCTCTAATGATTGGCAGTAGATTTTTACGTGCCGAGTTGCCGGCCCTGACACACAACCTTCAATGAAGGTACTCCCATTCACACATGTCTCCACACAGAAGATGCTCTAGCTGAGAATTGAACAGGACAACGTCTTCCTGTGAAGCGACAATGCTACCGCAGCACCACCACCACAGTTTTATATATATATATATATATATATATATATATATATATATATATACTTTGTGTCCAGGCTCTATCACATCCACTAGAACTAAAAACAACTTTGCATACAGGCTGTATCACATCTGCTAGAACTAAAAACACATGCAACAGTATGTAGTTATTTCGCTCCTGTTTTACTTGAAATGGAACTTCATCAGAAAAAGTTAGTTCTTTGCAAGCATATTTAAATAGCTCTCCTAAAACTACATCACACCCTACTAGACCCACCAAAATCATCCTGTTCATTTAGAACATTTAAAACCTTTAAAGTGACTGCTCTTCTATAAATGAGTATAATATCAGTATCCCAATAAAACATTTCTCTCACAAAAAATACATGCACATAAAAACAGAAACTTTTTGATATTTAAATATTCATTTTAAAACCTAATCTAACTTCAGTCTTAATAAACTTTTCAAGTTTATATTTCCGTTTAGTCCTGGAAACTGACTGCTTTTAAAAAAATTGCCACTTATATTCTCTGTCTTCCAGGACATTATTACAATTGAACACAGCAATTTCTATGTTAACTTGTTCCAACACTGTACAATGGAACTTTTTAAATTCAATTTCCAAACTGTGGTTAACTAAGGCGTTAGAAAAATTGCAATTTTTTTACTGCCTTCATGCATTCTCTAATCCTGTAAGCAACTCTCTAATGCTCTTCCCCACATAAAAGTGGGAACAAGTATCACACTTTGCCAAGTAAACAATAAACCTGCAATGATAGTTATACCTCTTTTTGGCCTCATACATAAAACTGATATGTTCAGACATTGCAGAACTAACATTGCTAAAATATCTGCATTGCCTGCAGTTAGTGCATGAGAAAGTACCGAGAGTTCTGACTCCTAGTCTGTTTTCTCTTGTTAAATCTATTTCAAATGGTGGGCTTTCTTAAAAACAAACAATGGATGTTCCCCTATAATTTTACTTAAATCAGGATTACCTAACCCTATTTTCCAGTTATTTTTAATAATATTTATAATATCTTGGCTGTCCTTCATAAGGGGTAATGAAAACAAATGTCTTATCTCCACTAATCTTGATATCAATACCGTAAACAACCTGATGTTGCTTAAAGGTTATCCCTGTATTCAATATGGAAGGAAAACTAGAATCACTTTTACTTAAAACTTCTTGTTCAGTTTTTGTAAGTTCATATAAGGAATAGCCTCTGTTAACAAAAAGACTATTAAGGAACTGAACTTAAAGTAATTCTAAATCATTACTTATAATATGACACAACCTTAATATGACACAACCTTATAACCTGTCCATGAAAAATATTTGATTTCATCATTCTAGGAGGATAGCTGCTGAAATGGAAATAGTTGTTCCTAAATATTTCCTTTCTGTAAACTGTACTTTCAAACTTTTGTTTTTTTAACATCCATTGTGACTATGATGTCTAAAAAGTTGATGACTGTCCCTAGTCCACTGATAGTAAACTTTAACCATGAATCACTCTCATTTATCTGTTCAACAAACTGTCAAAATATACTTTTACTACCTCCCTATATAAAAAATAAGTTCATCTATGTACCTCCTATAATATAATACAGGCCAAAACAAAGGAATAGCCCTTAATATTGTTTCTTCCCATCAACACATGACTGTGTTGGGAAAGGCGGGAGGCCAAACTAACCCCCTTAGCCACTCCAGTTAGTTGCAGATAAATTTGATGATCAAACAAAAATAAGTTATTTCTAAGTACAAGTTCCATCACATAACTAATAACATTAATAGTTACTCAATGCATATTAGTAACTTTTTTGCGATACAGTTTTAAAAATTCTAACCCCTCATCTTGGTTTATAGCAGTATACAGGGAATTCAGATCAGTCATTCTAACAATACCCCATCATCTGTAAAGTGATGCTCTCTTAACATATTTAAAAATGACTAGGAATCTTTTAAAAAATACTTGCTTACGTATGCAAGGCTGTTGAGAATGTTATCCAAATAGACAGAGAGCCATAAAGCTTTATTCCTTGGGGAAGCTGCAATAGGCCTATAACAGGGGCTTCTTTGTTTTTGTGGATCTTTGGGATTCCAAAGACCCTACACAGTTTAGCTTGCTCACCATTTAAAAACTCAGAAGTGGCCATCTGAACGTACCCCTAGTTAAACAGTTCAAAAATATTGTGGTCAGTTTCATTATAACATTTTTTAACAAATTCCTTCCTAACAATACAATATTCCTTAGCATTAAAGAGCAAATTTTTCATTTCTTTTATATATTTCTCTTGTTCAACAACAGCCACACCACAACCTTTGTCAGTCTTCATGTATGTTAAATTTTTGTGCTGGCAATGCTGTTTTAAGGCCTCTTGTTCATAACAATCTATGTTGAACATTTTCTTTCTAGGTTTTCCACTAACCAAGTTGTTGAACTCATGTTCACAAGATTTTGAAAGCACAGTCAGAGTGTTAACTAAAGGTGGATTAAACAGGCTTTTTTTTTTGATAATGTTGTCTCCATTCAAAACATTTACTTAATTTCAAATATATTTCAGATATAATTTTCTTACAAACATCCTAAAATTTGTAATTAAACCAGAGTATTAGGCCCGATGACAAGGTTTGAAAGTAAAACCTTTCAACAAAACTTTCATTTTGTGTTTGCTAAAAACGTGATCAGATAAATTAAACACTGTACAGTTCAGCATTAACACCCTCTCCCTCTCTGTCTTCCCCTCTTCCTGCCATTGTTGGCTTTCCTGTTGTTGTCTGTGGGAGGGGGGGTCTTGGGGGTGGAGTTACATTTGAATGTACAATTATTTCATTGTTATTTCCACCAGTATTACTCCCACCAGAGTTTTCAATGGTGGAGATGTCCATAGCTGTATTGTTGTTAAAGATTGTGTTGGTAGCTACCTTGGTAGAAAAATCATCAAGTTTCCCAACTTTGTTACCGACTTCACAGGATGGTATATTAGAAGAACTATATGGTATATTTTCAACTTTAATAATATATGCTCGTTGATTGGCATAAGCCTTGGCATCTTTCTCAAATTTCTTTGTTTTACAATATACAAAAGTGACAACATTCCCAACTTTGTTACCAACTTCACCGGATGGTATATTAGAACTATATGGTATATTTTCAACTTTAATAATATATGCTCGTTGATTGGCATAAGCCTTGGCATCTTTCTCAAATTTCTTTGTTTTACAATATACAAGAGTGACAACATGTCACTGAACCTTTATAGGAATGTTATGATAAAGTTCACAATGTACATGAAAGCTTTTATGTTTAATAGCAAGGTCATTCATAGGTTCATAAGTTGGTAATAGGCTATCGGCCCTAGGGCCTATACAAGCCTATCCATAACAATTCCCTGGCTATTTCTTTCCACAGTATTTACTTCCCTGGACCCCTGTCTAGCAGGCCGACTGGCGTGATCCCCGGGGTGAATTTCCTATCTCCCATCCAGTCATCAAAGTTCCTTCTGAAGAGGGCCAAAGAGATGCTTTGCTTGACATGTATGGGTAAACTATTCCAGAGTCTGGGGAGTCTCTGGGTCAGGAACCTATCCCTCCAGCTTGCTTTGCTCATTGTGATGACAAGGTTTAGATCCTTGGAGCATGTGTCTCTGAGGAATTGGGATTTTGTTAAGTGCAGCATGTCCAGCAGCTCTGGGTTTGACATGGCCTTGTATGTTAAGCAGAGATCGCCTCTGAGTAGACAATATGCGACAGAGTATAGCTGGAGTTTTTTTAGACGGTCAGCATAAGGCACCTGCTTTAGGCTGTGATTCTTTTAATGAGGTATTTCTGCATCCCTTCCAATTGTTGCAGATGTCTTGAGAGGTACATACCAAATGGGGCATTGTATTCTATAATGGGTCTAATGAGGGATGAGTACAGTGGGAGAATGACCTCCTTTTTTCCTGTATGAAAAGCACTTAGTGATGAGGTGTGCCACATAGAAGGATTTCCTGGCTGTTGTGGCTATCAAAGGTGAGACCATTGTCCACCTGTGTCCCTAAGTCTCTTATCACACTTTCGGTGTTTAATGTACTGCCACCTATGTGGTAATTCATGGGTACATGTTTTTTTTCCAAAAGGGGTAACTATACATTTTTTGGCATTGAGCTTGAGCCCATGGCTCTGGCACCAAGCATATGTTTCTGTAAGGCCCTTTTGTAGAATATCCACATAATGTGGGGATTCAATAATGGCTCCCAGTTTTCAGTCATCTGCGAACTTTGTTAGCCAGAGTCCCTTAGTGTTGGCCTGTACTTCAGAGAAGTAGATGCCAAACAAGAGCGGTCCCAGGACTGAACCCTGAGGTACTCCACTTGTCACTTGTCTGGAGCTGGATTTGGAGTTGGCTACTTTTACAGTGTGGGTTATGTCAGTAAGCCAGTTGACAACCCATTGAGTGATGTAGGAATTAATATCCAGCTTAGTAAGTTTATCCATGATTCCAGAGTGGGGGATGGTGTTGAAGGCCTTGGTGAGGTCCAGATAGGCTGTGTGGCCTGCTTTACCCTCGTCCACAGCTCTGGAGACTGATTCAAAGAAGCCAATCAGGTTCAGGAGGCAAGCTTGGCCCTTCACGAACACAAACTGGGTGGGGTCCAGTGTTTGAAGGTTGTCAATGTCTTTGTTTATAAGTTCCATGATAATACATTCCATGGCCTTGCAGATCAGGCTTGTCAGACTGATGAGATGGTAGTTGCCAGGATCCATGGTGGATCCCCCTTGTGGAGTGGGATAACTGTAGCTGTGCGCCACTCAGTGGGCACAAAGCCTGAGGTGAGGCTCTGATTAAACATGACACTTAGGTGAGGTGCCAGTTCATTTTGTAGTTCATGTAGTACACAGCCCGGGATGTCATCTGGTCCCATGGATGCTGTATTCTTAGTTTTGGAGAGTGTGTTTTTTACCTGTGTGGCCATTATTGCCAGGATTTGGCAATCTTTCAGAACTGAGATGGGCCCTTTAGGGGGTGAGAGTGGGGTGAAGTTGCCACTGAATCGATCTGTTAGGATATTGGCAATATCCTTGGGATCAGTAAATTTAATGCCATTCTGTTGTAGCTCAGAGCAGATCTGAACATTGCCATTTAGATTCTTGACATAGCTATAGAATGTCTTGTGGTTGTCTTTGGAATCTTTGGCAATTTTATTTTCGCAACTAGCTTTGGTGGATTTTATAGGTTCATAGGTTCATAGGTAGGTACTAGACTATCTGCCCGAGGGCATTTATAAGCCTAGCCAGAGTGTGTCGGCATTCACTGCCCCATTGATTAATTAACTGATCCTCTGTCAAGCAGAGCCAAGGAAGTGATCCCAGAGGTGTATTTTCTGTTACCCATCCACTTGTCAAGGTTTCTCTTGAAGAGTGTTAGTGAGGGGCTCTGCCTGATGTAATTTGGAATTTTGTTCCAAAGGATGGGGAGTCTCTGTGACAGGAATCTATCCCTCCAGCATGTTCTATTTATTGTTGTGGTGAGGTTTAGCTCAGTAGAGCGTGTGGCTTGCAGTGACTTGGATTTCTTTAGGTGGAATATATCCATCAATTCTCAGTTGGACATGGCTTTGTAAGTCAGGCAGAGATCACCTCTGAGTAAGCGATATGCCACTGAGTACAGCCGGAGTTTTTTCAGTCAGGCTGCATAGGACATATGTTTGAGCCAGTAATCCTCTTGGTGAGGTACTTTTGTGGTCTTTCCAGCTGTTGGAAGTGTCTTGTGAGGTACATCCCAAATGGGGCATTGTACTCTATGATGGGTCTAATGAGTGATGAGTAGAGGGGCACTATAACTTCTTTATTTCTAGATGCAAACCCTTTAGTAATTAGATGGGCCACACAGAAGGATTTCTTAACTACTTTGGCAATATGATTATCAAAGGAGAGATTACTATCTACCTGGGTCGCCAGATCTCTTATTACCTCTTCTGTATTACGGGGGCTGCTTCCTATGTGGTAATTCGTGGGTGTTTTGTTTTTCCCAAATGGGATGACTATGCATTTTTTGGCATTAGCTTGAGGCCATGACTTTGACACCAGGTGTCCGTCTCAGTAAGGCCCTTTTGGAAGATGTTCGTGTCAGCCAAAGAGTCAGTTCTGGCTCCCAGTTTGCAGTCATCGGTGAACTTGGTCAGCCATAGTCTTCCTGTGTTCGCCTGTACTTCTGAGAAGTATATGCCGAACAGTAGGGGTCCCAGGACCGAGCCTTGCAGGACACCACTTGTGACTGGTTTAGAGTCGGACCTGGAGCCCGCTATTCTTAGCGTGTGAGTTCTGTCTGTAAGCCAGTTGGCAACCCATCTCATGACGTAGGGGTTTATATTCAGGCTGGTGAGTTTTTCTGTAATACCCGAGTGGGGAATAGTGTTGAAAGCCTTGGTGAGGTCAAGGTAGGCTGTGTGAACCACCTTTCCCTCATCTATGGCCTTGGTGACTGTCTCAAAGAAGTCAACCAGGATTAGTAGGCATGATCTGCACTTAACAAAGCTAAACTGGGTCAGGTCAAGTGTTTGAGGTTTCCAATGTCTTTTTAATGAGTTCGATGATGATGCACTCCATAGCCTTGCAGACCAGGCTAGTCAGGCTTATGGGGCGATAGTTACCAGGGTCAGTTGTAGCCCCTCCTTTGTGGAGAGGAATAACCATTGCTGTGCGCCATTCTATGGGCACATAGCCTGTGGATAGGCTGAGGTTTAACAGCGTGTTTAGGTGGGGGGGGTTAGTTCTTTCTGTAGTTCGTGCAAGATGCAGCCTGGGACACCATCTGGTCCCATTGATGCTGTGTTTTTGGCTTTTGAAAGAACTGTTTTCACCTGTGCGTCTGTGATTTTTAGGACACTACACTTTTTCGGTATTGTTGTGGGCCCTTTTGGAGGTGAGAGGGGGGTGAAGTTTGCACTGAATCTGAGGGATCTCAGCTTCTTACTGAGGCTGGTAATGGAGTTTTTTGCATCCTGGGATTTTCCTCTTTTCTGCAACAGTTTCTTCCTTTTGTTGTAAAGTTTGTTTATGGCAGGGGACCACCAGACTAGCTTCCTTTTTTTGGAGGAGAGCATCTTGGTTCTATTTGGGATGGCACGATTCATGCACGAGTGGATGTGCTCATACAGGCATTCAGCTGTGATATTTCATCCTTTAACATTTGAATAAAACCGTTGTTGTGCCTAATTAAAGCTTGAATAGCATCCAACCTGGCCTTGTTGTAAATATGTACCCAATCACTTTAAATGCTGTCTGAATAATTAATACCATTGGGGAACTTGTACACTCTCAGCTCCATTTGCACATATTGAAGTTCAGTACCTATCTCAAGATAAAAATTGTCATATTCGAGGGATTTCAATTTAACAATTTTATTTTCAAGTTGGTATACAGAATTCTTACAGCTAATATCAAAAAGTTTAGTACCTTGAACTTGACTGTTACCAGCATTGGTCTCACTGTTCACAAATGGGTTTGTGATAGACCCTTTAACAAGCCTATGAACTACACTGAAGTGATTAAGTTGCTGTCCTCCTGTAATGGTGGTGTTACCTGACCAGGGACTACTTCCATTCAAAGAAGAAGAAGGAGAAATTGATAGAACTTGTGGTTTATAAACTCTGCAGCTTTCTTTAAGAACACCTTGCCACACTTCTGTGTTCCTTGAAACATGATATGTATTCAGGACTGTTAACTTGTTCCATAACAGATTGGAACACTTGGCTTAGTACTTTCACTTCATGAG
This sequence comes from Protopterus annectens, assembly GCF_019279795.1. Classification (NCBI taxonomy): domain Eukaryota; kingdom Metazoa; phylum Chordata; order Ceratodontiformes; family Protopteridae; genus Protopterus; species Protopterus annectens. The sequence goes on from NC_056732.1 coordinate 906,577,779, forward strand.
GCACCAAATGAGTAGTCATATCAAGGGTAGACTGACTCCCATTGGCAGAGCTAGATTATTGTTGTTAGGTTCTTCACCAGGAGGGAAAGAAACCATGTGAGAAAACAGCAAACAATTCAAACACCACCAAGCAAAGGCAATATGAAACTTAAAATAATAAACTTTGCGTACAGGCTCTGTCACATCTGCTAGAGCTAAAAGCAACTGCAACAGTATTTAATGCTTTCATTCCTGCTTTATTTAAAATGGAGCTTCATCAGGAAAAAGTCAGTTCTTTAAAAACACATTTAAATAGCCCTCTTAAAATTACATCACACCCTACTAGACCAATCAAAATCAGCCTGTTAAATTAGAGCATTTAACACTTTTAAAGTGACTGTGCTACTATAAATTACTATAACATCAGTAGCCCAATAAAACTTAAAAATACATGCACATAATAAAAAAAACGTTTTGACATTTAAATATTCATCTAAACACCTAAACTAACTTCAGTCTTAATAACATTTTCAAGTTTATATTTTTGTGTAGTTCTGGAGACTGATCTGCTCTTAAAAAAATTGCTAATTATATTCTCTCGTTCCAGGGCATTATTACACAGCACAAAAATGTTTCTATGTTAATTTGTTCCAACACTGTAAAACAAAACTTTTTAAGTTCAATACATTCCAAACTGTGCTTAGTTAAGGCATTAGAGAGATCGAAATTTTTTACTGCCTTAATATGTTCTCTAATCCTGTAAAGCAACTCTGTAATGCTCTTCCCCACATAAAACTGGGAACAAGTGTCGCACTTTGCCAAGTAAACAATAAACGTGTTATGAGAGCTGTAGCTCTTTTTGGCTTCATTCATAAAATTGATATGTTCAAACATTGCAGAACTAAAATTGCTAATATATCTACATTGCCTGCAGTCGGTGCACGACAACGTACTGACAGTTCTGACTCCTAGTCTGTTATCTCTTTTCAAGCAACAACTTCAACATTTTAACTTTCTTGAAAACAAAGAATGGACTTTCCCCAATAATTTTACTTAAATCAGGATTACCTAACACAATCTTCCAATTATTTTTAATAATATAATATTATATAATATAAGGTTTTGTGGTACTTACGTATTATCGCAACCAGATTTCAGAATGGCCAGAAATCAAAGTGTTGCTGTGTAAACATGTTTCTTAACCATGAAAGGAGTGCGTAAGAAAGTCATTAGTAGTAGTAGGTAACTGTGGGTATGAGTGCCCAGGAAGAACAACGATCAATTTTTAGGATCCTGTGGGGTGTGTCTCATTTATTCTGCGACCTGCACAGTGCTAAACTTCTTCACAATTCCAGCCTCAGCAAAGCCAAGTTAGTCTGGGACATACCATCTAACTGTTCATGGCCAGTAACAACTACTAAGCGGTGGGACAGTGATCCCTCACTGACTGCTCCGTTTCTCGGTAGTGGAACTCCTGGGCCAGGGGTGTCAGATGTAGTATGTGTAATGTCTTTTCATTGGGGGTACTTCTGCATAATTCCTGAAATGACCATTTCAGTGTCTGGGAAGGCAGTCGTTTTACCTTAAGATGACAGGTGCAGTAATAACGGAAACAGTCTTCCAATTAAAAATGTACTGTCCATTTACGCATGAAATATTATGTTCTTGTCTGCTTTAATAATACCTGCACTTCTAGACACTTGACAGGTTTCACTGTGGCCAAGCACATTCATGCCCCTGGAGACATAGGAAAAAAAAAGGATGGTAAATACAGAGACACAGAAACAACAGCAGCTCATTCTAGACTCATTCCTCCCTTGTGCTCTGCTGTTTCCAAATCATGATTAACATTTGGGAGAATTGACACAATTGACCCACAAATTAGGGACAGCATTTACGAACTTTTTAGAAAGTGGAGAAATCGCTACTTATATATCATCGGCTTGTTTCCAATCTGGTTACGATAATACGTAAGTACTGGTTTTGTTTATTAGGGATTGGACAATTAGCAAATGTAAGTTGAAACAACCATGCATTTAGATGTTTTATGCTAAAAATTGGGAAGTGACAGAAAGTACACAGAAATTGTCAAAATGTGCAGGAACTGACCCTAGAAACCAGGAACCTAAAGTTCCTGCACCTTTTGACAATTTCTGTGTTCTTTGGTTTGCTTTATTGTCAAGCTTTCAGGTTTTGCCAGTCTTGTTATTTAAGTGACAGAAAGTGGCAGTATTGTGATATGAGAAGTGAGTATATATATATATATATATATATATATATATATATATATATATATATATATATATATATGTTTTTTTTGTCTTTAGGGGTAGGTAAAAATTTGTGGGAAGAATTCAGAGAGTGAATTAAATTAAGGATACAGGAGGTGACTGTGGAAAATGGGGTTGGGACAGGAGAGGGGAGAGCTAGTGCTCACGCTTCAGCAGGAGCCAGTATGTTTGCTCATCTACACTAAGGCATTGTTTCCAAGGTAGAAAGAGAAATTCCAGAGGAAAGATCATGTTTTCTTCCTGTCTTGTTCTCAAGCAATCTTTCCAAGTGTAACAAATACTCAGATTGATACCAAGCTCAGTGGGGATGTTGTTAGACAAAGGGTTTCCTTCTTAGTGCAGTTTTGTAATGAAGTCCTGTAAATTTGGTATATAGTGTATTGCTTTCATTATTGCAACCCGTGCCAAGCAGAGGTAATTAATGTTTCCTAATTATTATAGTTATTATTGCCAATGTGCCATTCTCTTGACATGTATTACATTCTAGTATTTCAAATCATTCACAGAAATATAGTTGTGTAGATAACATCTATCAAAAAAACTGGTATGGAGCATAACCATCAGTAAAAGCCCAAAGCAAAACCTTTTGCATTCCTGCTGATATTACAGGGACTGGTTTCCAATTACATGCTTGATTGTTGGCTGAAGGGAGGGTACTTGAAAGTCTATTGCAGGTAATTGTTGGGCTTTATTTTTTTCACACATCCTACAAATAACTGCAGAGAGATGTGGCCTCTACCATTTCCTTAGCAGATGCTATAGCTAACCATTGCAGAGAGAGATAAACGTGGTGTTATCTCACAAAGTCAACAAAATTATGTATTTGTAACAGCTTGTTAGGAGGGCATAGGAAAGAGAAGATGGAGGAAAGCAGAGAAAGTACTGCTATAGATGAGTAATGAGGGTGGCTTGAAGAGAGGGTTATGAGAATGAAAGAGCAAAGGCTCCATAACAGATTGAAACACGGCTTAGTACAGGATCAGTGAAGGAATATGGACAGGAGAGAGAGAGAGAGAGAGAGAGAGAATGCTAGGAGGAGAAGGGAGATACACTGTGATAAATATATAATAAAACTGTTAAAAAGACACGTTTTTCAAGTCATGCCAATAAAGTGAACTAAAAGCTAATATAATCACTGTTTGTCACAGACACTTATGATACACTAGGCACCACTTGTATGGCAATGCTTCAGTTTACAGTGATAAACAGGAGATATGAGAAAAACTGCTGCGAATAATGTCAGTACTCTATGCAATACTATGCTTAATACATTTCTAAGAAATGTTTAAAATTGCAGGAACTTACAGGCCAGAGAAACAGTCCCTGTGTGCTGCATGGGAGCTTGCTAAACAGAGGAGGGGAAGGCAGGCAAACTAGTAATGAGTAGATGATATAGCAGAACATATTAGGATCATAGCAGTTACAAGGCATCTGAGCCTCAAAGCCATATCCACCTTGCCAAAATCCACCCTTGGCCATCCGTCTTATTTCAAAGTGGGCCAGTCCAATCATACCGGGGGGGTGGATTTATGAGCACCAATCCCGTTGCCCACCTCCTTTTTAAATGTCAGCCATGTGCCACATTTCTTAACTTGTTGAGGGAGTTTGTTCCAGAGAAGGGCAAGGTTGCTGCTTTTCAAATCTAGCCATCAACTTATTTGTTGGAATACATTTATATATCTGGCCCTAGCATTAGCTGGGCTGTTTGATTTATTAAGGCATAATAATTCATGGCCTACTTCATCCCGTATAACCCTATAAGCAAGATAGAGTTTTTCTGTAAGGAGTTGATATGAAACTGAATGCAGGCATGAAGCTTTCAATCTATCTTTGCAATTCAGATATTTTAGACCCCCGATCATTTAAGTTCCAAACCTCTGGGATCTTTCCAGTTCCTTCATATGCTTAGTAAGGTACATCCAAAAGGGGACATTGGACTCAGTGATTGCTCTAATCAATGGAGAGTACAAGGAGGTGAAAAATTCTTTCAGTTTAGACAAAATAGCTTTTGCTATTAGCTGTGGTAGTCAAATGTAAGGGTGACATGAACAGATGTGAGCAGGTTTCTTGCAACCATTTTATTTTGAAGTTGTGTGTTAACTATGCTGTAAATGGAAGCTAGAATATACTTGCTAAATGCTACAATGTTGCACTTTTTAATACACCAGCTTTTGACAAGGATAAAGTCAAGCTGGGATTGCGTGAATATCAGAGGGTGACTTAATGATGGCTACCAACCTACAGGTCTGCAAAATCTGCTAATCAGAGATTTTCATTACATAAGGGGAGATTTGAGAAGTAAATGCTGAATTGCACAATAAGAAAATGTATTGGTACGTGACAAAACTATTACTACTGTACACTTCACTGCCAGGCAGTCTACATTTATCTCTCTCTCAATATCTATCTATCTATCTATCTATCTATCTATCTATCTATCTATCTATCTATCTATCTATCTATCTATCCATGTATGAACAACTCTATAATACTGCCTGAAGTTACAGAAAGTGGTACACATAAGTAACTTTAAATAATCACTTCTAAGAATTCTACTCAAATCATTAACCTATTGAATAATGTGTTCCTTTTAGGTGAATACTAAAGCAATGTATTCTAAATATTGTATGATGTACTCGCTAGAAAAGAATAACATTATTTTATATAATATACAAGGCATATTCATTGTCGCAGTTAATAAATATATTGAGCAAAACAGCAATAAAGGAGCTGCATGTACGCCAAATGAATATGAAATTGCAAAGCAATTTAGATAACGTAATACAGCAAAGAACACTGTTTAGTACATTTTCAAAGCTAATTTTATATGGGGACTGGGGTTACACTGCCTCTGTGTAAAGAAAATACCTTTGGTGAAGGAGCATGTATTTATTTATTGATTTTATATTTGTTTACTGGGACAGTCAAACTGGGCTAGTAGCCCATTTTCAGTGGATGCCTGGGGGCAAAAGCTCTGAAGATAGTAATGTAAGTAGTAATTAGTTATGCAAAGATAGTGAAACATTTGTAGTAAGAAGGTATTGACACAGATATCAAATACTTGCACAGATATTATAATAAAATAACAGCAGGGAGATATTAGAACATTGATAGTATAAAGCTAAACATTGCTATAAATTATTATCTCTGCGGTAGAACAACTTTAGTATTAGTGTATTGTGGTTGCAAAAGCATACATTTTAAGACTTTTTAGCTTTAATAATTAGCCTAATTAGTTTAGGATATATGACACAATATTGCTGTTAACTGCATAATGTCTGTATTTTTTCATTTGCAGTTACTGCATTGCTGTTAAGATGCAATTTGTCAATTCCCTGTCAGTTTTATAACTAAGTAATAAGTCATAGTTTAGTTTTGTTCCATTATTTCAAATGCGTTTGGCAAAATAACTGCTTATAATATTTCAGATGGAGAACCATATCTTGATTTTTTTATGTTTCATTTAAGAACTAAATTTAGATTCATCTGTTATTTAGAGATTTGACCAAAGAAAACACAAAACAAGCAAGAGGCACAGATGGAGTTTCACTTTGGGTTCATTCTTTAAAGCATTTGTTAATGAACCCTTTTTGTTTTGAAGGTGTGAGGAAGGCTGTTATTTATACCAGAAGGTAAAACAGATGGAAACAGATGGAAGTTTTCTTTCTAACAATGTACAAGGTCATTGTGAAGATAATGCTGAATACATTTTAAAGTAAGTTATGGCAGCATGTGTATTTATAATAGACCATCGTGGTTATTAACAAAATAGGTGAACTAGTACTTATAATCAGCTGTTGGATAGTATCATTAATGAATTGATTAATGGCTTGCTTCAAGTGATTTCACTGAAATCTGCCATGATCGAATGCTTTGTAAACTCTTTAACTTCAGCCTGCCTACTCAGCTGACTCTGATGACATCCATTTGGCTAGGAGGAAGGGAATGGTTTACTGGGTATGTTGGTCAGAAGTCTCAGTGGTACACCATGAAAAAGGTCATCCTGTAGGCTTCTGAAGTGGATCTTTCTTATTTAATATTTGCAATGTGGATATGACTCCCAATAACTCATGAGTGGATGATATTAATATAGAATGTGTAGTTAAGGACTGTGATCATACTTAGAAATAAGTCATCTGTAAATTAATTGGCTTGTACTAGCAAAATGGCTATTAATGCTAATAATATTAAGGCCAATGTTTTTTTAACAATAATTTTATTGAATAAACTACAGAAAATATATAAATAAGCAGTTCAACAGGTGAGTTAACATAGTAACTATCCTCACCATGCAAAAGTAACATATTTTCTGCTGCAAGAAGAGTAAAAATATTTAAGTGCAATTGAGCATAATGTGCAAAAAAAAATACACCCTGATAAAGGAGCTTTGAAAAGTAACATCTCCCTAAGTCACCCCTATCCAGTGCTTTGGTATCTGCAAACTATCTTGGTCTTGTTATAAACATTATTTTTCTACATTTTATGAATAGACTACTACAGCCTCTTTTTTTAACTAAGGCTGAGATGTCTACTAACTTGGGAAATTAAATTTTAGTTCTCAAGCTGAAATAGTTAAACAGAGCTTTAAAGCAACATTAAATTCTTCCTGCATATTTTGGGAAAAAATCTAAGGCATTTTAAATGTTTTTATTAGCCTGATGAAATCAAGACTAGACTATGCTGGTATAATGCAGTAATCGCTTAAAAAGAACATATTATTTAAAATGTATACAATTCAAATATTTTTTTCTCAAGGAAGTTGGAAAAATGACTTATAAAAGTTGGACTTGTTGTCAGTAAATAAAAGAAACAGTAGAGGGATCTTATAAATCTTCACTCCTGAGTGTGTTGTCCTTCATATGAGATGTTAAACTTAAGTTCCAACTGCTTGAGCTGGTGGTAGCTCAGATTGATGTAAAAGATTCCACAGCAAAAATTCCCCAATGTCCTGGCCAAATTTCCTCTAGTAGTAGAAATAGCACCTCAGGTCTCCCCTGTAAATAGGTCATTAGCCCAGTGGGACTAATCCAGTCAAAAAATGATAAGTAAATAAAACATATTGCAATATGTCTTGTGAAGCATTGTATATGGGAAAAACCAAGCGTCAGCAAACAGAGAAGATTTATCAACATGCTTATAGTATCAGACACAAGGATAATAGTGCATTTAATACAAACCTACAGTTACTAGTTTCAAGATTTTTTTTTTCATTCTTGGGATGGCTTTGCAAGATTCTAGAGAAAGGTATTGGGAAAACCAAATTAAATATTATGAATTGATATGGCAACTGAGGCTGAATGTCTTAAAATCTGATTGCATTGTATATAGAGTTATCATTAATTTGTATCACATGACTCTTTTCTACAAAAAGAGGGTAATTTCTTTGGAAGTCTCATGACTATTGAGAAGAAACGGCTTAATTTTTTATTCAAATACTTTTTGGTGAAGACATTGGTCCAGAATTCTTTATTTGGTTATTAATTTTAAATGGATTATACAAATGATACTGACAGATTATATTTTGGTTCTTGATTTTATTTATTTATTTATCATTTGTTGACTGGGAAAGTCCGACTAGGTTCCAAAAAGCCTATTTTCAGCAGAGGCCCGGGGAGAAATGCTCCAGATCTATTTGATCATTTAATGGCTTAGAATAAAAAAATATTTAATTTAGAATTTATATATTTTATAGATCATTTTATTAGGACCATATCTTGGCAGTGTATAAATAGACTTTTTAAATTACTTTTGTTGGTGTTTATACAAATAGCATATTATGTCAGGCAGCTCAAGCCTTAGCCTCTTAAAATGTATAAATATGGGTACACAGGAATCCTCTGACCATAATCAGTGCTTGGAAGCGCTAACTGCACGTGAGTCTTTCTTTTTAATAAATTTATGTTGGGTTAGCATGAAAATAGCTTCATTTTATGAGGGTGTGGATAAAGTAATGTATAAATGTTATTTTGTATGTCACTATGGCAGATCAAAGGTTTACATGTCGAAAATGTCAGAATCAACAGTAAGAATAAAAAAAAATCTCATAGCAAAAATAAAGTGTTTATTTGAAACTTTGTTTTATTCTTCAATATTATTTTCCATAGTAGTTTTATGAATCAATAGTATCTTGCAGTTGCTAACCCATGACAATTTGACAAAATCCTTATCTATAAAATACAATGACTAAGACAATGAGAGTGACATTTTACAGAGGCTCCATATTTCAAAGGACAGATTTACTCATATTTACATATTTTATTGTAAAGTATTCTCCTACCTGAGTATCCCTTCCAAGCATATCAGGTGCAGTTAAAGGTCTGAAATGAAATGTACTTGGCAGAGAGTGAGGAAAAGATCTTACAGAGATATAGAACAAAATGAAGTTACCAACGTGACATGGAAAGGAGGAAAGGGACAAAGAACATGCAGAGTAGCAAAGTTAAATGACTTAGAACTGATTTCTGGTACTGATATTTAGGGGAAAATTTGACAAAGAGGATGGTAAACAGAGTGATGAGTGTTAATGAGGCAGTAGAAAGATTAAGAGGTGGAAAATTTATTTGAGTGATGTACACAGGACCAGAGCCACCATGTCAAGATTTACACAAATGGGATAATATTAAATAAAGTGAGGAAGACAGGGATTAGGGTAAGAATTGGAGACACTGAGACTTTTTAAGTGTGAAGAATATGATTGATTGGCATAGGTTGCTTCAGCATAACTTAGATGTGTTCTAGAGATTGTGTTCATTGGAATGATATGGATAATATCTGCAGTTAATCTATTTATAAGTAAGGCATTACAGACAAATTGTAGTACTGATGTTAAATGGGAACCAGCTGGCCTTTAAAGAAATACAATGATGTTCTTTGTTAGGAGAAAGACTCATGAAGTAACAGATTTATTCATTGTGGTCTGCAAGGTTTTTGTGTTGTTTGCGGAGTTTCAGGTAATCAGCGGGAGACTAAATGCTGGATTCAGGAATGAAGTGCTTACTGACTGTGTATCAAGCTTTTAATTGCCTGAATACTTTAGCAATTATGCAATCAGTGTGAAGGGAGAAATTAAGTGAGGAGTAAAGATGAAGCCTGAGCTAATGATTGGCAGATTCTTGCGGAATCTTACTATTATGATCAACAGTGTTGATAGACTGGACATTTTATAGTTTGGGTATGTCAAACAACATTACAACAGATTTAAAGGTAGTTATATGAAGTTTGTTATTGATGGAGTAAAATGAATTGTTGTTGCTGTAATACAGTATGTTTTTATCATGGATTCATGCCAAAGCCATAGAAAAAGTTTGACCCAAAGCATTTTAACAAAAAAAGTCTAAAAAAATCTTATTTTGTCAGGGGACAAGTGTCCTTCTACCCCCTCCCCCATATGGATTGATACCTGCCACACACCCCAAACTTAAATACACATATACAGAGGTCACCAACAGTGAAGAAAATGGAATCATCCGCTATCACCGATAGTGCTGTCTTTTAAACATTTACACTTGAACAAGCTAACTTCATTAGAATGACACATTTTTTTGTCATGATCTATATCAGTTAACTGTGCTGCATGACAAGCTGGTGCCTATTGTTTCTGGTTAAAATCTCTTGCTATGTTATTTTCATGTTTCTTGTCATGCATACATTAGAAAATACCCCCCCCCCCCAAAAAAAAGAAAAAAATACACCAAAGTCAATACTTTTAGCATTAAGGACATATCACATCTGTCTGCTAAGTTTCTCTTCAACTTGAGTACTTCTGTCTCTTTACTGCCACCACTGAGTGACAGTTCACTTACAAATATCACAGTGAAGAATGTCTGATTTTCAGCTTCTTACGCTGCCTTATCCCCTCCAACATACACACAGAGACACACACACACACACACATATATATATATATATATATATATATATATATATATATATATATATATAGATAGATATATATATATATATACACACACACACACACACACACACACACACACACACACACACACACACACACACACACACACACACACACACACACACACACACACACACACACACACACACACACACACACACACACACACACACACACACACACACACAAAGAATAGGTGTCTTAATGAGCTACAGCAGTCTAGCAGTGTGTATTAAATAGCTGGTGACAAAGGAGGCAAAACTGTAACACCAAGGCTTTGAATTCACCTCTTTTCTTTGAATTGCAGTTTAATTTTCAAAATGTCAACACCTGCACTTTCAGGTCTCATACTTTTGATAGGCATCCCACCACCCCAATACACACACTTCATCTGACAACTGATTTTTGTACTTTTATTGGCCATAGTGCTTCTGAACATATGTACTTGCTAATCTCAGATCCTTTTTTGTTTAAACATCTTCTTTCATTGCATGCCCTAACATGCCAGTCATTACATTTTTCTGGTCTACTCAGAGATCCTTTATTTTTGTCATCCTCCATTGCATTTGTTATTCTCATACGCCTTTTTTTCACTTATTCTCAAATCATTTCATTGATGATGTAACTTTGTTGAACAGCTATCATCTTAAAATACTGCAATTACATAGACAAACAATGCCAAAATGAATGAGGAAAAAGAAAAAGTTATTGGAGAAATTAGACATAATTTATTATTTTTCTATAGAGCAAACATATAACAACAGCCTTGTGCTTTTTCTCTTGGTTGTCTATTATTACATTATATTCTGCTTTCATATTTTTGTACTTTGTTGTAGCCAGTTACATTCTCATTATTAAAAAAATGTAGCATAGATCACAGTTGCAAAACCCTCTTTCTTGTATGTGCATTAGCAACATAATGGATAGAAAATAATTATCTAGGTTATGACTCAAATAAGTTGACCCAGTGTCATTTCTAAGGATAGAAAATCAATTACTTCAGTCCTAGATGTGTGGCACATAATCAGATGTGGAGTGAGTCACACACACTTACTCTGCAAAAGCAGTGCAGGGATATTTTAATTAAACCCTCTGACAAAGTCTGTGCAGGATGTTGCACAGCATACAAAATCAAATCCAGACAAGAGACAGCTGGATATTTATTTTTGCAGGAATCATGTACAGGCCCATTGTCTGAATGCTTACTGTATCTGAACATTCTTCAAATGCATTTGTTGTCTGCACTTTAAACACCACATATCAGTATTTTCAACTTACTTTAACAGGCTAAGTACATCGATTTGCAAAGCTAAGGCAGATTGTGGACTGTAATTTCATGTTGATAATCCATTTGTGCTATTTCTGCTGTGCTCTGTTGTTGTGCTGTATCTTCTGTTTGAGCCCAGAATATAATTTGTAATGGATTCTTATGTATGACATAATCCCAGTTTCTAATTGATCACTTCCACAAAGCTTTATTAATGTATCACTGAAGGGAATCTGATTACAGCAAGCCGTATTGCTTTTAATTACATTGGTCTGTGTCCTTTCCTTCCTGTTGACACTTTCTCATTCTAGTTTCCTCCATATGAATTGGTACTTGACCCTTTGATGTTATAATTCCATTGCATAATATGCTGACCTTATTCATTATGTGTATCACATAGATCTAAGATATACTTCAAGCTGACTGTGTACAGTCTGGAAACTTTGACAAATAAGCTTTCATTTTGAATATAATGTTTTCCCTTGCCTTCTGATCAATGACACAGAGAAAATATAAGAAACATTCAAATTTTTATTTCTGCATTTTGTTATGTTAATGACTATAGTTTACAGTTACATATCATAATCTATAAAATGATTAAACTAAAATGTGATAATTTCAATTAGAATAATTGTTTTGTCATGCCAGTACCCTGTTTCTCATTGTATTGTAAATCAGAACCTGTGATAACATTTTTAATCCTGCTTTCTCATAAAACATATTTTGTTGTGGGCTTTAAAAACAACAGATTGACAAATCTATGTTGAAATAGGATCAGAGGGTATCATTTAGCATGCATATGACAATTGCAACATGAATATCTGTAAGTGCTTTCTCACTGAAGTGGATATTGAAATTATTCTTTCATCTTTTATTTGATAATTACTGTAGTATTCAGTAATACAGTTTTTTCCAAAATGGATATCTTATCATGTAGTAGGTGGCTAAGAGATGAATACCAGCTTATTTGTATGATGCATTACTTGCAAAGGACAGCATGGCTACTTTCTTGCATTGCCTTGTTCTAAATGATGACCACAGGGGAGTAAGAATGACATAATATAAAACCACTATTGTGATTCTATTGTCTGTCAAGATGATGATTTCTTCAAACCCCTTTTCCTAAAATTTGCAGTGACAACTGCACTTCTCCCATGCTCTGCTATAATTTAGAAATATGCAGGTTTTACCAAGCTGAATGTATCATATTTGTTTCTGCTATGATCCCACAAATCCCAAATGCTCTGAATTTGAAGTTTCATCTACTATTGCATAAAACTAATTACTCAAGTACACATAACAGCTGGGGGTGTATAACCATCAATGAAGTAGTAAACAGTGCTTCTGACAAGCTCAAGATTCATTTAGAAATTCTACATCAGATATTATATAATAATAACCTCTTTATCATTGATCCCTGTTGTATCAGTTATACTATCGTATATTAAATAATACGTTTGAACATTATTTACCTTCACTGATTTTCACAAGTGCCAGAAAGCTAAAATATATTCCTAAATTATTGGAACACATGAACAAAAATCTCAGGGTGGGAGGCCTACCTGGACTTCAATTGAGTAATGAAGAATCAAGCAACCTAGACTACTTAACAACATTAGTAGCTAAAATCAGAGAAGAACCCACATTAATAAAAGCCAACAACAGTTTTCCAAGCTAACAAACAATGGGAACTTGAGTATCCTGGATTACTTTCCTGTAATCAGCTTTGAATGTCCAAACATTTCAAAATGAGGACTCTTTTATCTACATAGATCAAAGAACAAGGCAAAGTATTCCATCTCTTAAGGGTTAAACTTGAAAAAAAAAAACAGAGAATAGGTGGTGCCACAAAAATCTACATTTGGTGGAGTTTCTAAAGCAAACTCAGCCTGTGAATTTATATGTTTCCTGATGAACACCTTATGAAATCTCTCACCATAGAACCTGCTCAGCTATTTAATATAGGAAGGGTACATTGGTCCCTGAAAACACCAACATGCCCGGCACTCTACCAACATAGATAATGTTTACAGCAAAGTGAATCCTTCAAACAACAAATGAAGAACAGCCTTTCCTAATGTGTTGCAGCTCGGTATGTTTATATCAACATTTTGCACTTTGGTAAACCAGCTTAAAGGCATACCTGGATAAAGCCCTGACTACAGCACAGGTGAACCTAGTTAAGCTAGGTAAAGCCAGCTTAGAGACATACCTGGATAAAGCCCTGACTACAGCATAGGTGAACCAAGTTCAGATAGGGTAAGCCAGCTCAGTGGCATACATTGATAAAGCCCTGACTACAGCACAGGTGAACCAAGCTCAGCTAGTGGCATGATTGCTTGTAGCATCTGGCTGGGAAGGATGGGACTGAAGGGCTGTTGCAGGTTTGCCATTTTGGGGGAAGGAAGAAGGCAGCTCTGGCTCACCCCATAGGTGGTACCTAGTGGGAGCACTAGATGTTTACCTAGAGGAGTTTGTGCTTGCTGAGCCCATGCTGTTAGTAGTATACCTGCAATATGTAGGTGAGGTGAATTTGGTATAGGTTCATAGGTAGGTACTAGGCTATCGGCCCAAGGGCCTATGTAAGCTTAGCCAACAAGGTTCCCTGACTTACTCCACCCAAGAAAGTTATTTTCCTGTGCCACTGTAGAGCAGAGACAGAGAAGTGATCCCTGGGGTGTATTTCCTATTTCCCATCCACTCATCAAGATTTTTCTTGAAGAGTGCTAATGAAGAACTTTGTTTGACATAGATGGGTAGCCTGTTCCAGAGTATGGGAAGTCTCTGGGACAGGAATCTATCCTTCCAGCATGTCCTGTTTATTGTGGTGGCAAGGTTTAGGTCCCTAGAGAGTGTAGCTCAGAGGGATTGGGATTTCTTTAGGTGTAGCATGTCCAACATCTCTGGGTTTGACATATCTTTATATGTTAGGCAGAGATCACCTTGGAGTAGGCAATATGCTACTGAGTAAAGCTGGAGTTTTTTGAGGTGGTCAGTGTAGGGCATTTGTTTGAGGCCAGTAATCCTCTTTGTGAGGTACTTCTGTGGCCTTTTCAGCTGCTGCAGATGTCTTGTGAGGTACATTCCAAATGGAGCATTGTACTCTATAATGGGTCTAATGAGTGTCGAGTGGAGGGGAACAATGACCTCTTTTTTCCTGGATGAAAACCCTTTTATGATGAGATGTGCCATGCAGAAGGACTTCCTGACTACTGTGGCGATGTGACTATCAAAGGAGAGACTACTGTCCAATTGGGTCCTAAGGTCTCTTATCACACATTCGGTGTTAAGTAGATTTGCTGCCTATGTGGTAGTTCATGGGTACAGAGTTTTTACCAAAGGGGATGACACTGCACTTTTTGGCATTGAGCTTGAGGCCATGGCTCTGACACCAGGCATCTGTCTCAGCGAGACCCTTCTGTAGGATGTCCACATCATTTGCGGACTTGACTATGGCTCCTAGTTTGCAGTCATCTGCAAACTTCGTTAGCCAGAGGCCTTCTGAATTAGCCTGTACTTCAGAGAAGTAGATACCAAACAGGAGAGGTCCCAGGACAGAACCCTGCGGTACTTCACTTGTCACTGCTTTGAGGTCAGATTTGGAGTCTGCAACTTTTACAGTGTGGGTTCTGTCAGTGAGCCAGTTGGCAACCCATCTTGTGACGTAGGGATTCATACCTAGTTTAGAGAATTTAGCTATAATTCCAGAATGTACAGAGAATGCTGCTTAAAACATGCTAATCCTGCTAATGCCCAAGTCAGGACAGCCTTTGTCAAGCACGATCTTATCCAGACTAGAAAAGCATCTAATAATAGCATTTCACAAGTAGGTAAACAGCAAGTAACTCTGAAGGCCATACAGGGGCCTAGCCAAATAACACAATGCACCCTCCTCTTTAGGTCTAGCATACTTTAATTGTGCCTGTTACCTTTTTGGAAGGACAGCTGTAGGGCTATTCCAGGAGTTAATGTATGAATGCTCTACCAGTTACTGAGATAGAACATGAACATTGCTTGGGCAGAACTTCATTTTTTTGAAGAAGTTGTTCTAAAGATGGGGAATACTTTGTGTTAAGAACTTCTCTTGCTAAAAACTCATATCAGTTTGCTGATGGGGATTAACATCATCAGCACAGGCATTTGAGGAACCACTGGGTATATGAATGTAAAGGAGGTTGAATAGGACAATGCCTTTTGTGGCCGAAAAGACTAAGCAGAGATCACCATGAATTAGTCCATAGCAGATCAATACAGGAAAAGAGAAGATATTCTAAAAGGGGACCTGGGAGATGTAAGTCTCGAGATTTTATTAATCAAGAATCCTATGATTGGAAAGTGCTACAAGATGAAGGTGGCACAATATTCAATGATGGTCCTGATAAAGGGGTTCATTTAGTGTCTCACTGCTGTTTTTATGCTGTGATAAACATTTATGTAGTGTTTTCTGCCTAAAATAATTTATCTAGTAGTTGTAGCATAACCCAGTTCAGGTTTGCTGTCTCTGGACCTGGTTGTTTGTTTACAGTGGCTGTTTGTTCTGAGCACATGTTCCAGGCCATCTTGGATTAGCAGAAGCCTTTCTTCACTTTAGTGAGAGGATTGTGTTGCTTGGCCACTGGCTGATAAGCGCTGGCTGGTCTAGGGCTTGGAGTAAGCACTCATTGGTTCTTTTGAGCTTTTTTTAAGTTGTTTCAGGTTATACCTTCTGGTATTTAAGGCCTACCTTTGAGAAGATTTCTGTTTAGTTACACTGAGCTGAATGGAAGAGGGTCACTGAAAAGAACTCTGTGTGATATATAACAATAAGTATCCTGTTTTTTTTCTTTTTTGCTTATTTTACTAGTTATTGCATATTCAAACCATTTATAGCACTTTTTTATTGTCTGCTGCCTACTTTGTAATGTATTTTACTGCTATAAATTAATCACCTTAGTTCTCCCTGGCCTCTCTCCCTCAGATTCTGACAAATATTGATGGGCAATTTCCTACGGCTTCTCCTGCCAGCCTGGTTGATATGGGCATCTGGAGACAGTGTAGCAATTGCCTCATGTACATGGACAGCCATCTACTACTACCATCTAGGAATGCAATTTGTGAAAGATACAATCACACAAAGAAGCTAGAGTATATGCTTTCTCCCTCACAAGCTAGTAAATCTGGCACTGAGAAGGTTATCAACACAATCACTATGCCTCAAACACCACCCACAACTACACAACACACACCCACATATGCGGAGGTCTCAACAAAACAAACTCAAACAAAGGAGACCTCAGAAGCAAAAATACATGAGAACTCTGCAACCCTCCACACCACATACCATGCATAGTACACACACCAGTGTCTCGCAACCAGTAAGGCCTAACTATAAACCTGATATATTAGTCATAGGAGACTCCATTGTGAGACACATAGATGTGGCTCTCATCAGGCTGGATAAGGAGAAAGTCACAGTTAGTTGTCAGGTGCCAGAATCCACCATATCACACACGCACTCAAGTCTCTCAACAACAGGTACTGTTATGACTCTGTCATAGTCCATGTTGGCGTGAATGACTTGAGATGTACCTCCATGGACTATATAAAGAGAGACATGATTGAGCTTGCTGAATATGTGTCCCAGGCAGGTATGTCCCTAGCCTTAAGCAGCATTCTACTGTCACCCAGAATGATGCCTAAATACAAATAGAAAAAGACTGACTTTAACAATTGGCTTAGTTTCTGGTGTCATTCCAGGGGGATCCAGTACCTGATAGCCTGGGAAGATATGATCGACAGACCAGGATGCATTGCTAGAGATGGCCTACATCTGTCTCACTTGGGCTTCAGGCTTCTGGCAAAGGCCTTTGCCTCCCCCATTGTGCTTTTTTTAGGAAAAGTCATGAGGTCAATATTGCCAACATAAATATTTCAACAAAATGCAAATTAAAGGTCATGCTGCTAAACACTAGGAGTCTGAACATGAAACTGCACTCATTGCAAGCATTCTTAATCCTGGAAGATGCTGACATTTGCGCAGTCACAGAAACCTGTCTCAAAGCTGTGGAGAGCACCCCAGCCTTACCTGGATACTCATCCTATCATACATTCAGACCCCAAACTGTGGGCAGCAAAGCCAAAGGAGGTGGAGTTTCAATATATATTAAAGACACACACATCCAGGCTGGTCAAACAGTAGGATGCACAGGAGACACTCCAGGTGCAGTTAACCATTGACAAAACCCCTATTCAAATTATAGCTAGCTACAGGCCCCCAAATTTGACTCAAGATGCCCACTCCACCTATCTGGACCTCTTCATATCTATTAAGATTCAACCCTTTACCCTGATCCTGGGTGACTTTAATTACCCAACCATAGACTGGAAAAACTACTCATGCCAGAACACAAATGCCCAGAGATTCCTCAATTTTATCACTGCAAATGCCTTGGAACAGCTAGTAAATACCCTCACAAGAGATGATAATATCTTGGACTTGTTATTAACCAACATTAGTACCCACTGCAGCACCCCTACAGTATCATCCTCCCTGGTAAGATCCGACAATAAAGCGGTCACTTTCAAAGTCACCATCTCCCCTGACCCCCCTCTAGCTAGGGTCAAACAAAAAAAAAACTTCTCCAAAGCTGATTACAGCCTCCTGAGGGATGGTATAAACAGCTTCACATGCCACTCCCCCACTATAGGAACTGGCACCACTGTCCAAATCTACACCAAAGTACTATACAAGCATTTATATAGATGCATGGAATCAGGAATACTTGACAGGACAAAATCATCCTCTGCAAGGAAGAGTAAACCTGTCTGGTGCACATCTGCAATAAATAAACTATATAACAAAAGGAAGACATTGCTGTCCAGGACCAAGAAGGAGCAGATGCCAAATTTGAAGGAATCTCTCCTTAGCCTGAACGAGCAAATAAGAGCACTAGTGAAATCCTCTAAAGCCAATTTTGAGTCCAAATTAGCCACATCTACTAGAGACAATCATAAGGCCTTCTTCACATATGTCCGCAGTCTCAAAGTAAGCACCTAGATCTGTTCAGAACTGGTGTTCAACGACACCACATACAGAAATGCTGTAGATTTAGCCAATCTACTGGCTGACTGATTCAGCAAAAACATCTCCCTTCTGTCCCCCCTTTCAGTAAATCAGGACATCCTGAGTACCTGCTCCCCACCCCTTATCTCTAGGGAACAGGTCATTACTGCCCTCTCAAAGGCAAAAAATACAGCCTCCATGGGACCTGATAACATCCCAGGCTGCATCCTACATGAACTCAGGCATGGACTTGCAGCACCATTAGGCACCCTATTCAATCAAAGCCTGAGTACTGGCTTTGTCCCAGCCAAGTGGAAGACAGCCACCGTCATCCCTTTACACAAAGGTGGAGTGTCCACCGATCCAGAAAATTATAGACCCATCAGCCTAACTAGCCTGATCTGCAAGGTCATTGAACAGATTGTCATGGACCTCATTAACAGGGACATTGGCAACCTCCAAATACTCGACCCCACACAGTTTGGCTTTGTCAAGGGGAGGTTGTGTTTGTTAAATCTAGTCAAATTCTTTTAGACAGTCACCAAAGCCATGGATGAGGGGAAGACAGTGCCACCTACCTTGACCTGGCCAAAGCCTTTGACACTATACCCCACTGGGGCGTAGTAGATAAACTCTCTTAACTAGGCATGAATCCATATGTTATCAGATGGGTAGCAAACTGGCTCACTGATAAAATCCACCTAATCAAAATAGGGGAAGCCACTTTAAGCAGTAGACCTGTAATGAGCAGTGTACCCCAGGGATTGGTCTTGGGGCCTTTGTTATTCGGGATATATTTCTGGCCAAAACCAGTGAGCTATGGCTGGCCAGGTTTGCAGATGACTGTAAGCTGGGCGCAGTCATCAATTCCCCAAGTGATGTGGAGGTTCTCCCAGTGGGTCTAACCCAAACAGTTGACTGGTGCCAGAAAGAGTGCCTCAAGCTGAATGCCAAAAAATGCATCATCATCCCCTTTGGAGAGAGTGACACCCCCACATATTATTGCATTAATAACAATGTCCTAAGTACACAATCAGTAGTGAGGGATTTGGGCACCCAGGTTGATAGCAACCTGATGATTGACCACCATGTTGATTCCATTGTACGGAAAGCTCTCTACATGGCCCACATCATAAGTAAGGGTATCTCATCCAGGGACAAAGTGGTCATAACATCCCTGTAATCTTCCTTTATAAGGCCAATTATTGAGTACAATGCTCCCTTCGACAAGTACCTCGCAAAGCACATACAGCAGTTGGAGAGACCACAGAGGTTCCTCACCAGGAGAATCCAGGGCCACAAGCATCCCATCTACCTTACACAGATAAGCTAAAAGCCCTGTCCTTCTACTAAGTTTCATACAGACTCCTCAGGGGTGACCTCTGTCTGGCATACAAAGCAGTCTCAGACCCCGTTTTGATGGGACTACTGCAAATCCATAAGTCAAGCTCCACTCAAGCAACCCATATGTGTGATCTCAACCTGGTCTGTGATATCAATAGGACTTGTTGGTGGGACAGATTTGTGTCCCAGAGACTCCCCCATGTGTGGAATAGACTCCTTCTCCACGTCAAGCAGAGTACCTCATTATCCCTTTTAAAGTGCAACCTGGATAACTGGATGGGTAACAGAAAATCCACCCCTGGGATTCCACCTGTGTCCCTGTTGGACATGGGCTTTGGGTGCTGACTTGTCTAAACATGGGCTAATCTCTTGGCTAGGCTTATTAGGACCTCAGAGCCAATAGCCTAGTAACCTCCTATGATCATATGATCCTATGAATAGAGGGTGACTGTCAATTCTTTTGGGCTACATGAATTGCATTTGGAGAGTACCTAAACTAGTCAGAAGATATGTGAATTATGGTAGAGACATGATGGTGAAAAGATGGTGTGTTGTCAATCTAGGTATTCAGCTCTCTGATAACTGTGCTATTTTAGAGGGAGTGTCAGTGATGTGATATGAGATGTAGAATGTTTCTTTCCAAAACAGAAATGCACTGCAGTTTTTGCATTTAGTCTGAGACTGGGTTTAGTCAATTGCGAGTTTGCATAATTAAGTCCCTGTTGGAGTATCTGAGTTTACATGTGATAGCTTACAATCGCTACCAATTTCCAGTCGTCAGCAAACTTAGTCATAGACTTTGAACCATTGGCTGAATATCAGAAAAATCTATGCAGAAAAGTAGAAGACCCAAGACTGAACCCTGTTGGCCATCAGTACTCACACTTGTACATTGAGAAGAAGTACCTTTTGTGTCTGAATGATTCCTGATGGCCAGTTGCTGAACATCTTGCATACATATACTCATCAGCCACTTTTTTCTCCCCATTATGTACATCATTATTTACTTCACAAAAGAGTAAATTAGTTTTCCATCTCATAGTATTGTGACTTAGGTTCATAGGTTCATAGGTTCATACTAGGCTATCTGCCCGAGGGCATTTACAAGCCTAGCCCATCGTTTTGTGGCTTACGCCACCCCTTTAGTATGGGGAACTATACCCATTATTTTGCTGTGCCTCTGTCGAGCAGTGACACTGAGGTAATCCCTGGGGTATATCTGCGATCTCCCATCCATTGGTCAAGATTTCTCTTGAACAAGGCCAGCGAGGTGCTCTGCCTCACATGTACCGGGATTTTGTTCCACAGCATAGGGAGTCTTTGGGTGATGAATCTATCCCTCCAGCACGACCTATTAATAGCCATGTCGAGGTTTAAGTCTCCCGCCCTTGTGGCTCTGATGGATCTAGATTTTGTGAGGTGAAGCATATTCATCAAATCTGGGTTTGACATGGCCTTGTATGTTAGGCAAAGGTCACCTCTGAGCAAGCGTAGCGACTGAATAGAGCTGGAGTTCTTTCAGTCGGGCAGCATAGGACAGATTTTTGAGACCCTTTATCCTTTTGGTGAGGAACTTTTGTGGCCTCTCCAGCTGCTGCAAGTGTCGGGTCAGATACATTCGAATGGGGCATTGTACTCAATCATTGGTCTGATGAGTGATGAGTAAAGGGAGACTATGACCTCCTTGATCTAGATGAGAATCCCTTAATGATAAGGTGGGCAATGTAGAAGGTCTTCCTGACTACTTTAGCTACATGGGTGTCGAATGACAGACTACTATCAACCTGGGTCCCCAGGTCCCTGATAACTTCTTCTGTGCTCAGTGTATTGCCACCTATTTGGAAGCTAGGGTAACCTTGTTTTTCCCGAAGGGTATGACTATGCATTTTTGGCATTTAACTTTAGGCCGTGGCTCTGGCACCAGTTATCCGCTTCTGTGAGACCCTTCTGAAGGATATCTGTGTCAGATGTGTTTTCTACTATGGCACCCAGTTTGCAGTCATCTGCAAACTTTGTCAGCCATAACCCTCCTGTGTTTGCTTGTACTGGAAAAGTAGATGCCAAACAAGAGTGGGCCCAGGACTGAGCCCTGTGGGACACCACTTGTGACAGGCTTTGAGTCTGACATGGCGCCAGCAACTCTGACCCTGTGGGTTCTGTCACTCAGCCAGTTTGCAACCCATCTTGTGATGTATGGGTTAACATTTAAGCTGATGAGTTTTTCAATGATACCCGAGTGGGGTATTGTATCAAGGCCTTAGCCAGATCAAGGTAGGCTGTATGGACTGCCTTTCCTCATCAATGGCTTTGGTGACTGTTTCGAAAAAGTCAACCAAGTTTAAAAGGCATGATCTGCCTTTGACAAAGCCAAACTGGGTTGGATCCAAAGTCTGCAAATTCCCTATGTCTTTATTTATGAGGTCCATTATGATCCTCTCCATGGCTTTGCAGATAAGGCTTGTCAAGCTAATGGGCCGGTAATTTCCAGGGTCAGTGGAGGCACCGCCTTTGTGAAGTGGGACCACAGTTGCAGTGCGCCACTCCCTGGGTACATATCCAGAGGTAAGACTTTGATTAAACAGCTGTCCTAGCTGTGGGTTTAATTCCTCATTGAGTTCGTGGAGCACACAGCCGGGGACACCATCAGGTCCCATGGATGCTGTGTTTTTTGCTTTGGAGAGAGCAGTTCTCACTTGGGCGCTGGAGATGTTTGGGGGGCTGCAATCGTTTGGTATAGATATCTCTCCTTTTGGGGGGGAGGGGGGGGAGAAGTTTGCACTGAACTTGTCAGCCAGTATGTTGGCAATGTCTGTAGGATCACTTCATTTTCTGTTATATTTTATGTAATTGTTTTTAAATAGACCATCCTGTAACATTCAAAAAACATCACTCCTTCCAGCCATGGCTAAAACATTGCTGTGCAGATAAGGTCAGATGTTATACAATCAGTCTAAACCTTCATGGATACATAGCAGAGACTCCAGAAATGCATTCACCTTGCTTTTTGGTTTTTGATATGCAGAGTTTGCAAGGGGATTCAGCATGAACTCACTACTGCTTTGCAAAAAAAAAAAAAACAAAATTGATTCTGTAGTACTGATTATCCCATTTCACTGAGTCACTGAGAATGTGAGATCCTATTTGGTTCTGCAACCAGAATTCTGAGCCTCCTTCCTTGTTAAGAATATGCAATGAGGCCATTCTAGGGTGGATAGTGCAGCTGTATGACCTAGAAGTATAGATTTGTTCAATAAATTCAGTCCAAAGACAGTGCTCCTATGTACACTATTCAAATGAGTCTGATTAAAAACCTGACTGTTGCATCTTGACAGTGAATGGATGTGCAGCTAATAAGTACATGCAAATATTAGTGTGTCAGTTTTGTTATATAACAACTTCTCATTATTTCTGGCAGTTTTCATGGCACATAAATGCTTCTCATGATCTTTGTATGCAGACTGAGAATGTTAAACCATTGTGCAGGATTCTAGATTAGCTGTCATGTAGTACAGGAATGGGTTACCCATGGGAGTACTCACACTACAGCTGCATTTTACAACGGTGTGTGATAATGATAAAACTATAATTAAATGTCAAGAATCTACCGAGGCCATCCAGTTCCTTACAGCTGAATAGCTTATGTCAAGAATCAAAGAAAGTAGGAGAAGAAAAAATAACTAGTATCAGCAACAATCTTACTAATTGAAAGGGTCTATAGCTAACATGATCCTGTCCATATTTACAGCCTAGTTATTTTGCATACATTATTTTCTTAAGTGTATTGTCTTTTCTTTCTTGTTGTTCATTACTTTGCTGATAATTTTCATAAAAAAACCTAGCAGATGAAGTCAGCTACATAAAGAAAATGACAGTCCTGGGGAGTCAATAAACTCCATATAAGCTTTGTGCAAGCCCACATGGAGTTTACATTTTTGTGGGATAAGCAGCAGTGCTAATCACATATGCATACCATGCATCACTCGTACATAAATATAAGTGATGTTTTGTGGCCAGCAACAGTGTTGCAAGCTAGGAAAGCATGCATAGCAGCATGGACACAGAAAGAACATGCATACAAGTTTGCCTCCGGCAAAGCTGTTCTGTGAGATTGTGGGGACGGTGACTGTCAGGGGTGAAAATACAGAAACAACTGCAGTATTAACACATTATAGAAAAGTGTACTCTGTGCAATGCACACTTAACCATGTATTTACAGACTGAAATAATAGATGTTGGGGTTATCAACAATGGCAAATACAGTGCAACATAAATACACTAGGCAGGGAAAGTGTGCTGATCAAAATGGCCACAGATATGAATGACAGGAATCAAGAAAGAGGAAGCGGGCATGTACAATATGGCAATGTTCCCAAGATAGGATCTGTCAGGTTATGTACACTTCCAAGACAAGTCTGTAGAATAACATGAAACACATATGAAGACAGAATAGTATGGACTGCTGTTAGCACCTCCTGTGCGAGTATATGTGTATCACCACACGATAGTATATATGTTACTGTTACACAAGGTTAAATGTCAATGTAGATGAATGGTTGTGATATAAACATCACTGACATGCTCACTGGAGAGGACTATTAGCAAGGATGGTATATACAATAAGGGGAATGTGCATGTTGTGAAGATCTTCAAAATGACATGCTTGAATCTGACTGAAATGTCAGCATACCTCATAACCCGTCATGGAAACATAGCATCAGACTCATGGACAACTGCTGAAAGAAGCAGGCACAATCAGTAAAAATATATATATATATATATATCAACAACATTAATATGTGATATTGCCAGAATATGTGAGGGTTGGGAGGGTGGCCTAATGGTTAAGGTGTTTGCCTTACAAACACAAGGTGCAGGGCTTGATTCTCACAAGGGTAATTGGCTAGGCTTAAAATGGCTCACAAGGCCAGTTAGCTTAGTACTAATCTATGAACCTATGAACCTAAGTTATTACACATATCCTGCAGCAAAAGATGTGTACAACTATAATGATTGTCAGCATTCTATAAGAGGAATTCACCACCCCTTTTCCAAAAATAAACTGTCTTTGGAGGGGTTAAATGGGGCAATGTTAAACCTGGAGTTGAATTCAGGGGCAATCCTGGGTATTTGAGAGGTTTGCATGACATATAAGCCACAAGCCACGGGTGCCATCAATGCTGACAATGATGTCTGAATTTACTGGATGCACCACAGAAATACACATCACACATGCATCCTGTACAACACCTTGAAGGGAAGTTTGCACTGTCAATTCCTAATAGGTATGCATACCACAGAATAGTTATGTATAGGCAACAAGATATGTGCAATGTCACTGTGCTAAATGTAATGTGCTTGACTAAAGCATCCCTGTCTGACATAGGTATCGACCATAAGGATAACACCACTTAAAAGCAACACACTATTATGAATGGATTCCCTACAAACACCTGTGTATTGCAGGCATCTGCCACATTTAATAGCAATGGATACATTGTCTGAAGCATCTGCAATTCATGTTTGAGTTAAGAACTGAAGTGTTATAATGAATGGTACAGCACTACGTGAGACTGATGACAATGCATCAAGTATGCCCAGGTGCACAGAACATACAAAGTGCAAAGTTTAGCATCAATGAGTGAGGAAGCTGTTACTGTGATATTGTTCACATACCAAATAATGCATGGAGCACACTGTATAAGCACAAGTCAAACCTTAAGACATGTACTACATTATTACTGTCCCCCTGATATTGCCAGTGAAAATGTTATACTGGCATGAAATCCTGACATGCATGTATATGAGTTCATGCAAATTATCAAATGGCAGTATGATGTGATGTACTGTTATGTCCATGATGCTGTACAGTCACACTGTAGCTGTACCTAGAATACAACTGAAGTTCATAGGTTCATAGGAAGTACTAGCATAATGTTCCAAAATGACATAAAAGCCTATCCATATTTAACACTAGTTTCACAATTTTAAATATCTATGTGAACATAGTTCACACAGTTATGAGCTTATGCTATGTTATCAAACACTAACTGCCTCACTCCATGATGGACATAGGTGCAACCCCAGCATTATAATTACCATTAACCATCCATTACTGTAGGTTGCCCTTGAATACGCTCAGGAAAGGCCTTCACTTTCCATGAATGGGAAGCTTGTTTCAGACAAGGAGTAGTGTCTGACACATGTTTCTATCTCTCCAACATGATTTATTATGTCAGAGGCTAGGTTAACATCCTTAGAATGAGTGACCCTTGTGCAGTTTGCTTTACCAATGTGAAACATTTCCATCAGGGCTGGATTGGAAACTGCCCTGCAGGCCAGACACAAATTGGCCCATTGTAGTCTGTAGGGGACAAAATACAGTGATATGGGTTTCAAACATTCCATGTAAGACTTGTCTTGTACACTGTGTATCTTTCTTGTGCAAAATCTTTGGTGTTGCTCCAGCTGTTGCACGTGTGGTGAGTTACATGCAAAAGGATGCATTGCATTGCTCTCACTTATTGTTATGACAAGGACTGAGTGCAATTGAATTATAACATAATTTGAGCTGGATGCCATGTCCATACTTATGAGTGGTGCCACATAGAAGGGATTTATCACCAATGTGGTCACTTGGTGTTCAAACTTACAATTACTGTCTACCTGAGTACCCAGATCACATACCACTGGGTCTACTCATTGAGGTTTGCTGTCTATATTGTGATTAGGTTGGGTATTTGCTTTACAAAAGGAAATAATTATGCTTTTTTGATATTTAGTGTGTCTCCATGGCTCTCGCACATTCACTTGTGTTTGTTAATACTTTTGGCAGTATATCAATACCATTACTGGATTCAAGGATTGTCCACAATTTGCAGTCATCCACAAAGCTGGTTGCACAGAGGCTGTCTAAGTTTGCCTTGACTTCTGTGAATTAAATATCAAACAGGATACAGCCTATTACAGAACCCTGTGGTACTGTACTAGCTACTGGCCTTTTGCTAGAGGTGAATTCAAATACTTTGACAGAATGTGTCCTGTTGATGATCCACTGGGCTACCGACTTGGTGACATAGTGGTTTATGATCAGTTGAGACAGCTTCTCTGTAATATCTGAGTGTGGAATTCTGTCAGATGTCTTGGCCAGGTTATATTATGTGGTATGCCCATTATTTCCCATGTCCATGGCCTTGGTGACCCTCTTGAAGAAGTCTACCAGATTTAACAGACACGAACTAGCCTTAACAAATCAAAAATGGTTTGGTTACACAGTCAGATGATTACCAATGTTCGTGTTAATATGGTCCATGATGATTCTTTCCATTGGCTTACAGATGAGGCTAGTCAGGCTTATGGGTCTATAAATCCCTGTGTCAGATGATGGTCCCCTCTTTTTCAGACAGATGACTGTTGTTGTCCACCATTCTGCCAGACAATAGCCTGTCCAGAGGCTGTGGTTAAGTAGGGATCCAGCTGTGTCTGCTAGGTCATGTTTTAATTTTTTGATAGGGCAACCTGTGGTGTTGTCAGAGCTCATTGATGCCATGGATTTAGTCTGGGAGACTGCACAGATGAGCTGCTTTCTTGAGAACATGCTGAGTAATGTTTACTTGTATAGTTTGGGTGATGATCACTGGAGATCGGGGGTGAAGTTTAATCCAAATATGTCAGCTAAAAGGTTGTCTCTTGTCTCCAGCTGAGTATTGATGATGCCATCCACAACCATCTGTGTGCATAGCTGTGTATTTCCTTTAAGATTTTGTACTTACTTAAAAAAAAAATTTTTTGAGAACACCTCCTAATACAATCTTGGTTTGACACACAGTGGAACTGTTAACATAGTTGTACAACTCTACATATTTCACATCGTTACATCACTTGCACATTATATGCCTATATGTTTATCATTGGAAAGGTGTGTGTGGGGGGCTCTGATACCAAATATTGGCACATTACATATGAGGTGGATATAATTTATGTAGAACAGTTAATGAAACAAATGGTGACAGTCACACAATGCTGCTGGGCAACATCTGAATAATCCTTGTGAATAGCAACACAATTGGGCAAACAATGAATTCATCAAACTTGCAAGTGAATTTGAACTGGTTATAACTTTGTGTCTAGACCAGCATTACAATATGTGGATGAAACAAGGCATATGTGCCCATGTAATAAGTATGATGTTATATTGCTGTATGTCACATAGCATTTCATGATGGCAGGCATACACATGCAGACATGTGCCATACCGCAAGTGTCACTGTGATGGTTAGATGAGAAACGTGTAGAATGCTAATATACTCCATTACAAGGATACATACCTTACTAAGGCAACAGTATACACAGCAACATCCTGTGTCAACAGTTCTCAGGTGGCATATTACCACAGCTGTTATGGAAGGAACATGTAATCAAATGGCAGCAGTGGACATCAGTTCAGTAAGTCAAACCACAGATTAGAATACTGTTGTAGAGCTACCGTGCATCTACACCTCAACACAGCACATGTGGATGACAAAAACATTGTCTTGTGCAATCGTCATATGGTCATAGGACATTACTAGGCTAACGGCCAACATCACATAAAATCATAGCCATTATTATAGCCTTCAAAACAAAATTGCTATATCTATATGATGTAAGATAGTAGGGATATGAACATATGCATGTATGTATTTGATTGTATTACATACTGCCTATGCCCATATGTGACATGTGTACCACCCCATGACAGAATTAGCAATCACATGGATTGTACTTTATAGGGGATCACATCTTCATTTTATGTTGAGAAGAAGATGTTGGGAGGAGTGACTAACATAGCCATTGTCTCACATGCCATTCTAAAATTCTCTCAAGACTGATACTTGAATGAACATACACATGCACATACTCAAGTTGACTGCTGTGAGATTAGAACCCTACCTATCTAGTTGCACAAGCTGGAGAACACAGCACTTAAAGGTAGTACACTGAACAGCTCTAATGTTTATATTGTCAGAGTACACTTTATAGTCGACATCAGTGTATGGTGAATAGAAGATGTTGGTTGGACTATCTCACATGCTGCTTTAGAATGATCTCTTGACTTAGTTTACTGAGCACACACAAGTTCACTGCAGTGAGATCAGAACCCCTACCTAGCTATTTACACTAGTGCCACCACACAAGTCTGACTTTTATATTGTCAAAGAATACTTTACAGCAGGTGACATTATTAGTGTATGGTGAGAAGATGTTGGTAGGACTGTCTCACATGCAGCTCAAAAATGGTCTCCAGAATGAGAATTAATTGAATGCGCACACACACCCACCCACCCACCCACACACACACACACACAGACACACACACACACACACACACACACACACACACACACACACACACACACACACACACACACACACACACACACACACACACACACGCACACACACACACACACGTTGACTGCAGTAAGATTAGAATCCCTACCAATTTGGCTACACAAGTTGGAAAACACATGACTTAATGCTAGCGCCACTGTACAAGTATGACTTTTAGATTGTCAGAGAACACTTTATAGCAGATGACATTCTCATATCTGGTGAGAAGAAAATGTTGGTAGGAGTGTCTAACATGCTGCTCTAAAATAGTATCCTGACTTATCACACAAGTTGACTGCAGTGTGATTAGAACCCCTAAATACCTAGTTGCACTGTCAGATTGTCAGAGAACACTTTCTAGCAGATGACTTTCTTAGTGCCTGGTGAGAAGATGTTGGTAGGAGTGTTTCATCTGCTGCTATAAAATGGTGTGTAGAATGAGAATTAACTGAATACACAAACACATTGAATATAGTGAGATTAAAACCCCTTTTTACCTAGTTATATAAGCTAGAGAACAGTGTACTTAATGCTAGCACCACAGCACAAGTTTGACTTTTTCATTGTTTGAGAACACTTTATAGCAGATGACATCATCAGTGTATGTTGAGAAGAAGATGGTGGGAGGTCTGTATGAAAGTGCTGTGTAGTCATGTACTCCTGTAAATTTTTGTTCTTGATGAGACTTGAGTAAGAACATTAGGACATAGACTTGTGCTGTTCTGACTATGCACAAGCACACATTTAGACATACAGGCACAGACAGAAGTTGACTGTTGTATAATTCAAGCCCCTACTTAACTAGTTATCCAGCTGCAAAACACAGCACTTAACATTCATGCCATCAAAGCAGTCTGATTTATTAATTGACATGGTGGTCTTTATAGAGGATTACATAATCATAAAATTACAGATAACATACGGTTATGAGACTTGTGTGCAAAATCTAGATTTCAGATTTGCTTTTGAGATTTCAATGTGCAAAAAATACTTTTAAAGTCATCTTGTTAACCTAGGTAAAATAAGCTGTCATGAATGAATGTTGCAGAACTGAGACATACATGTACTTGTTTCTCAGTATGCTGTTCACAAAAGACACTCACAAACACACACAAACACAATTTGGAAACAGCAAGACTGCAAGTGTGTTCATATATATGTGTTCATATTATGATGAATTGATGTCCACAGTACTAAATTTTTCTGGCAATATTTGTTTTGATCAGTGCTGACTAATGTCCAGTGTCAGTATAAATCCATAAAAAATGCAACAATGCAGTTCTACTCTTTATTTCTGTAGTGTACTTGGCAGTGGACAAATTACTCAGATATCATTTGCATGTGCATTGCTGCAGGGCACACATGAGTCTGAGTAAGTATGTCTTAAGTGAAGAGCTTTTCCCTTCCCTTCTTTTGTGTTTATGAATGCCTTCTAATGTGATAGAGGATACTGAGCAATAACCTTAGTAAGACATGCCAAACACCTGTTTACATAGTGCATCTCTGAGAAGCTAATTTGCACAAACGATGGCAAAGTGTTAGAGCACACAAGATTGCCATTCATGAATACAACTTGAACTTGAGAATTAGTTAGGAATATATGTTATGTGAGAAATAGCTGACAGATACTATGCTGTTAACACTGTAGTTTATATTGGGAATGTTTTGTCATAACTTTTATGACATGAAGAACTATTGCTATTGCCTTCCCCATATGTGCAGAGTTAAGTGACAAGCAAACGTGGTTCTTTGCTTAAATGGAAAAAATAGTAATATTTCTAATGGTTGCAATGTACCGCCGTCAGCACTCAGGACAGTACCGATTGTAAAAAATACACCTGTTGCCTAGCTTACCCTGTGGCACTAGGTGTATCAGCAGTAAGGTCCAGATCAGAGCATAGATAACACAGGATTCAAATCCAGATTATTCACTTTTTTTTACAGGTGGTGTTAGGATGGTATTACTGAAGTAAATGTGATCATTACTGCAAATGTGACAAACAATTACTGAAGTAAAGTAAGTGTCTTACACAAATTTTATAATTAATGCCTACCTCTGTACAGTGGCACAACTATTTTGCAGGTCTCGCTGCAAATCACAGTTTAATTGTGTGTATAGGTTTCCAGAAATGACAAGGGGAGGTTCATAGGTAAGTACTAGGCTAGCTGTCCTTGTGGGCTATTTTAAACCTAGCCAGTTTCTCTCAAAGGTGAGAATCAAACTCTGTACCTTGTGTCTCAGATGTAAACAGCCTAACCATTATTCCAACCCTTCCATCAAATGATGTAACATAGATTCATAGGTTCATAGATTAGTACTAGACTAATTGTCCTTCTGGTCCATTTTAAGCCTAGCCAGTTATTCCATATGAGAATCAAACCCTGAACCTTGTATTTGTAAGGTAAACACCTTAAACATTATGCTGGCCTCCTACCCATTACAATGTTTTGGAAATGATTATTTATGACTCAGCAGATATGCTAACTAGTTGTGTATGACTGTATAGTCTGAAAAGTGTATGCAGTATGCTTTGTCACAGAAAGGACAGTTTGCACATTACATTAGATGAAGATTTCTTACTTCATTACCGGAACATGTCAAAAACAGAATCTTACAGATAATTTTAAAACATTCCACAGTACAAAAGCCCTGATAAACTATTGACTTAAGGTAACATGTTAGTATTATCCATCAGCACAGTCAATTCAGTCTACAGACACCATCCATCAACCTAATAGATGCACACACATACAGAGTAGTTGGAGTGATAGGATGAATACAAGGACAGATGACCATACACCTAGCAGTGTTTTTTTAATGGCATTAATGGTCATGTTTTTGGTCTATTGTTGTTATTGACATAACATGCTGTGTAGCATGAAGTGAGTGGCATAAAGGTAGTAAAGGCTTAGGAGAGGGACAACAGGCTTATGACAAGCAGACCAAGGATAGTAAATATGTGATAGCAGTGGGTTTGGATTTCACTTCAGATACTCATGTTTGGGCAGTAATCAATAAATCTCCTTGTCAAACCATAACTTTGGCAAATGTTGATATGTGAGTGATTAAATATATCATGCACATATATCATCACACTAAGAAATGAAGAGATATGCATTTGGAATTGAACCCTTAAAGATATTGTCAAAAAAATCTTCAGCCCAGTGATATATGTCAACACTCCACAGCGTAATTTGCATTTTATTACATTCAACAGTCTAAATAACTGTCAGAGTAAATGCTTCAAAGTACTGCCTTTACTCTGGTTTAAGTCTATGTTCCTTTAGCACAGCTAGTTTAAGCAGCGTTATGGGGAGAGAGCTGAACTTGTGCAGCTGATGGCAAAAACTTTCCAAGTTTTGCCATAGAACGTGAAGAGCCATTCACTGTCACTTGGCATTTGTGCATGATGCAGAGGACAAAAAGTGAAGACTTTATTAGGGGCCATTTCTGGCCATGTATGTGATGTGTGATTCTATATTTTTGACCAGATTAAAAGTATGAAAATAGGGTAAATAGGAAAGATGTGAAATGGGGACAAGCGGGGGAAAGAACAAAGGGAAAGCAATAAAGGAATTTGCAGGAGGGAATTAGAAAATAACCATAGCTATCCACTTCTTTAACACTGTAATATGAACATGTTTGGAAAATGAGATGAGACTGGACTGTCACCAGAACACAGATGGGTGACAGCAATGTGACAGCAATGCAATCATGTTATATAGCCAATTGGATCAAACCAAGAACTATGTATGGGACAATTTATTTTATTGGGACAGGTGGCCATTTTTTTTTTTGTTTTTAGGATTTCATGAATAGAGAAATGCTGGGGAAGAAGCATAAGAATGACAGGGTCAGGTAGGTATGGTAGGTGAGGAAGCAGGTGCAGACAAACAGAACAAACAAGACAGACACAGGGATGGTGATGGGCACAAACAGTTTGGGGACACTATGATTGGGGATTGGTAGGGGACATTGGAGGCACATGCCCATCAAGCATGGGAACAGTGAAAATCAACTCCTCATCCTCAAAACTGGGGATTGCTTGACATGGGGGTCTTTTTTGCATTATATGAGCAACATCTCCAGAGAGCTGAGGCAGGCACCATTGCCTATTTCTAATACCTCATGCACCTTCCCTGGCAGTCCAGACAGTTGATGTAATCCCCACCTCCACCAATATTCCTGGAGGGTACCAGTGCAGCAACAGTAAGAGCAATGCTACCTGATGTGGTTGGGCCAGGTAGTGCAGAGGCTGTGGAAGCAGTACTGCCAGGTTGCATTTCAGATGTGATGGGTGTTGGTGCGGCAGACAGTGGAGGGTTGGCAGGGTGAGCTGCAGTGATTGGCCTACCTCCTTGTGCTAAAAATCATTTTGTTTGTTGGGAGAAGGGTGTGACATGAGAATGTATATATATATATATATATATATATATATATATATATATATATATATATATATACATACATACATATACATATATATATATATACACACATATATATATATATATATATATATATATATATATATATATATATATATATATATATATATATGCACCTCAATGTATTTACACCTAGTGCTACACACACAGTTGGGTTACAGGTGTAATTTCTGCTGCCATTATCATACAAGGTGCTGACCACTGTACAATGCTGCTAAGTGTGATTGTGCTCCCTGAGGCAACTGACATTAATTTTTTTAATTTTTATACATTT
Organism: Protopterus annectens; assembly: GCF_019279795.1. Taxonomy (NCBI): domain Eukaryota; kingdom Metazoa; phylum Chordata; order Ceratodontiformes; family Protopteridae; genus Protopterus; species Protopterus annectens. The sequence goes on from NC_056732.1 coordinate 906,611,709, forward strand.
GACTATGTTTGTGCTAAGCTGCACACCGCATAAATGTTAAAGACCAAAAAAAAAAAAAGTTAAACATATGTTAAACAACTCCGGATTTGAATTATCTGAGTAATGAATTTACAGAACATACTTGGAGTGTGTTATCTCTCTTTGCTACAGACACAGCTTTGCAACAACAATCAAATCATGCATACAGGCAATTCACATTTACTCTACAGTATTAACAGGACATACACGTGTACATTCTCAGTTGGCTGTACATGTATAGCGGATATATTTAGTGAGTGATGACAAAACAATTTATGAACATGTTTGCAGAAATGCAGCTCTGTCTTCTATCTGCATTGTGTCCTTTACCTATGCTGTAATCTCAGACATGTAGTCTATAGTGTATTTTGTATAATTTTCCTTTAAATATATGATACAAATACATGATGCTGAAAAACAGTTTTCAGCAAAGGCAGAAGAGTTTTCCTATTATTTTTCAAAAATGATAAATGTGTGGTGTTTTATTTCATGTGAATGCTTGCTGAAGTTAGTTCCACACTTTGTAAGCGTATCCTCACTGCTGGGAAGGTTGTCTGCATTGCTGTTGTGTTTTTTTTCTCTCTCACACACTAATTATTTATTTATTTTTATTTTATTTTACATTTGTTGACCGGGCTAGTCTGGCTGGATATATGTCCATTTTCAGCAGAGGCCCGAGGAGAAAAGCTCCACTATATACTAGTGCCAAACATAAAAAAGGTACTTAAAAACAGCACAGTAGAATGATCATTTCACAGTTGAAATCCATTAGCAACTAACAATGGTGTGGAGCCTACACTATATTTATATATGCTACACAAAGTCCAAAGTTTGGTATTCGTTAAGTCTAATGAGTTCACACATCATTTGCATCTTCATAGTGCTCAGGGGGCTGAATCTACACTACAAGAGAAGGAAACTTAAAAATGACGAGACGTATTTGGACAAAATAAAAGATTGGTATTCCTTTCCTGGTGATTTATCTGCAGAGAAGGCTTATAATTTTGCTAAGGTATGCTTGTATTATTCAAGTATATTCTACATTTGTAAAATGTTACAAATGCATTTGTATATCCAGGAGAAAATGAAACTTTTATCTGTATGCACTTCTTATACTTCGCTGTTAGCACAGGCACATTTGGCAAGCGTTTCCATTTCTGAGATAGGTTAACTTTCAGCACAAGTATTATTTTTAATAACTTGATTTTATAGTATTTTATGTTATTGGAGACAAATGTAATGTACGTGTCACTGACACTGTTGTTATGTTTCTGAGATGGGCCATGGCCACCTTTAAGGGAGTGGTGGGTACAGTGAGAAGTCACTGCCAATCATAAATTGACTTTTTTGTTGTAAATATGCACACAGCCTGATAATTGTGTGGAAAGCATATATACATTACTTATGTAGTATTCCTTGGTTTGTACAGCCCTTCACTTGGTTGGTGTTTTCGGTGTGGGGGAGCCACCTACAATTCTGTGTTCCAAGTAGAAAAGTATGTTTCAAGTGCTTTTCTTTTGAAAATGTGTAGGCATCTGGATATTTCTGTGAGAAACATATATATACACATTACTTATGTGGTATTTCCTGGTTTGTACAAACCTTTTTGTGTCTGTGAGGGGGAGGAGGGACAATCACCTAACCTTCAGTTGTACTGAATGAAAAGTGTGTGTTCAAGTGCTTAATGTTAATAAAATGGTACTCAGACTGATTATTTTTTGTAAGTAATACATTAGTTATGTGACATTTATCTGTTGTATCCTCTGATTTATGTCACATAAGATTATAGCACCCAAGCCTACAAATCCATGAAACTCCTCTTTCAGTGACATGGAAAATGAGATGATAATACAGGCTCTGAGGAACCATGGACCTTTTCTGTTTGAGAGACGATGTGGGGATATGGCTGCCAGAAAGGAAATTTGGAACCAGTTAGTCAATGATGTCAACGCAATTAGAGATGACATCAGAAATTATGAAAAGGTGCAGCAGTGGGTCACTGATACAATTTCATCAGCCAGATGGAGGACAGCTGTAGTTGCCCAAGAACAGCTGGCTATAGGAGGGGGTGGTCATGCTACCAAGCCACCACTGACACCAAATGAGAAGTTCCTGTCAACTGTCAGAGATTCAGACAGCATAGTGAAAACTGCACACTGTGTGCTTGGTGTTGGTGCTGATGTGGCTGGGAGGACAAGTGTGTCCTGGGATCAGCTTCCAGTTAAGCTTACATATGGTAACCTTTATATGTGCTTGTAGAATAAAATGTATAATTTGACTACTGCTTCCTATGAAATTATTTTTTTGTATCTGTACCTGTTGATAAGTAATAGAATTATACAAGAGAGTTGTTCAGTAAATATGGATGTGGGTAGACATCTCAGCCAAGTTTCAGTTTTAGTTATTTCTTACAGGACATATAGGTGATTGTGTAGACACTGTCCCCCTGTGTTATTCTCATTGTGATGTTTAATTTCCATCCTTTCCTTGCTTCATTTCTTCAAGGACCATCTTCACTGCAAAGTGTGGAGATATCTACACATAGTGAGCAAATGGTTATTTGCTTATTATTAAGCAATGCCTAACTGAATTGTAATATAATACACTGTACCTACTCCTGGCATGTACACTTCCTAACCTACTTGAATGTGATTGAGCATTTAGCTCTTAACTAGTATGACCCTGACTTGAATAACTACTTAAGGTAATCTGTATTACTGCATTATATCTGGTGCTACTAGAAATGTACATTACCCTGTAATTACTTGTTGCTGTGATTTGCAGATATTTTATTTTCTTTCTATTGTACCTGTATACTTCTTACATGATACCTCTCCTTCCTCGTCCATGCTAACCTCCCATGTTATTTCTGTTTCCCAATCTTATGCTAACCCTCTTCTATGCTAACCTCCTATGTTTCTTCCTGTTATCTATTTTCCCTAACCCTACTGTTCTGTTTTTGTATTCCAGCATTTTAAGCCTTGTGCTCCTCATCGGGTGTTCCCTCCCTACTGGCCTATCTCACTTGGATTCCCAGAAGATACAAAGCAGGCCATTTTGTGCTGGCACCCAGGAAGCACCCCTAGCTCCTCCTGAATGACGGTCTAGTGATACTCTCAACATTACGGACTGTACGTCTATTTGCTGAATTATATTATTCTATGTGTTTTCCTCTTGTGGGTAGCACTCACGTGGCTCTAGTTAGGACTGATTGTCCCTTGCCTACCTGCAGTTTACTAGTTCCCCTTTCATCTTTCCTAGTTACTCCCTCCTGCCCCTGTTTGGCCTAGAGTCTCCCTCCTCTGCCAGCTTCACCTCTGTAGCGACGTCCTGCTCGCCTGTCCTTTTCTGTTCCCTCGCTGTACCTACACTACTTTCCTGGCTGTTGCATTCCTCTCACTCTTCTTCTCACCTATTGATTCTCTAGATGACTGTATCTTGACTTTTCTGCTTACCTACATACTCTCACTTACTCCTTTCAGGGACCCACTGCTAATCCCTATATATTCTTACATATACCTTATACCTGTTATATTTTTGTAAAACTACCTTCTCCTCTCCATCTTCCTGTACCTTTCTCCGCAAGCCCTTCTGATTACACTACATAGCTTAGGAAACAGTAACGTTTCAGCTTACTAAACTGATTGACTCGCTCTCCCCTCTAGCTATTTCTGCCCCGCTTCGCTCTCCTCCATACCCCCTTATCCCACCCACCCCACAGGCCCTCAGCCTTATACCTCACATACCACACCCCCCCTTTGACTACACCTATCCAAAACTCCTACTCTAGTTTGTACCTCCCTCCCAAACACACCCTCCTTCATTACCTCCCCTATCTCCACCCTCCCACACACAGACAAATACTTACTTTAACCCTTCCTTCTAGCTTCTCTTACTAATTCTATAATCTGACCTAACTCCTAAGTTAACTCTTTTCCCCTCTGATAAACATGTCCTGCAAAGCTTTCAACACTTCTTCTAAAAACTCTGTAACAAGAACTGCACGGACAAAACAAATACTTCTATTGATTATTTTGCTTGCTCTCACACTACCCTACTTCCTAACCTGTTATGAATCATGCCTCAATTACCACTTTCACCACACTCCCAAACATACAGCCTCAGATTTCAATAGCCTAAACTTTTTACACTTAAATATAACTTCTACCCCCAGCTTCCTCCAAGCTAAATATCACAGGCTATCTCATATTAAAGTTCAAAATCTCATGCTTAAGAAACTAAAATACTTCCTGAACTTGTCTAACAAAGCTCACCTTGAATTTACCCACTCTACCTTGGCAGATGGGGACATTCACCCAAACCCAGGGCCTTTCCCTACCTCATCAGACATTATCCCAAACTCTTCCTCACTGATACCAAACTCCAACACTAATACCCTGCTCATAGGGCATCTTAACATACGAAGTATAAATAACAAAATCACCCATCTCCACTCCCTTCTTGAACACCACTCCTTTGATATTCTCTGTTTAACTGAAACCTGGTTAAAACCCTTCACTACAGACAATGAAATCACTCCCCCAGGTTACAACATCTTAAGACTCGACTGCAAAACTAAAAAAGGTGGAGGAGTAGCTCTTTTGTTCAAAAATGAACTCAATGTAACATTAGTACCCTGTGACAACCAGGACATTAGCAAGTCTGAACTTCTTATCTCAAAGCTTCAACTTAACCCGAATAAATCTATCTATATAATCTGTATTTATCTACCACCAGGCAACAATGTTACTACCTTAGAAAATATCCTCAGTTGGTCCACCTCCACCCACCCACAAGAAACCATAATACTAGGAGACCTTAATCTAGACTGGACCTATTTTAACACTAATAACTCAACCTCTCATATCAACCTCCATGGCTTTACACAGACAATAAGCACCCCTACTAGGATAAATAAACCTAATAACAAAGAAAGTATTATTGATTGGATTCTCGTGAATAAACCTCTACTAAAATATAAGTCTGGAACATTACCTGATGACTTTAGTGATCACAATTTAACTTATATTATAAGACAGAAAAATGCCCCTTACAATACTCCAATTGTTAGAACCATACGCGATCTTAAACATTTCAACACTATTCAATTTAAAACTGAACTAAATGCCTGTAACTGGAACCCAACAAAGACACTGCCTCTTGAAGAAGCTGTCCAATACTTTAACACCACATTCCTAACAATTCTAGATTACCATGCACCAAAACGCTCCATCCGAATTAAATCAAAACCTGCCCCTTGGCTATCTAATGACACTAGACAAAAAATGTTACTTAGAAATAAAGCATGGAAAAAATGGCGAACTAGCAAATCTCCTATAGACCAACAGACTTTCAGGCACCTAAGAAACACTACCAAAAAAGCCATCTTCACTGATAAAAGAAGTTATTTTAGTAACCTCCAGCAAACTAATCACAACAACCCTCAAAAATTCTGGTCAACCCTAAATAGACGTCTTCACCCTGGACAGACTTCCACTCCATCCCCATCTGGGTCTGAAAATAATTCTGCCCTTGATATAGCCAATACTTTCAACTCTTTCTTTACTGACACTATTAATGCCTTGGCCTCTCATCTCACTTGTGACAACACTAACATCCCTGACCTTGTATCCCTCAAACTACCAACCTTTAGGCTTCTACCCATCTCTACCTCCTTTATACAGAAATGTATCCATAAACTCAAACCATGCTCCCCTTCAGCAGACCAACTTCCATCTGAATTCCTTCAAAAAGCAGCCTCCGAAATAGCCTATCCCATATCCATTCTCATTAATAGAACTATCAGTGAAGAAACCATACCTGACATCTGGAAAATCTCACACATCATACCCTTACACAAAGGAGGTAACTCCTATGATTACTCCAACTATAGACCCATAGCTCTCTTGTCCCCACTCGCTAAGATCATGGAAAGATGTGTTCACCAGCAGTTAATGAACCACCTAATAAAAAACAACACTCTTACTACTTGTCAACATGGCTTTAGGCCTTTTCATAGCACAACTACCGCTCTCCTCTCCTTTACTGACCTGATTAACAAGAATCGTAATGATAACATCCTGTCTTCAGCTCTCTTTATCGACCTATCCAAAGCCTTTGACATGGTTAATCACTCTCTCCTTATACAAATTCTCAAATCTCTTTCCTTAGAGCCTAAAGCTATCCACTGGTTCAGTTCCTATCTCTCTAATAGGAAACAAGCCGTTCTCTGGGATAAGAAACTATCATCTCTTCTACCTATCTCACTTGGGGTCCCCCAAGGCTCTATCCTCAGACCTCTTCTTTTCTCCCTCTTTATAAACGACCTACAAGCAGCTATTCCCCAGGCTACATGCATACAATACGCTGACGACTCCACACTAATTTGCTCTGCTAAATCCATTGCTGAACTCCAAACTAATACACAAGATATATTCTCCAAAGTCGAAACTTGGTTCTTAAAATGTTGCCTTCTCCTTAACGCAAAAAAAAACAAACTACTACTCTTTAAGCCTACTAATAGATCCCCTGCACTAGATTTCACTATCTTATCTAATAATGGAACCATTATATCACCTGACCCCACTACCAAACTGCTAGGTGTCACAATAGACAACAACCTTACCTTTGACTGTCACATTAATAATACCATTAAAAATGTAAACAGGAAACTCGGGTCTCTCTATCGAATTAGGACTTTTTTAACCTCCTCAGCCAAAGCTACTCTGGCCCATTCTCACCTCATCTCTACTCTTCTCTATGCCTCACCAATCTACACTAACCTCAAAAAAACAATCTTCACAAACTATCAACCACCTACAATAACATAGCCAGATTTGTTACTGGTAAGCCTTTTAGAACACATCACTGTTTAAATCTGCAGCAACTTAACTGGCTTGAACTGTCTAACATGCTACTTCTTTCCCAACTTACAGTTGTCCATAGAGCTCTATACCAAAGTCAAAAGACACCTGCACTTTCTAACCTCTTAACCACATATTCTAATCTAAACTCTCTCCGCTCATCAAACAAACTGCTAGTTTCCTTGACAAAATCTAATAACCTAGCTGGTGACTCCCTCTTCTCAAATGCCTTGGGTAAACACTGGAATCAACTTCCTACTGAACTTACTTCTATGGCATCTACTACTTTGTTTAAACAAAAACTTAGAATCTACCTGAAAAGCCACTGGAAGTGTCCCTGTTCAAATCCTGATTAAATGTTAATTCCTTACCTACCACTCCTCTCCCTTTTCTTACACCCCCCCCCTTTTACTGGCCTTTCACCACCTTGCCTCCTTCTCCTCACAAATGCTATTCCTTGTGTCTCTGACCCTATTCCCAGGAAGCTTATATCTTTATCAACTCTACACTGCCCTTCTACTGCCTTTTTTTGCTAACTCCTGTCCCTTTACTCTCTCTTCTCATGCTACAATATGTAATTATGCTAAAGATGGTAGTATTTAGATAGTCTAGGTAGTGTACTTCTTTGTAATCTAGTTTTAGGTTTCAATGTTTTGTTCTTTTCCCTGGTCTCTCTTATTATTTATCGGATTCTAGAAGTTGTATTGATGTTTAATAGAATGTATTTTAGTTTTTTCAGTTGCCTTCTTTTTGTAATCAAGATGCATTGGTTGAAGTGTTACAAGTCTGTAACTTGTTATTTGTACTCATTATAAATCTCTTATGTCCATATGTGGAGCTTTTCTCCCCGGGCCTCTGCTGAAAATGGAAATATATCCAGTCAGACTAGCCCGGTTAACAAATGTAAAATAAATAAATAATAAAATAAAACAATATTTAGATATATAATTATCTGTATGTGTGAGGAGGATGTAATGACTGTCTGTATTGCTGTGCCATCTGTGGTTGTGTGACTAGTGTTACTTTTTTATCATCTATATTGATTTAATATTTAGTGTAGTAGTAATTTCATTCCTGTGTTTGTTGCTTATTATCACAGGTGATCCTGAAAGTGGAAGTGTACGACTCCTACCACCTGATGTTGGAATATTGGTAGGCTCTGAGGATGATGGTGGCCAAACAGAGGCACAGTCCAGGGCGCAGAGGTTGAATCTGACACCGAGGTTATGAATCACACATTCCCTGCATTCCCTTTGGACACAGTCAGTATGCCTATGCATACCCATTCCACTGAGCCCTCAGATATATTGGACAGGTTAAGGGTGACACACTTGATTAGGGTAGTGTGGTTACTGTAGCCTCAGTGCCAGTTGAGTCTGGCAGTAGCCAAAGTGTGAGTGAGGTGCCATGCAGGAGGGTTGGTATGGGTGCTCAGAGGAGGCCTGTTGTCCACCCTCCACCTGATCCTGGTGTGTCATTATGTGCCACTCAAGGTATGTTTAATGCCATCTTGGAGGCACAGGCACATTCCACTAGGGCCTCTGAGGACATGTTTAGGGTTCTAGATGTGGCACAGGCTGACATGTATGACTGACTTCAGTGTGTGGCCAATTCAGTGGGTCAGATGAATGGCATGATGGAATTGACAGTGTCTGTGCTGGAACGTTTGCTGGGAGGGGGACATTGATGTGGCCATAGGTCTGCAACATCATCTGCTGTTGTCCAATGTTCCTGTTCCCATAGTGGCACTAGTTCAACTGTACTGTCAGTGATTGACTCCACAATCAGATGTGGTAGGCCACGGGGTCATGGACCTGGGTATAGTTGTTCAGGTAGCACTAGCACATCTCACCATGGGCATGAACTTGCCAGTAAAACTCCTGGCAAAGCCAGTTCTCATGGCTAGCGATGACAGCGATGAACTGATACCCCTACTATGCATGACTCACTCCTGTCTGACATGCCAGGACATAGAGATAGCCAAGAGCTTAGCTGCATTCATGCAGACACTCACACACACATTTCACATCAAGTGCCCATACAGACACACACACACACACACACACACACACACACACACACACACACACACACACACACACACACACACACACACATAACAGGAACATGAGGCATTCATGAGGCTTGCAGGTCAATCTGTATCAGTGGCCATTTGATAATTAGCTACATTTCTGCCTGCCTGTCTTTCTTACTCACATACACGCACTGCTTTTGTAGCAGCCTTGGCCTCCTGCACCCCCCCCCAACCCCACCCTGTGCAAGTGATTATAACTGTTCTATCACCTTCTTTCTATCATTTGGATTCAAAACCAGAATAAATGCTCACGCCTCGCTAGGTATACTTGAGAAGCCAAAACTGTTCCCAAAAGAAACTTGTGCAAGCAGCGACTTGTAAAATCAACTCGTTTAATGCAAAAACATGACAACCAGAACACAAAAATAAAAATAAAAATAAATCACAGGAATGGTTGAGCGCTTTCACCCATGTATAGTACAGGCTTCATCAGAACTAAAAGTCATTTTAAATTCAAAACCATATAAATAAAATCTTTGGCACCAAAAATTTAAAACGTATTTAAAGCTATACATACTCTCTTTTTACACAGTGTAACCAATTGAAACAAATCTTGGCAACACTAGTATATATCTTAAGGACATCTGCTGATAAAAATTGCAGTGTAAATATATTTAAAAATGCAATAAAAATCTTACTATTGTATTGTATAAATATGTGTATATATTTTTCTTCCATGGGCATTTTCTATGTAACAGAAGTACAAAAAATACATGCACAATTAATAAATCTGACAGTAATAGTTAGTAACTCTATCTGTGCAATAGTGGCTTCATACTTATACTGTCATTCAGACCTGAGGCAGATGCAGCATCAGTATATATTTGCCACCACATTTCCCTATACAATAAATAACCTTTCTGATCACACTCCTAGGGTCAGGCTTAACGATGTCAATTATAGCAAAAGTAAATCGGTGCTCAGACCCATATTGTTTAATATGCCTATAAAGAGCATTTTTCTCATTGCTCTTTTTGATGGAATAAATATGACCATAGATACGTTTGTTCAGCTGTCTATCGGTCTTACCGATATAGAAAGCTGAACAGGCTGTACATGTAGCAATATATATAACAGATTTAGTTTTACAATTTCCTGGTCTAAATTTAATGTATGATCGAATGACATTGTCCAACCTAATACCTTCACTGGTGTTGATCATAAAACACCAGTTGCATCTGCCACATTTTTGTGTATATTTGTGTGTAGTATATTTTTGTATGAGAGGATTTTCTAACAATCTCTTAATATTAGGACCCACTTTATTAACAAAACAAGGCTGGTGTCCTAAGATATTAGCTACTTGTGTATCAGCTAGTATAATATTCTAGTTTCTGTTTAAAATTTCTTTAACTTTGTAAGTAAATGGTCCATATTCTAAAATACAAGATCTACAAAAATCAGTGGGCTGAGGTTCTGTAATGGCAGCCTTATTGTTTTGAGTATTATATAAACTGTTAAACGCTAACCCTAATAATGGGATATATCTAGTTCCCCATCCTTTAACTACTTGGTTACTTATATTACACATCATTCTTCTGTCATAGCCTCTATCTTTAAATAATGAAGTCATATAGGCTACTTCTCCAATTATATCAGAATAACTGGATGTCATTCTGAGAGCTCTAATTAATTGCCCCTTAAAAATATTCTTCATAAGAGACTTAGGATGGTTGCTTGAATATTCCAAATAACTGTTGGAAAATGTAGTCTTCCTATGCATTCTAGAAGAAAATTGAGAATTTTCTTTGAATACATATGTATCTAAATATGCAAGTCCATCTTGGCTCTGTGCATATGTAAATTTAAGGAAACTACTGCTAGAATTTAGGTAATCCAAAAATTCCATAAGAATCTTTATGTTAGCATCCCACAAAATATAGATGTCGTCCAAATAACGTGTGTAATATTTTATGTATCTGTAATAGTCATTTGGAATGATGGTAGATTCTTCCCAATCAAGCATTACCATATTTGCAAAGATAGGGGCACACACAGCACCCATTGCGACACCCTTAGTTTGTCTAAATATTTCATGCCTATGTCTACCTACACCCACAGCAGCTGGTGCTTCTCCCTTTGAGTCCTCATCTGTGTGTGGCTGTTGTGACATTGCCAGTGGTGGTGGAATGTGTGCTCTTTCCCCTTCATGTTCCTGTTGCAGCTGTTTTCTCAGGATAATATTGTGTAGGATAGTACAGACATTGATTACTTTGGCAGAATTAATGGGATCATACTGCAGCCCCCCCCCACACCCAAAATGTATCTAGACACCAAAACCATGACTTCAGCAGCACAAAAATATTCTCTATAATATTTCTTGTTTGAGCATGTGGATCATTATAGCATTCCTTCATGGGGGTGTGTGCATTTCTGATGGGCGCCATCAGCCATGGTTTGAGTGCATCCCATGCATCCCCCAATAAATGGTCTTTTAGAATATTCCCCCCTGCAATACCTCTGGTACAGCTGTGAGTTCATCGAACTGCACTTTCACGAACCCACATAACATCGAACATGCACTTTCACTAAAGTAAACAAACAAAAAAATTAAAACATACACACAAAAAAAATGTAAACACTACTATGCAGGGGGCAAGCCTCCCTGCACCCTCCATGTGGAGGGCTGTGCCCCCCACACCCCCCTACTTTAAAATTCTAACTCCGAGATTGCACTACAGTGGGGAAAAAGGAATATTCCCTTATCCCCACTGTACCATGATCTCCACAAAAGATTTGTTAGTTGTACATCAACAGAATAAGTTGATGTACAACTAACAAAACATGCAAACTGTATGTTTTTTTCGTTTTTTACTTTCTTTTAGCGAAAGTGCATGTTTGATGTTATGCACTTTCGTTAAAGTCAGTTCATCAAAGTGCAGTTCGATTAACTGTACTTTCGACGTTCTGACAAGGACCCATATATATATATATATATATATATATATATATATATATATATATATATATATATATATATATATATATATATATGCTGTAGCATAGCATTCAGGAACTGATGTAGTATCCTGGATGCTGATGCCTGTCACTTCCCTGGCATGCCCCCTATTGGTCTCTGTCAGGTTCCTGTAGCTAAAATTCTGAGTGCTACATATACCCTGGTCTCCACAGGTATTAGTTCCCCATGGTTTGCCCTTCTTGTCACTTGAGGATGACAGTGGTTGCACAATTCCTGGAGTATGTCTCTATCCACCCTGTAGCACTCTACTATTTTTACTTCATGCAGACCATGAAAAATGAACAGGGTCAAAACATCCTTCTCCTTCTTGGCTGAGGTCTAGTAGCAGCAGCATAGACATACGTCTGTTGCACATACACATACAGAACAACAGGCAGCAGCCACTAACATTCTTTCTGTGTAGTGTAGTTTCCATGGCTGTTTTCCAATAGGTTTTGGAGTTCAAAGTGAAGACCTACATCAAGTGTACACAATTACTTTGTAGCTTGTTGAATAGTGCCACCATCTTGAATTGATTAATTAGCATACAATTCAGCTGCTTATGCTCAAATTAGCATGCATTGATGTTTGCCATGTTTCCGCAGTTCTACACATCTTGTAGAGGTGCTTACTGAATACAAATCGGCTTGTTGTACCATGACACACACAATAACATGGTTTTTGTGAGCCTTGAAGGGTTTATTGAATCCAGCCCATTTTGTGCTTTATAGTCAAAGTAATGCAAATAATAGCATTTTCCATGGCACAAAGCAGTAGTTCAACACTGACAGTGCTAGCAATTGTGGTTAATAACTCATACGTAGTCAATTAGGCTTGGAGTCAAGGGGACCATTAAGAATTCCAGCCACAATTCCCCTGGTTAAGGGGCTTGCTCAAGGACACAAAGCAGGCAAATGAGGGCTACAGGAGTGAAACCCTGTGTTACAGGAATTACAGCTCACAACCTTAACCCTCTGCACCAACTGCTAGACTCAACACAAGATATCAGAAACTGAGAAGCTGTTGCTCACATGAGGAAACTCTCATCCTTCTGAGAAGTATATGTTACTGACATGCTCATTCTAGATTGTCTGTGCTGTTCCTACATGGAAGAGCACTTAATAGCATGAGCTTGAATGCTGAAGATTCAGCATATGGGTTGTGGGCATCTATATGATGTAAGGTGTCATAGGGTTGTCTTCGGATTTGATCTTATGACAGTGGACTTGGCAACCCAATGAGGAATGCATTTTAAAAGGAACCAGCAAATCTACTGTCCTCCTTCTGCTACAGGGGAAATTGTCCTGTTTTTTACAGTACAGTAAAGGTTCACCTCATCAAACATTCCAGAAATGATTTGCTGGATTGTTTGTGGTATTCCTTGCTGATCATCTGACAGGATCTGTGATGATAAGATTGTATCAGCAGGAAGTATTGCATCATTTTGATCCAAAAGGAAAAAGAAACTGATTATTGTGCTTAGGGAAAATAAAGCTGCACAGAGAATGATATTAGTTCGAGTTAATTTGATATCGCGTATTGTTTTCAATAAATGAACACAAAATATTCTGCATCAGTTAAAAAGTAACTTTGCATTATAGAGTAGATACACAGAATAAAAAAGTTATGTGACAAACTTAATGCAAAACAAGCACTAAGTTACCTGAAAAAGTGCTTTGCAGTTTGAACAATTCTTTATTATATGGCAGCTGTGAATTGTGCAACATGTAGTTGACCCAAAATACAACAGAACACTATCTGTATAAAGGGGGATACAGCAATGGAACAGAAGTAGTACAAAGGGGTCTTCATGCAATTGTATCAGACATCCTTAAGTTTGGTGTTAAATGTAAGAAATCGGTAAAGAATGCTGGGTGGGATGTGGGATGTGTAGATAAGGTATCACCAGCAGAACATAAAAAGATAAATTCCTCTATATAGGGATTTCATGACTCAACATCTGAATTATGTGCACAGTTCTGAGGAGTCTGGTTTTGCAAATGCATCCACAACAATGAAGGTATGCAGACAAAGATAGTAAATAAAGTAGTTATATACCTTGGAAGAAGACCGGAGAGACAGAAAAAAAATGTCAAAAACATTTTAGGACTTCACAGTAATTAATAAAGCCCAGGGGGCAAGCGCATCTCTGAAGAGTAGGTATGCAGCAATACAGTTCCATACACATAATGAAGACTGACAGTGTTGTGAAGAAATATTCGTTTAATTAGAGTTTTTAAATGCACAAAATACCATTTCCAAGAAATTTAGAACACCAAAGCAGTGGTAGTGCAATTCAGGAATGCTTGAAAAGACACAAAGCAGTAGTGATGTTGAAGGAAAAAGTGGGATATTGCTTAACACAAAAATAGATTTTTATTTATGTATTTGATAGATGCATAAGCCCACAAGGCACTACCACTTTTTTCATATGCAGAGTGCAAGTACTGTCTGCTTAAATGATTTACTCAGAGTCATAAGTAGTCAAGTAGAGACTGACAAGTCAAACCCAACACCCTTCAATGAGGACTATTTATTTATTTTTTATTTATCCTTTTTGACCTGGTTTTGTCCCACTTGGATAGTAGTCTCTTTTCAGGGGAGACCCAAGGAATTAGAAACTATGAAACTTTCAGATGAGAATTTGATTAAGTTGGAAAACCAACAAGATAAATTAGTAGCGTATGACCAGAGACTGAAAGAAATGAAGAGTCACAAATTATTAAGAGACGTTAATGATATTAAGCGGGGCCATCTATTTGAATGGCCCAGGGCACTGAAGCTAAATGAAAAAGAGAAAATAAATGATAAAAAGAATGTACAAACTAGGACTGAAGAAAGAAGCAATATGAAAGAAATATCTAAGAGACTAGAGGTGAAACAGCCTGAAGTCATTGTTCGTGCTGAAGTGCACCAAGAGAGTAATGGTTTAATTTTTAGAAATAACATGAATGAAAGTGTGAGCCATCAAGGAGAAGGAATTGAAAATATAACAAATGAATTACAGGATGGTGAGATTACTGATTTAACTGTAGAGGATACAGAAGTTAGTAACAAGGAAAAATATAATTTATTAAATTCAGGAGCAATACCGAAAAAGGGCACTACACATTTACCCATTGTACGGCAGTTTCCTTTTTTAATAAAAACGAAAGAGCCACGACCTGTCAGGTCAATAAGCAGAGAAAGGAAGAGAAGGAAAGTTCTTTAAAACAGTCTTTAGTAGTTAATATTTCAGAATGTGTTCTAACTGAAGAACAAGCTATCCCTTTCGAGAAAGGCTCAAGCTTTATACCATCATTAAGATCACCCTTAGATGAATTTGTCACAGACCTTAAATGATTTGGGAGAAATGTGACACTGAAGTGTATTTTTGGAAACAATAATAGTGAGCCCACAAGCCAAGGGAGACCTCTCAAGAAACCTAGTACCTTTATTCCCCTCAGCCATCCCACTGTTGAAATGTTTATGCGTATATGTGAATTGGAAGTCTCTGAGGCTGGACGGAAAGGAAAGAGCAAGCATTATCAGAATTTAACAAGGAGAGAGCATCAAGCATTGAAAAAACTAAAGAAAATGGAGGACATTATCATAAGGCCTGCCGATAAAGGAGGGGTGGTAGTTATGAACACCGCTGATTATGTGGAAAGTATGGAGACCATGCTTAGTGACCAAGAAACCTATTTGACTATAAGCAAAAGAGAATTAGATTCAATGAGGAAAAGAATAGATGATGTTTTATATGAGATGCTGATGAGTGGGAGTATAACCAAGGAATTATATGATTTCTTTGTAGTGGACCACCCAATGATACCCACTATAAGTGGATTGCCTAATATTCACAAAGATGAACTGAGGCCACCAATGCACCCGGTTGTAGTGGGAAGAGGTTGGTCTACAGAACCTCTGTCAATCTACTCAGAGAACGAGCTTAAAAAACTTCTACCTAAAGCCACTACAGTTATCAAAGATACAGCACAATTTGTATGTCAACTGTATGAAGTAATGGCAACTAGAAGTGACTTTTGTAATTTGCTATTGGTCACTATGGATGTCCACAGCTTATTCACTTCAATACCAAACCAATATGGGATAGAGGTGATATGTGACATACTCAGAGAGGAGAGATTAGATTCTTATATAATCTGCAGCCTACTAGAAGTGGTATTAGAGAATAATGTTTTCCTATATGGCAATACCTACTACGGGCAGAAATGGGGGGTTGCCATGGGCATCCCCTGTGCCAATAGTTACACAAATTTGGTACTAGCTTGATGGGAAAAACAACGGGAAGTAGATATGAGCAATACATGGAAAAAGATCATCATCATGTATATTTGTGGATGACATCTTTATTTTGTGGGAAAGGGATGAAAAAGCACTAAGAGATTTTGTGGACTTTCTACCCAACACCACTACTTTCCTAAGATTTGATGTCAAGATTTCTAAAGAACAGATGGAATTCTTGGATGTGAAGGATCCTAGAGAAGGCATCAATACTATGCTATTTAGTAAATCGATGTGGCGTAATCATATGCTGCATTATTCCAGTATGCATCCAAGACATATATTTTGGAATATTGTAGATAATCAGGTGACTCGTATATCTAGATTGTGTACACAGGATGAGATTTTCATCCAGGAAGAAAATAAATTCATGCGTGACTTTAAGGAACATGGCTATAAAACAGATGAGACACAGATGACTTGAGAGGGGGAAAAGGATTTCCGTGTGAAGAAAGGTAGACCTTATTACTCTGCACAGCACTCCCAAAGAGCAAATAAGAAATTGAACGTGTCTGAGAATAAAAAGTCGATGTTGAGGCTTAATATTACTTACAGCACAGATAACTCTGTAATCTGTGATACTATTAAGAAGTAATGGCCCATCTTAACATCAGATAATAGGATTAGAGAGATAGTGGGTGAGACACCTCAATTTGCTTTTAAAAATAGAAAGAACCTGAAACGGATGTTATGCAATAAAAATGGGATCCATATGGAATCGAAGGGTTTAAAACACTATGCAGGCAAATGCAAATGTGGTTCATGTAAGGCCTGTATTGTGATAAATACCAACAATAATTTCATCCATCCGAAGACAGGGCTAAGTTATAAGTTTTTAGGATGTGCGAATTGTACCAGCAAAAATGTTGTCTATATTGCCACCTGTGTCCTCTGTTCATCTTATTACGTAGATAAGACTAACAGGATGCTGAAAGAACGTATATTTAAACATCAGTCAGATATTAGGAACAGAGTAGAGACCAATGCTCTATACACTCATGTCTGAGATAATGTTGGACATTCCTTTAAATTCATGGTTATTTCCATGATTAGACAGACTATGCATGAAGGGGACTTGGTTAATAAAACCGAGGTAGAAGAAGCAAAATGGATTATGAATTTAAGAGCTGACTGCCCACCAGGACTCAATGGTATTGTCCCATTGAAACCCTTCTTAAGGAATGAAGACTAAGCAAGAAGAGTTAGTGGAGTTACACGATAGCCTAGAAAAGAGGAGTGTCCTGATTTACTGAATTATATTGGAGAGTTAAAGCCCTTCTTCTGAAACATGGAGATGGAACACGAGGTAATAATGGAGAATCGTGTTAAGCTTTAAAAAGAGGTTTGTCGTGCTTTCCATTTGGCACTGGCTAACTAAGGGAGATGGCTGTGAAATGATATTTCCAATTGATTTTCTTGAAATCCCTTTTAAACAATGGACTTGAAACACTGAGCAATAGAGCTATTTCACTATAGGTCAGAAAAGAGGTGTGTACTGCTCTATTAAATTCCATTGGAGAATTGAAACCATTTGACTCATGGTGTTTTAAATAAGAGGAAGCAATGGAAGACTCTGATAGGCTAGAAAAAAAGGCACACCGCAGTTTTTGCCTGATATTGTTTGTTTAAGGAGGATGATTGATCTTTCAGAAATCTCTTTCAAAACAACAGAGTTAAGCACGAAGTATGAGCCGTCTCACTCTAGATCAGAAAAGAGGTGTGCCATGTTTCATTAAACATATTGGAACTGAAGCCTCATATTTGATTAATGGAGATTTAAATAAGAGGTAGTAATGGAAGAATCTGATACGCCAGAGAATAAAGGCTCATTGTAATTCTTGTTTGGTATTGGTTGTTCAAGGAAGTTGATTATATTGTTGTTTTTAATTAGATTTCCTCTTGGATTAGTATGGAACTTACTTCCCGGTCAATACTTCAACATGATTGGCCAAAGGCATTTTAAATAAGGAAACTAAGGGATTTTTTTCAGGATCTGAAGAAGGCTTTATGCCAAAAGCTCTTTGTCTGTTACCTTTCTTATCAGTTGGATTATTTAATAAAAGTTTTGACGTTTGTTTTTCTATGGTGAAACGCTCATTATCCTTTGAAGTATTTATACTACTAGGAGAACTTTGGCCAGGGCATCAGGGAAATTCTTCTAATCTTTTTGATAGGTGCTGTGGGACCATTTCCATCCACTGTGGCTTCCACCAGCTCAAGTAGATGGGGTCCTGCAAATGATTAGCAGCTAAGAGAATAGCTAATAATAATAACACATAACATAAGCCACCCTTCTTTTGTCATATAATTCTACTCTCTCAACACCCTCAGTATAACCTTCTTCATTTAACTCACCCACTTGGAATTTTCCCACAGTCTTGTACATGATGTAATATATTTCATTGTGTGGTAGATTCACTTAACTACTTTACTATTCTATTTTTGTATAACCCCTGACTGTTTATTTAGCAATAGGCTAACATTGGTCAGAAGTGATCAATAATCTACTCCAGTAAACAAATTCAAGTAAATAAATAAAAATATAAGTAAACTCTTCACTTGGCAGCAAACTTCTAGAAGAGTTACAAGTAAGCTACAATATGTGCAGTTGTGCTCTTCCTCATTAAAACCTTGTGATGGGAACCAGATTCAATAAACAGGAAGTGCAAACATATTTTATATGAGAGGCAAGTCCCTTCACCTCTATATAGGGGACCTTGAACCCTTAGCTGAATATAAACATTTCTGTAGTCTGAATGTAGGTAAACAATTCTGTACATTTGAATGATTTCTCAGTATCCAGATGTAAAATAAAATGAATACATTCATACAATTCATTCAATAAAATGAAGCCCACTGAGACAGTATGTTACCGGTGGGCACATTAAGTGACCCCAGGTTGTCAGTATCTGTTAGCAAATTATATTACTTTCACTTCTGAATAGTATTTCTGTAATACACTGAATGAATTATGATGCATTAGTTTGAATTGTTTGTAAAACCCTAATTTAAACTCTTATAAATGTAGTACTTATCTGCAAACCGAATTAATACAAAGCCCTAGTCAGTGACATCTCTGTCACCATGAACTCAGAGGATGAATCTTACATTAATTTTCCTCCATGAAGCTTGACAGGAGCCTGATGGCTGAACAGATAAATGTGCAGAAGGTCGAGGACTGGTTTTAAGGAATATTAAAAGGTGCTGTTTGTTTAACCAGGGTTACAATGACTTCAGGGTTTCCTGTAGTAAATATGTACTATGTAGCGGACAAAGCTTGTTGTGGTGGTGGCAGGGTTTTGGATGCTTTGGTACCAATATGTACCATAAAAATTCCACTTCCAGCTCCATCATAGACTGGATCCTTACCAATTCCTCCCACCAATACCACAATCTCACCACCTTACCTGACTCCCTCAGTGATCATCTCCCTACCACCATCTTAAGACACTACTCCATTATTCCTAAACCCCACCTTATCAAAGACTGTCGAAAACTATCGACTTTCAATTCATCCCAATTTAATTCCATTCTCCACAACATAGATTGGTCCATCCTAAAACATCTCCCCCTAAATGATGCTGTAAGCACTTTCAATAGCATCTTCATGAATACTCTAAACTCCTTAGCTCCCTCTAGGAAGATCAGAGTAAAATAAAACCATGTTCCCTGGCTCTCCAAAGAGACTAGGCCCATTATGAAACAGATTGTACTTGGAAAACCTGGACTAAAACTAAACAACCACCTTTTCTTCAAAAATACAGGCAACTGAGGAACCTTGCAAAAAACACACAACTAATGACAAAAAGTCATACTATAGCTCTGCTCAGCTTAACATATCCAATCCTCGAAAATTTTGGTCAACTCTCAACAACATCATCTATCCTGGAAAGCCCTCTAATCCCTCCCCATACCCTAACTCTTCCTCTCAGGAAACAGCTACCCTCCTGAATAAACACTTTATCTCTTCCATCCAAAATCTGGTAACCTCTAAGCCAAACTCAACTTTGACACCCACCTCTCCAAGTCCCACTAACACAACTTTGTTTTCTTTTGAGCCAGTTCCCATTACTTACATCAAATCTCTACTACTCAAGCTAAAACCTTGCTCTCCTTCCACTGACAATCTATTTCCTACATTCCTCAAACTTGCTGCTGACTCAATTACCTATCCTATATCTATACTAATTAATTGATCTATTCTGGAATCAACTGTCCCCACTCTTTGGAAATCTTTCTTCACTATCCCTCTTCATAAAGGTGGAAACTCCACTGACCCCTCAAACTACCAACCCATTGCCATTATGTCCCTCCTCTCCAAGATATTAGAAACATGTATTCACTCACAGCTTCTCAATCACCTCCTCACACAACACTTACTTACCCCTACCCAACATGGATTTCCTCCTCACCGCAGCACCACCACTGTCCTCCTCTCCTTCACTCATATCATTGCAGAGGTCCTAGACAACAATAAACTCATTTCCTGTCTCTTCCTAGATCTCTCCAAAGCCTTCGATACTGTCTCTCATCCTCTACTACTATCCAAACTCGCAAATCTCCACCTATACCCCTCTGCACTTGCCTGGTTTAATAGTTACCTATCTGGCAGGGAACAATCTGTCAAATGGCTCTCATCCTCCTCACTGTTCCTTCTCATCTCCACTGGTGTTCCCCAAGGCTCCATCTTGGGACCCCTTTTGTTTAACATCTTCACCAATGATCTTTACACCTCATGCAAAGAATCCTCCCTTATTCAGTATGCCAATGACTCCCCACACATATCCATCTTAAATAACATTCCTGAACTACACTCCCTGACCCAGCAGGCCCTACTATCCACTGAACAATGGCTCTCTCACAACCTATTGATCCTAAATCCCAAAAAGACCAAAATCCTACTTTTCCTTCCCCGTTCTCTTTCTCATCACAAAACCTCCTTTTTTATTACATCTTCTAACAATACAACTATCCAACCTGACACCCACACAAAACTCCTAGGGGTCATTGCCGATGACAAACTCAAGTTCAACCTACACATACTCCAATGTATAAAAAAAACAAACCAGAAACTAGGTCTGCTATATCGGAACAAAAAATTCCTAACCCCTGAATCTAGACCTACCCTGGGCCAGGCACTCCTCCTCCCCTCCCTCTTATACGCCGCCACAGTTCTTACCAATATCCAGGCCTCCACTCTAAACAAACTCCAACAGACTTACCATAAAATAGCCAGATTCATTACTAACTCCCCATACAATTTCACACCACTGCATTTCTTTAAACACTCTTCAATGGCTTGAACTTACCCAATTTCTGCTATCTTATCAATTTCATATGCTACACTCTATTCTTTATAAACCCTCCTTCTGTCCATTTTTATCTTCCTTAGTCTCCATCTACATCCCATCCTGGACACTCCATACTTCTAACCAACAATTACTTCATATCTACCACCCAAAAGGGCCAGTAGGCAAACTACTCTACAAACACTCCCTTGCCCGTGCCTGGAACAAACTTCCCCTTGACTTACATTAAATCTCCCACACCTCAACCTTTAAAAATGAACTAAAAGCTTATTTTCTCAATTCCAGAAACTGCCCCTGCCATGACCCTACCTAGTCTTCCTTCCCTTTATGTACCCTCAAAAGGACCATTTCACCTCTCTCTCTCTCTCCAATTTGTCTACTATGCATTTGCATAATTTTATACAAACAAAATTATCAATGTAAAATTGTTACTTAGCTTCTTTTTAATGCAACTTTAACTTTATGCATGTAACCCAACATATGTGAATCATTTTGCTATAACTGCTATTATATCAATATTGTTTAAAATTGTACTTGTTTTAAAATGTACTACTGGAGTTTTTCTCCTCGGGTCTCCTCTGAAAATGGGCCACAAGCCCAGTTGGACAAACCTGGTTAACAAATGTCAATAAATAAATAAATAAATAAATAAATAAATAAATAATTAGAAAGCATTTTGAGTATTCCAATCATGTCTGAAATCATGTCTGCAAATTCAGCTGTTGCGATTTTGTACTCCTCACTGTTAATATTGAATTAGCCAAAGGTACAGCAAGCAACTTATTAGTAACAAGAAAAACATACTACACAATGCTTCATATCCACTGAGTATAGGCTACCTGGCTATCACAACTGAATAGACATTGCCATACCTTCATTAGGGTGTAACAGTGCAAGCAATGGAAAACATCAGACAACATTCTGCATTCCCTGTAGAGAAAGCAGAATTTTATCAGAAGGTTAATGGGGTACATAAAGTAAAGAAGAAATAATTGGTGGAAATAAAATGAACCAATGTATTGTTTAGACCCTTACAAAGAAAAATGCAATGAAAGGGAGTACAAGAATTCAATATGATGTAGAGCGTAAACAGATCGAAATATGCACTGAACATCAACAATCATGCATGAAAGATAACATGTGACACTATTCTAGATTATTAAAAATCTGTGCTATAACTGAATGCTCTGCTTTTGAATTACTGGACTGCTAAATCACTTTGTCTCATTGACTTTAAGGATGTACAAAACATGTTTAAATCTCTCTGAGCAATACAGACTGAAGATAACATAGCTTGCATATTTTTCCATGTCTTGTATTAATTCAGAATGCTACTTACCTTCCTTTACAGATGTAACAACTATTATGTGAAATTAAGATCTGAATGCACATCAAAAGATATTAGTTACTTTCCTGTTTGAGAAAGAGGTATACTACTTTAATAGTACATTAAATACATCTTATACAGCACTGATAATTTATTCTACCTATAATTTTTCAGATTTTTTTATCTTGCAGAGGTAATTTCTGTTTTTTTTGGCTGAAAGGGTAGGGAATCCTGCCAACAAGCTGCTACTTAAGAACATGTTTTCCTCTTTATTAATTAATTAATTTTACAATTTTTCATAGAGAGTGTACCACAGGATGTAATTCATTACTATTATTACATTAAGCCCCTTCCATAAGAAAAGCATTAGCTGACTAAAAATATAAACTCATATAAAAGTAAGAGGTTTGTGTCTCTAAAATATCTGTGTCAGCATAAAACTGCAACCGAATTTAGGAGTACAGCTTTCATAGCCACTTATCATGAAGCAAGAATCCAAAAAGACAGGATCTACTCAAAGGGAATACTTGTACTTCTCTAGGCTTTGTAACTATTAATTTTCTAAAGCCATATCCTGGTTCAGTGCCAGGAAATGTCACACACATTTACTGAAAATTCCTTGTAGATTAGTTAGATATAACCAGCTGTAAAAAAAAAAAAAAGCATTCTAAACACACCAATGATCCTACCATCGCAACCACATCTACCTCCAAACAAACAAACATCAGTTAATAACAAGTGTTTGCTTTCATGTACTGCATTTCTACAAAGACAATATGCTGCAACTAAAAATAGCAATGAATTACTAAAATCAAGTGTCTGGATTTGCTTTTATTAAAAAGCATTGACAACACACAGTGATATTGCTGGTGTAGCTATCGTTCTTTTGCAAGTATCATCCTGTGTTCTGATAGTGTTAAGTGTACTTTTCCAGTCTTTTAGAGCTTTTTGTATTGCATATATAAATAAAATACTGAAGATGAGTAGCTTTTCTACTATGCCTGAGTGGGTATCATGTACCATGTATATGTAGCATGTGTGACAAGCTTTGGCCAGGTTGAGGTATGCAGTGCATGCAGAATACTGCACAAAAATCTGGTTTCCTTATATAGTAACATTGCACTTGAAGGTGTTTGTGTGTCTCTTTGAGCTTATGTATGTGCCTAAAATAATTCTACTTTTCTACCTATGTTTTTTCTTCCTAACAATATTCACTGTAAATTTTTTGCTAAATCAGTCTTCATCATCATCTTCTTCTTCTTCTTTCGACTTTTCCCAGTTAGGGGTCACCACAGCAGATCACCTATATGCTCATGATTGGCAGTGGAGTTTTACAGTGTCGAGTTGCCTGCCCGGCGCCCAACCTTCCGCAGAAGGCACACACACATGCACGCACTCACACCTAGGGCCAATTTAGAGTGTCCAATCCACCTACAGCATGTCTTTGGGGTGTGGGAGGAAACTGGATAAATCAGTCTTCATAAATGATGCAAATGACAGCCGAATTTATTGATGCAAGCTCCTTGTTTAAACCTTATTATCTGAAGAGTATCCCCAACATTTGTGCCAGTATGCAAGTGCACAAACACAAACACACACAGGTGCATGTTCAAGCTTGCACAGATGCATACACTATTACTTTCTCAAGTATATTCTTCTAGCTTTAGATTTTAGCCTCTTGTTCTAAATTGGGATGTAGGCCTTTGAATAGTGATTCTTGGACTTTAATTTAATAAACATTTTTTAGCACCTTTATTGAATTATCACTTAAGACATTGGCAAGCATACATTAATATAAAAGAAAACAAACCATGTTAATGTTTACAGTTACAAACATTATGCATCACATATGCCATTTTATACAATTATCATCAACCCAGCATTACATAAATTGCTCAATTCCTGACTTTCGTTAAACCTCACTCTTCCTCCAGAACATTATTTTGCATGTATTGTTCCCACAATTTCCATTTTTTCTATGTAATTTGCTACTATCCTTTTCTAAAGATCCCACTTCTAGTTCTTTGATTTCTGTTAGAATATTCACCACTTCAAACATGTTGGTTTAGATGTTGACTCCATTTTCTAGTAATTGCTTTTTGGCACCCACCAGAATTAAACTTAACAAGGCCTTACTATGTCTAGACAATTCATATCCTGTATGCCAGCTAAAAAAAAAATAATAATTTCCTTAGTTACACCCATCTGCTCACCCAATATTTCTGACAGAATAATCTGTAGGGAATATTTATTCTGCCAACTCATTACTCTCCCAAAACATACGTTCCAAATACCTTTCTTCTCCTTTACGTGTCCACATATGTCATTTACCTGAGGAAAAATTATTTTGGGTCTGCTTGAGGTATAAAAAATACCTATGCAAACACTTCCAAGCAAAAATCCTAAATCTTCTGGACTTAGTTGCATATTTGGGAGCCATGAATAAGTCCTCCCACTGACTCCTTGTGAAATGCTTATCCAGTTTCTCTTCCCAATCTTTTCTTACCATCTCTGATTGATTCCTATATTTATCGAGCAATATTTTATATGCCCTGCTAATTTTCCATTTATAATGCAGTTTCTGTTCTACATTCAACTAAAAACTTTACAAGAGCAGGTCTTTCACTTAGGGTTTCCCTATACCTTTCTCTTTGCCTATGCTCTTGTGTCAATCCCTGACAGGGAAGGCAGTCTCTAGTCTGCAGTCCAAATGTTTTGTCTTCTTGGCCTTTTTCCATTCTCTTACCTTTCCCACTCTTGTTATTTTCTCCCAGTACCTTAATTATTTTACTAGTTTTCTCCAGGAAATTCCAGCTCCCTCTTGTCTATTCTCTGTGCCCCATCTGCAGAATCTCCATTTTTCCATTCTTGTGTTGTTTCATTTCTTAGAATTCTTTCTGATAATTTATGATATAACATTCTTTATGTCTGTTGTTATTCTCCTGAGCATTTTGTAGCATGTTGTATTAAACTAATCAGAAGGACTTTGTTGCTTGTGTCCTAATGGGTTGAAATGGAAGCAGTGCATTAACAGTGCTCATAACTGTAATGACTGGCATTATTCACTGACTGTAAAACTTGATAACTTTTAATCTTCAGTGTCTTATCAGAAAATTAAGATGTGTGTGATTGCCACATAGTTAGTGTAGAGGACCAAAGCTCTAGGCTCCTAAAGAGCTGCTTCATGTAGTCAGGAATGGAGGGTTTGATTCTACCTCCATCTGTGACTCTGAGCACTTAACCAGACAGTGCTCTTCTGATGAAAAAATATATATCTGTTTTAACAATGACTAGTGCATTATAAATCTGGAATACAGCTCTGAGTCTGGTATTATTATTCATCTGAAATAACAGCAAACCTAGCTATATCCATCTGACATATACACTGATGCACACACTCTCTTTCTCTTATGTGCAAGTAAGGCCTCATTTGCAACATCTCTGGTACAGATCTGACAAAGGAGCATTTCCATACAGGGAGCATGGTACTGGTTGTGAAGCTATGGCTACATGCATGCTTTAGTGGGATGACTATGAAATCTCTTCAGAGGTAGAGAAACCAAGTATAGAGGCTGCAGAAAGAAAACAGCGATTCCTACTATCTGCAGCTATTCTTTCTCTCCTACAGTGATTTAAAGCAGACCAATCTCATTCCTGCTTGCATGTAGTAACAATGATTCCTGCTCAACAATGGCAACCTACAGCCATTCTCTAAGCAGATGATCTCATTTGCACTCTCATAAGGTTACAAGGCAAAACAAAGACCAGCAGACCTCCATTCAAGACTTTCCTAAATGGTATTCTGGGGGATTTGGGTGAATTTGTGTAGATAAGGATGTAGCATTCTGCTGTGTGGGAAGACAGGAGAATTCTTTGATAAATTAGCGACCGAGGGATGCGTAAGGCCATTCTATACCGAGATGGCATAAGTTATTTTGAGTACAAAAATGGAAATTGGCTAGGCTTAAAATAGCCCAAAAGGGCAGCTAGCCTAGTACTTACCTATGAACAGGTGAGAGGTTCCCAGCAGAGCAAGCTGTGGCCAAGAGAGGAAAGTGCTTGAGGTGGATTGTTACCAGAGATATTATTCACCTCATGCTAGAACTGTGCGTGAAGGAGAGTGATTTGTTTTTATTTGAGGAAATTGAGGTACTTAGCTTTATGCCTGCATGTGGCTTCTTTAGTAATGTTTTGTAACATGGTGTACTGCTCCATTGAGTTAGGAATGGGGTTATTTTTCCAGAATTTCCAAGCTTCCTCACATAAAGACATTAGAGTTTTCAATCTTGCTATGTTTATATAGCTGGATATATCAGAAAGTTTGTGTTGAAGGTCTATTAAGGTCTAATAAAAGATGGGAGAATAAATTGGATTGGTTAGGTTGAGAATTATGGACCACTCTGTTGTTGCAAGATGGGCTTTGGGTGGTGAGCAAAGTGGGTAGCACTCCCAGGTTTTGTGGATATTTATCAGTTTGAGCAAGTGCAGATCACTGAGCAAGAGTGGGTGATCAGCTGGCTATCAGCTAAGAAATTAATAAAGATTGAGTCAGAAACCATCTTGTTAAACAACAGTGAATTAAATGCCCAGCAATAACTGTAATACTGGAGTATTTTAAAATAGTCAGACCACTACACAAATCATGCAGCCCAAAACCCAAGATATTTAGGGACTAGGAGAGGGCAATGAATCCCTACAATCTTTATACTACAAGTAAGAAAGCAGGACATTACATATCCTACAGTTTTTCTGAACAAATGATTTGGAAAGACCATAAGAACAGTTACCACAATTGTACATTTATTACTTTGCCAACTGCGTATGGATTTGCTACTGTGCATTTTACTTTGATAAGGCAGTTCTCAGTAAATGGGTGTGTGTCAGGAAGGTGTCTATAGGGCAGTTCTTTTTGGAGATGTGTTTACTTCCTGTAAAGTGTGTGTGTGTGTGTATGGGGGGGGGCAGTCCAGCACAGGGGCTTCAAAATCTGAAGTAAGAAAATAGAAATGAATATGAAAAGCAAGGAGATGTAACATGTTATAAGTAAAACAACTGCAGAAGCAGATTCATGCAATGTTTCTTCCAGCAGATGTCAATCACTAAACAAAAATAGGAACTAGAAACAAAAGAAGTGGGCATAAGGTAAAAGACTATAAGTGGAGTATATATAGAAAGAGGCACAGTGAAAGGTTATAATTAAGGTATTAAAGGGGGAGGACACAAGTAGGCTAATAGGTGAGCAATTAAAGTTAGAGAAAGAAGTTAAGAACACACTTACTGGGGAAACAAGGTATATTACTTGCAGTTTAAACAGTGATTCTATAAAGAGTTACAGCAATAGAAAGAATCCTAACAACAGTTAGAGCTACGACTTTATGAGGCAACAAACAGTGAAATGAATTAAACTTGAAGAGATGCACAGCTTATCAAAGGCAATAAATATATATATATATATATATATATATATATATATATATATATATATATATATATATATATACATGGATCTACTTCAGTAGATCGAACTTTTAAATGTTCGAAGCTCATATGGCCGAGACCATAACATCAAACATTTAAAAGTACATTGCTAAATTTGTCTACTATGATCTGCCTAGATACTGTTTCATATTCTTTGTGATTCTTTGCTCTTCCCTGGACCTTTACTTCTGTACCTGCTTACTGTACCATTTCTTGTACTCACTCTCTGAGTTGTGATAATCCTTCCATCACTCTCTGACTAATATCCTCTACTCCCTCCCAGTTTGTCTTCATTTCTCCTAGAACTGTACTATTCACTTTCTGCTCACATTCTGTCTATTTTTCTTTTTTGCAGTTTGCTCGGGCCATTCACAGGCCTCGTGATCACACTCCCCACCTCTGATTCCGAAGCAAAGTTTCAGCAAAAGCTCAAATCAGCCTTGGAAATGTCAACTTACTTTTATATACAAGCCTTCCTTTACAATTAATCATTAGGTGAATGTCATTGAATTGTTTTTGTATAATATACCTATTCCCTCTGTATGCAAACAGGTGAGCTCCAGAGTCTTGAGATCAAAGCTATTCCAAAGCAAAACTTTAGTTCAGTCCCAATTCCCCTAGCTGTACTCATCCTTAAAGAGCTTGCTAACAACATTTGTTTTCTGTAAGTTTAAAAGCTCTGACATAGTGTATTGTTTTACTTACATTTCCTGGCTCCTGATTGTTTTTTTTTTTGGACTCCCTCCTTCTGGGACTTGCTCTGCCCTCTCCGTTCGCCCTTTGGGCTCACTCCACTCCCCTACCCTGCCCCCCATATCGTACCCACCCCAGTGCTTCTACTCTTATTCACTAGTTTGATGCTCCCTCACTCTATCCATCCAATTACATACACTTCCTGTTATCCTGGTTCTTCCTCCTAGACCTATAACATTCTCGTGCTTTACCTATTACTTCTTACTGCACTCATATTCCTGTCTCACCTCACTACTTATCACCACAACACATTCCAGACACTCACTTTTCATCACACGACAAACCCACCTTGCCATACTATTCCATGTACATATCTCACCATCTCTCCTACACTTGTCAGTATTACTAGCCTCCAATATTTTCCACTTAAAATAATACCTACTAAAGATCATCACTATAACCCTCAGTTATTCAACAATGAGCTTATCAAACAATTGAAATTACTTACCAACATTGCCTCAAGGCTACTGCTTAGTAATGGCATACACCCAAACCCTAGACCACTTTCAGATAACACCAACCTTCCTATTCACTCTAACCTCAACACCCCTACACATCCAATCTTAAACAGAAAAAAATCAGACCTATTGCTAATGAAAATTAATATTAGATGTATAGCCAACAAATTAGACATCCTCCATGCCACTCTAGCCACTTACTCCATACCATGGGTTGATAGACTCAACAAAATAGGATGTGGAGTTGATATCATCTTTAAAGACCATCTCACTTTAACTTTCCTTGACTGCAAAACTCCACAACTCAGCAGTGGAGAAATCATCTATACCACACTAATTATAAATTCAAGAAAAACACTTAATATAATTGGCTGCTATATCTCACCTGGAAATAATGTCCCAACTATAGAACAGATCACCCCATCCATCACATAAACTTGCATGGTTTTACACAAACTATTCAAGAACCTACCCAAATAGATATAGCTAGTAAAAAAGCAATCACTCTTGGATTGGGTATTACTAAATAACTCCTCTCACTCATTTCAATCAGGTTGCCTTCCTGATGGTCTGAATGACCACCTACCCACATTTCTTATATGTCAACACATATTCCCACCAAGACCTACAATGTTTAAACAACTTAGAAAAAAACATAACTTTAATCTTGACAACTTCCTAGCTGACGTACAAAGGTGCAATTGGACTCCACTCAAATACCTTAGCCTAGATGATGCAGTGGACCACTTTAATAAATCCTTTTTAGATATATTAAATGCACATGCCCCTGTTAGAACCATCAGAGTAAAATAAAAGTATGCCCCCTTGCTAAGCAGAGACACTAGGGCCCTTCTGAAAACTAGAGATAAAGCTTAGTAACTATGGTGTAAGACTAACACAGTTTCTAAACAAGAGTATCATGAACTTAGAAATAAGGCAAAAAAAAAACAAATAGAACAAGCTAAAATAAATTTCTATCATAACATTCAAAACACATATCAAAAACCCTAAAAAACTCTGAGCTGCTATAAAAAACTTAGTCCTTCACCCAGGAAAATCTACTACACCAACCCCAAACATCCACAACAATTCCGAGACCATAGCTGCCACTTTTAACAAACATTTTACTGAATCTATAATTGCCTTTTCCAAGCAGCAAACCCCTACTCCTGATATGAAACCAGCCAAGTCTACAACTAGCAATGCCTCATTCTCTTTCTCCCCAATTCCTACAACCACTATAAAAAACTACTCCAGAAACTAAAACCTACTACACTTGCCATAGATAACTATGGCAGCTGAATCTATAGCCTTCCATGTATTAAGCCTTGTAAATGGATCCATTCTCAAAAACAAGGTTCCTCAGCTGTGGAAAATCTCCCATGTAATTCCACTTCATAAAGGGGGACCTTCCACAGAACTGACAAACTATCATCCAATTGCTATTCTTTCACTTCTTTCTAAGCTACTCATCTACAGGTCATGAAATTCGTACTAACAAATAACTTTCTTTCAAACACTCAGCATGGGTTTCGCCCATCACATAGTACCACTACAGCTCTCATATCCTTCATTAACACCATAAACCATCACAGGAATAACAACAACTTTCTATATGCCATCTTTCTGGACCTATCAAGAGCTTTTGATATGGATTCCCATTCCAAATTAATAGATGTACTAACTGAACTATCCTTCTCACCATCTGTCACAGCTTGGTTTAATAACTATTTATCTGGCTGTCAACAATCTATTCTATGGCAAGGTGACCTATCTCCATGCCTTCCTTTATCCATTGGTGTCCCCCAAGGATCTATCTTAGGCCCTCACCTTTTCTCCCTCTTTACTAATAATCCACACACAGCTACTCCACGTGGTGTATAATACAGTATGCAGATGATTCAACACTTATTTGTGTTGCCACTTCTCTATCAGCTCTTCATTCTCAAACACAGGAATCTTTCACTTCTGTTGAAACATGGTTAGCCAATGCACATCTAATCCTGAACCCAAATAAAACTAAATTATTACTCTTCCAACCTAACAAGACATCTATCTCATGCCCACCATTTAACATAATAGCCAAAGACAATACTGTCATCTCCCTGACAACCCATACAAAGCTTCTTGGAGTGGAAATAGACAGTAACCTAAAATTTGACTTAAATGTCTCCCTAATAATAAAAAAGACCATCAGAAACGTGGAAGTCTATATAGACACAAAAGGTTTCTGACCAAAATGGTCAAAATTACATTAGCACAAACCCATCTGCTCTCCATTCTACTATAATAACTAATCTTTGGAAAACTGACTTATCTAAGCTAGAAGCATGTTATAATAAAATTGCTAAGTATGCATCTGACTGCTCATATAGAGCACATCACTGCACAGCTTTAAGGATACTAAACTGGCTTGAACTTCCCAACATTATTCGTTACAACCAACTATCTCTGACTCACAAAACTGTAACACAACCAACCAGAACCCCTGCACTACAAAATCTCATCCTTCCTCACAGTTCCAGCAGAACACTTTGCTCTAATAATAAGAACTTACTCACCAACTCCAAGGCCATCAACACTGCAGGAGAATCTCTATTTTCCAGCTATATATCTCATATATGGAACTCCCTTTCTAACTCCATTCTCTCAATCTTGTCCATTAACCACTTTAAGCATTTACTTAAAGCTTATCTAAAAAATAAGTGCCTATGTTCCTGTACTAACCACTCATGAATGCTCTGATATATCACAGTATACCCCAACCATGTCCAACTTCTCCCCCCATGTTTAATCTTTTATTCCTACCAATCTGTCTTAACCTTATATCTTGGCATAAGTCATACTTTACAAATAGTACTAGCTATGTTCAAAGCCTAGGTTTTGTTGTCATGATGTAACAAATTTGTATTTTCTTATGTATACATTTTGTTTTCTTTATACTTTATTGATTATTGTAATTTGTGCATTAAAATTTACTGTTACTCATGGAGTTTATCTCCCTGGGCCTCTGCTGAAAAAGGACCTGTGTTCAGTCGGACTTTCCCAGTAAACAAATTTTAAATATATAAATAAAAATAAATAAACAATTATTGTCAGTATTAAGTGTAAAAATTTTCCAGTTTTAGGATGGATTAAGAGGGACAGTTGAGAGGAATGTAAAACAGCACACTCCTAGAAATGCAGACTACTTGCCTTTGTAGAAGTGCAACCATGAAGAGAAAACAATGTCAGCACTGCCCTTTGCAGATTCTATTGAGACAGTATACTGAAATAGTCTTTGTGGTTAATAACTTCCTTACCTGTGCAGCAGTGTTGTTTTACTAGCTCCTGGCACAAAATAATTCAATGTGCTTCACACAAGCAACAAATACAAAAGTAGTTTATTTGGTAACTTAAGTGTTGGTGAATGCTGGTGTGTCACCCAAAATGTTATGGCGTGCCACCTTTGACACGCATGTCATAGGTTCGCCATCAGTGCTCTAAAGCATGATACTAATTGTTTATCCATGTTGGCAGTGGCTAATTTGCAAAAAATAATTGATCAATGTAAAATCTTACACAGAACAAAACAGTGTCAAAGTATACAAATACAGTATTGTAGGGTAGAGGCAAAAATGTGGTAAAATCAGACAAAAAGTAACAGCTGCAGGAAAAAAAACAGCAAATGAGACATACTAAGACAGATGTTGATAGTATTTAGAAGATGAGAGTGAAAGACACTAGGACCAATACTAAAAGTGAAAGTGACTTGCTCCAGTGTAAGCCTGATGTATACACTTGAGTAAGTCATTTATGCCGAGATCTGGCACATCATATAGTGATTTTATTTTTATTTTATTTATTTTACATTTGTTTACCGGGAAAGTGTGACTGGGCAGTAATTGCCTGTTTTCAGCAGAGGCCCGGGGAGAAAAGCTCCATAAAGTACATTGTGTTAGAAAAAAATCAAATACAGAAAGCAAGCAGCTATGTAACAAAAACAAGCTAGTTTCTATAGTTGATACAAAAAATATTCAGCTTAGTCCTTTTGTGGAATATTTAAACAATAGTAACAAACAATCTAGTTTCTAAAGTTCTGTTCCAAAATATTCCATATGTTCAAGTCAATACACAGAAGGTAAAATACAGGTGAGTAATGTAAGATTATGATACACTTTGAAGCATCCAAACTTTTGCTACAAGAAATGTTAATCATGTAAGGTGGCATTTGCAGTTACCAGTGAGAAAGGACTGGATATTTATTAGGTTAGTCAGGATCTTGACAGTTACATCTCCAAGAACTGGATAGATAGGCCTTCAGCTGACTTTTGAAGTTAAGTTTGTTATTTTGCATTCTGATTCTGTTAGGGAGGGAATCACTGTACATCTTACTGTAGGACATCACTAGTCATCACCAGTCCTTTCTATGTTTTACAGTTTTTACTTAAATATCTTTTTATGTTGCCCTTTTCCTTCCTTAAATAATGTTGTTTTTTCAGAGCAATATCCAACCTCTTCTACAGAGCACTCCCCAAACTTTGTCTCTTCATGTTATGTGTAAGAGCAACTGTTTATCATCTTCCTTGATTTTGCACAATTTTTAATAATTCATTACCCCTGTATTGAAACTAACATGTACAGTTACCCACCTCCCACCATGAAACAAAGTGCTTATAATGATTCTCTTTTAGGTCCTTGACAACTCGTCAGCATTTCTGTTGGCTAGGTGCATCCTGTGGGTCACCATTTACTGAAAGGGTTGGATGGATGTGGACACTGGCACAGCTGCACATTGCTAGCAGTCTGTCTACTTAACCATTATAATAAGGTGTAATCTATTTCCAAATTAATTTTACAAGTAATACTTCAGGGCACAGAAGACCCATTTTATTTCTAGAGGTTGTCTCTCAATATTTGAGCATCTCCTTTCTGCATTGCTCAGTTTGCGGTTGATATCACACACATAATGCTCCTCATTTTGAATGTCTTGAGATGATACTGCAGAAAACAGGCTTTCAAAATAAAGATAAAATGACATATCTTCACAGTCCAAGAAATTCCTAAAACTGGATAGTACAAATAAATAATCTCCACAGTGACATTTGCAGCAACCCTCCCTTCAGGAATAACACACATATTTAGTTTAAAAACACTCTTTAGTTATGTATTCTCTGATGGATGAGCATCCTTGTTTTAACAGCTTAAGATTTTACTTCTTTTCCACTTTTACAAAGATTCCTTTAGCTGTGCTTCAGGTATAGATGCCCTGGTCTTTCCTGTACAAACTTTAGCTTGGAAACTCTCTACTGAATTCTCTTCTTCCTTCCATGGCTTCAATACATTCATTTGACATATCTGCGTTTCCTTCTTATTTCCTGGCTGTCTAACCTTACGGTTCACTGCTTTTATTCTTTTTACCACCTCAAATGGCCTTTGTCATTTGGCCAGGAATTGTATTTCCATTGAGGGCATTATCACTTGAGCTTGATCTCCTAATTTACATTCTCCAAGTTGGTCATTGCTCCCTTACTATGAGCATTAGCAGTTTAATCTGTCCTGCATACTAGTATGGTGTTCTATCACACTTTTCAATGGATGCCATCTTGTCTTCTTTCCATGCTTCCTGCAGTGTCATACAGCCCTCTCTGATGCCTGCATACTTATTTTCAACTCAGGTAAACAAAGATGAATTTTGTGGTACCTCTCAGACTACAAACAGTAAGTTAACAACTGGTCCACGTTTTTTTCATAACAAATTTTCTTAGTCAGAGTACCAGTGTTTTATCAAAGTCTCTGTATTAATCCATCAGTGTGTGAATAGCAGACTGATGCCTTTGACTGAATTTACAGCATTGACATAATTAATTCAAAACCCTAGCTGTAGAAGGAAACCATGCTCAGTAAGTAACTCTTTATGGATAGCCAGTCTGGAGAATAACAATTCTAGTTATCACTGGGTAATGTCTAGGCTTCCGGTAATGTGGCATAGTCCATTATTACCAGTAAAAACGGATAACCATTCCTAGATTTTCCTAGTAACCCCATGATTTCCATAGGAGTACATTCAAATGACACTTCTATTATATGCATTGGGATCAAATGACTTTTTCCTCAGTAAATGTGCAGTTTCTGGTTTTTGGGACTAGAATCGCATAAATGATTGGCAATTAAAATCTGGCTGGTAGTCTTACCCTGGTTTTGTCCATCCCCAAGTGACCTGCTAATATGTAAATATAGGCTAGCCTCATTGTTAGTGTCTTAAAAGGTTTTGGTAATGGTAGCTGGTATAGAATTTCTTCAATATCCTTGCTTACTCTATATAAGAGGTCATCTTTCATCTCAAAATAGGGATAGGAAGTAATGGTAACATCCTTTCTACTACCCTCTTTTACAACTTTGGTTGCATTCTCTCTTGCTCAACTTAAATTTTCATCTTCCCATTGTGTTTTTTAAAGTGTATGCACTTGCAAGTCCACTAACTCAGGGTTAGCTCTTCATTAACTTCCCTTGAGGTGGACGATTTAGATTCTCCTCCCAAAAATGGACACTAGAGCTTCTTGTATATCTTCATTGCAAGGGGAATGAGATGGGCCAAAGACATCATTGAAAAGGTAGATGATTGTGTGTGTGTGTGGGGGGGGGGGGGTAGCAAAGGAAAATGTGATGGAACAAAATAAGGAAATGAGATCGAATAGAGAAAATTGCTAAAAGGAATTTAGATAGGATAACAGAAAAGGGAAGTGTAAACCAAATAGAAATCAAGAAAATCTACTAGTATTCAGGCAACTCTGCAGCCAAGTAAAGAAGCAAGTGAACCAAGACAGACAACTACACAATACCCACATCCAACATGAGCATAGAACTAACAAAAAAAAATTCTGGCCCTCCATTTTGTCCCTACTTAACTCCAGGATCAAAAAAGAGCACTGCCCTTCCCCTGATGCCCTATCCTTCAGAAATAGCTAACAATTTCAACAATCACTTTAAACAATCTATAGCTGCTCTGATCTCTAAAACGTCCAATCCTGGCCCCACCTCCTCTACTTCCAGAACTGCCTTCAACCATGTCTCTTCATCCTGCCCTGACCCTCTCTACTATGACTGCCCAAATCCCCATTCCAGTAACTCAGCCACTTTCTCTTTTCAATCCATTCCTACAAATCTCATAAAAAGACAATTGCAAAAACTTAAACCTTGCTCTACCTCTGCAGATAACCTCCCACCACAGCACCTTAAAATAGCTGCTGAATCCATTGTGCACCCCATCAGTATTCTTACCAAGAGATCCGTATCAGAATCCTTAGTCCCCAACATCTGAAAAATGTCTCATATTATTCCTATTCACAAAGGAGGAAATTCTTCTGAGCTAACTAACTTCTGACCCATAGCCACTAAATCTTTCATCTTCAAAATATTGGAAAAATGTATTCACCAACAGCTTTTGCAATACTTATTGCAAAATAACCTACTTACCCATATGCAACATGGTTTCCATCAGGCCACAGCACATCCACAGCCCTCCTATCCTTCACAGACACTGTAAATAGGGCTAGAGATGCAGGTAGCTTTGTATCAGCTTTATTTCTCAACCTATCAAAAGCATTCAACACAGTCCCCTGGATTCAGCAAGCCCTGCACGGTGTGTAGGACTAGTGCAGGAGCTCCAGCAGGCAATATGTCTGCCGTGCGATCCAGGAATAAGCTGTAGGGATGTGCACGAGCCCTCCTGCACTAGTCCTGCACGGACTCAGTCCCTGTATGCAAATTACCCCATTTGCAGGTGAAATCCATGCAAATTAGGTAAATTTGCGATCCAGGAAGCTGGAAGCTGGTCGTGCAGGACTAGTGTAATCTGCAGAAATGTGCTTGGCCAGTAACCAAGTACATTTCTGCAAACTACAAAACAGAGCCATGACAGCTTCAAATCATCATCATCTTCTTTTGGCTGTTCCCATTAGGGGTTGCCATAGCAGATCACCTGTTTCCATTTTTCCTGTCCTCTGCATCTTGTTCTGTCACACCAACCACCTGCATGTCCTCTCTCACCACATCCATAAACCTTATCTTAGGCCTTCCTCTTTTCCTGTTACCTGGTAGCTTCATCCTTAGCATCTTTTTCCCAATATACTCAGCATCCCTCCTCAGCACATGTCCAAACCAATATAATCTTGCCTCTCTGGCTTTGTCTCCAAACCGTCCAACCTGGGCTGACCCTCTAATATACTTATTCCTAATCCTGTCCACCCTCGTCACACCCAGTGCAAATCTTAACATCTTTAACTCTGCCACATCCAGCTCAAACTCCTGCCTTTTTGTCAATGCCACTGTCTCCAACCCATATAACATAGCTGGTCTCACTACCCTCTTGAAGACCTTCCCTTTCACTCTTACAGGTACCCGTCTGTCACAAATCACTCCTGACTCTCTTCTCCACCCATTTCATCCTGCCTGTACTCTCTTCTTCACTTCTCTTCCACACTCACCGTTACTCTGAACTACTGACCCCAAGTATTTAAACTCATCCACCTTCTCCAATTCTACTCCTTGCATCCTCACCATTCTTCTGTCCTCCCTCTCATTCACACAGCTTCAAATAAAGGGTGGATACTATGTAGAAAGCATGGAAATGGCCAGATATAAGGCCATTGGCATGGAAAACAGTTCCAAAAATAAAAAAATCAACTTTTTTTTTTTAGCCAATCTCGGCTGTTTAAGCGTAGAGCATCGGCATGCAAACGGGAATTGGGCAAAAAATAAAAAAGATACCTATAATAAGCATTCTAACCAAAATCACTATTTTGCCATTATACTCAATGGCAGGCAGAAGACAACATGGCCAGTGAATAGTGGTTGCTAAGGGGGGAGGCTCAGTGTGGGACCTGTAACTATACATCAGCAGGCAATCCTTTGCAAATGAGGGGAATGATACTGAATCCCAGATGTCCCCTGTGTTAGTCAGCACCCAACAGTGCAAGAACAGGAATATGTTGGTGGAAGCCTAGGAGTTAGCTGACCTGGGGGTGTGTCAGGCATACTATAAGTGGACTGGAGCCCCGTGGCTCAGGTTTGCCCTTAGCTTAGCAGAGCTAAGCAAGGGACTGTGTCTGAGGCTGCATAGCACTCTTTACATTGCCTAAGCGGGTGTGTGCACCGCGCAACGGGTTTTAAAGAAAAAAAAAGTAAATCAGGAAATAGCAGCTCTGTGCACATTTGAGCACTGTGTTTGTGCGGTGCACCCCTGGGCTTAAACAGGAAGGCAGTTGGAAGCGAAAACAATAGTAGGAAGGTAATCAAGGAGAACTAGCATAGCTGGCAGGTGAAATGTATCAGAATCAGCCAATTACACAGGCAGCAGCCCAGCCCAGCCCAGAACACTACTATAAACTATGCAAACACCTTTCACTCTGGTTTTCCCACTTACTCTGCACCATTGATGTATACAAGCAGGGGTATTTT
Source organism: Protopterus annectens (assembly GCF_019279795.1). Classification (NCBI taxonomy): domain Eukaryota; kingdom Metazoa; phylum Chordata; order Ceratodontiformes; family Protopteridae; genus Protopterus; species Protopterus annectens. The sequence goes on from NC_056732.1 coordinate 906,650,694, forward strand.
AACAAACAAAACCAACAAAATGATAGGGGCTGCAATAGCTATCATACAACAACATGTGGAAGAGGCTGAGGGTGGAGAGGATGAGAATGCTGTTAACCAACCAACAATGAGGAGACAGAGAAGAGTGTACAGATCCAGAGTAACCTACCAGGGGCTACATGAGCTGGAGATAGTGGAGCGCTATAGGGTGGACAGGGGCCTCCTACAGCAAATTGTTGAGCTGTGCCGGCCACACTTCACACACAGAACTAACAGAAGGGAACCCATCCCAGTGGATACCAAGGTATGTGTAGGCCTAAGAATACTAGCTACAGGTACCTTCCAAAGGCCAGCTGGGGATATCATGGGCATCTCACAGGCATCAGCATCCAGGGTACTCCACCTGTTCCTGGATGCCATGTCAGTACATGCCGGTGAGCACATATATTTCCCCCAACACCCGCGAGGCATTGGCCAGCAATATGCATCTTTTCCACCAAATAGCAGAATACCCTGAGGTAGTGGGTGCAATAGACTGCATGCACATATGCATCAAAGTACCACCCGGTGAGCGGGGTAGAGTCTACATCAACTGCAAGGGCTTCCCCTCCATCAACTGCCAGGTCGTGTGTGATGCCCAGGGCATTATAATGAATGTGTGTGATGGCTGCCCTGGAAGCTATCATTATTCCCACATCTGGCATCTGACGCAGCTGTACCAGAGATTTGCCAATGGGGCATCCCTTACGGTCACCTAGTGGGGGTGCTGGTTGCACACTGGAGCCATGGCTGATGACACCCATCAGAAATGAACACACACCCGAACAAGAACTCCATAACAAGGCAAACACACAGACCAGAATTATAATAGAGCATGTGTTTGGGATGCTCAAGTCACGGTTCCAGTGCCTGGACACAACTGGTGGAGCCTTGCAGTACTCACCAGCTACATGTACTCAAACTGTCATCGTATGTGCCAAGATACACAATATGATCCTGCGGAAACAGCTGCAGCAGGAACAGCATGGGGCAGAGCCACACAGCCATCCACCATTGCCAAGTCCTGCACAGGCACAGAGTGACTCGGAGGAGGAACAACCTAAGCCTGTCCCAGTAGGCAGAAGGAGACATGCCCAGTATGCCCTGGCTTTGGCAAAGAGGCAACGCATAGCACATACACTGACACAGAAGGGACCCAGGGAATGACACCACTCTCTGACTCACACATACAGTAAAAGGGATGCCAAACACAACACTACCTGTGCTCAACCATATGTAGATAGTGTACTATGTGCATCCAACATAGGCAGCCCTCCAGCACCATCCTCAATACTGGCACACCTACAAGGCAAGTCAATCTCCTTACCAATTGTGGAATGAAGTAGTATGTGTTGTTTCCTGTATCTATGGTATGGATGTGAGCATGCAAGGGAATCGGGTGGCTGAATGAGATGCCAGCAAATAGTAGACACCTACAGTGGAAGCATGAGATCTGTAACAAATACTGGTGTCACCAAAGTAGCCAGTACTACACATGGTGATAATACCAACTGCAGGAAATGTGCTGGGACACATGTGTGTCCATATGACACACACATGCCAGTCAGGGAGGTTCACATACCCAACAACAGTCTCAGCCAGCAGGACAGGTGTAGACAAATACAAACAAAGGCTGTGCTAAGGCATCTGAATGATGCATATGGGTAACCTCCCTCCCAGGCCTACACAGACAGACTACATCAGGTCAGGCAGTGGGATATTAATTCTGATGGGTAGGAAGTCAGAAACTAATATGTAGGTTAATCAAACCTGAGACCTGTAGTACACTGATATGCCTCTAGTCAGCATGATAGGTTAGAAAACAGAATGAAATGGAGTACCTGACATACCAGTACAGTCATAGCAAATGTGTACAAGTGTCAGATGTGCCCCCCCCAATCCTGTGTAGCAATGTAGAAGCATTCAGGTGTGCCCCCCCAATTCTATGTAGATATGTAGTAACAGTCAGGTGTGCCCCCCAATCCTATGTATACATGTAGTAGCAGTCAGGTGTGCCCCCCCTAATCCTATGTAGAAATATAGTAACAGTCAGGTGTGCCCCCCAATCCGATGTACACACATTGTAACAGTCAGGTGTGCACTCCCAAATCCTATGTAGAAATGTAGTAACAGCCAGGTGTGTCCCCCCAGTCTGATGTAGACATGTAGTAACATGTATATGTATAATACCAGTATAGCACAGATGCTCAGAGGTGGCCAAGGTAGCAGGATAGATTGTAGCATTTGTACAATATGCAGCTATGTGTGTGTTAGGTTGGTGTGTATTTCATATTGTGAGAGTGGTCAGTATCTATGCATGTTGAGGTATGACATGCTGGCCATTGCCCACTACTGCCAATGACAGGGCCAGGTCCTCAAAACTGCAGTGTCAAGGACAATCCCCACCAGTATACCATTTGTTAGCAGTAAGCCATTGTAAAAGTATGGTGGTAATATGTGTTACCATCTGAAAGATGGACATGACATGGCTGTGGGGCTAGATATACAAGCAGTGCACAGGGAAAGGCACCCCAGACATACAGTATATAATGTGTAACTATGAAATGGACACACCATTGGAATTGTACATACAGGTATGCACCACATTATCTGGGCCTGGAATAGGGAATAGCGGTGTTGTCTGGCCGAACAGTTGCAGATCACAAAGGTGATAGAACTGATGTATTGGGAAACACCTGATGTACCTGCACAAGCCAGCATAACTGGAATGCCCCATGCATATCTGTGAATCAGATGCAAGTAGTGTCCTTAGCAGACATGCACCCAGCTCACCCAAACACCACCCACAGGTACCTCTCTGGTCGTATCACTGCTGTTGAGAATGGGTACAATATGACCCTCACCTGTGTATGGCAATAGTGAAACAATGCAGCATGCAGTGCAGGTGTTCCATGCAAGTGTGTCCCTAGCTGTAAGTAGCACCCTGCCAGCATCCACACCACCTGAGCAATACTGTTAGAAAGTATTGGCATGAACACCTAGCACACCTACCCTGTCACCTCTGGGGAATATACTATATGGCAGTCTGGGACTGTAGGACTGACAGCATGCGATGGCCTGCCACAGCTGGGCTGCATCACTACCAAATGGCCTACAGGCCTCTACCAAAGGCATGTGTCTCACACACACTGCCAATGCATGTTCTGTCATGGACATCCAAATAACAAAATAACACACTCCACATAAGCCATATGCAAGGCCATGTGGACAAACCAGAGTAACATGTCCACCATGTTCCACTGCATGAACTGTGGACCAACACCTAAACACAGCTCTGATGAGGTGATAACCTTAGGGAAAGTATCAGAGAATGTATGCATAATGTATGTAAGAGGATAGAATAATAGAGGGGAGGGTGGGAGCATGGGCAGCATGGAATGTGCAAGGTCCGACACAGCCATGTGCACATACTATCCCTGGCTGCAAACACATACATGCGTGGCTACAAACCTGCTGTACACCACAATAGGGGTAATGTCCTGACTTATGACCCCTGCCTCTGGTTAACCTGTGTGAATCTGTACAGCTGTGAGGTATTGCCACAGCAAGATAAGGCCATACTGTCATGTTGATGGATGTACAAGTATGGCATCCTCTGCTAGCACTGTACCAAGGTGCTAAACTGGATCCACAGACCCAGCAGCAAGTGTCTGCAGCTCCCCCTCCAGAATGGCATAACTCTCTATGAATATGAAGGTGTTTGTCCACAATACAGGACACAGTTGTATTCACCCTAGTTCTCCAGGACATTACTATGAGCAAGAATGTCCACCTGACAGTACTTGAGGACATAAAACATCATAGTTTATAACAGTACACATGTCTGAATAGCTCTGCTAACACCAGCACCATGTAGCAGAAGCAGCACAGCCACAATCACCTACAGTACACACTATCCCTTGCATAATTTGACCCATATTGCCAACTGATCTACATATATCCTGCAGAAACAGTTTGCTACCTGTAGCTATAGAACACAAAGTTCTGCACTGGAGTACAAACTTCCTGGAATGGATCCATACATTCAATACAGAAGGGCATACTGGGCATGCTCACACACTTAAACAAATGAAACCCATGTCTGCAAACAACAGTGGACCATACATATCTGACAGTTGCAGATGTTAGTGCATACACTCCTCAGTATGCACCAGTCATGCTTTGCAGAAACATTGGATTGGAATACAAGCATATATCCAAGGACAACACACTATAATAAGCCAAAAGTAGACATACATAGATGTGTGGAAGTGAGTGACTGTGACAAAGAGCTACAACCACATGATGTGTAAATGTCACTCACTGTAGAAATTAGCTACTGGTATCCATCAGCAGTACAGACTCTGTAGTGCAAGTGCTAGCTGTGCAACATGACTGTACAAGGCAGTAGTCATCTAGCAGTTGTATACACGTACCTGCTGAATATAAACCTGCGTGTGCCTGCATGTGGTGTGTCAACCTCTAGATGAATGGGTTATGGCCCATGCACACACATTGCCCTCCCCATAGCCCTACTATGACAAGCCTGCTGATGTCATCCACTTTGAAATACACCTTTGGGAATGGAGTAGCCCAGTAATCATTGTGGTGCATCCTATAACTGTGTAATGCTGTAGTGTGATAAACTATTTAGGTAGGAGTTCTAATCCCAGATATGGCAACTATGTGTGTGTGTGTGTGTGTGTGTGTGTGTGTGTGTGTGTGTGTGTGTGTGTGTGTGTCTGTGTAGGGGGAAAGGCTAATCACACTCATTGAAATTCAAATGCCCTACTTTGGCAAGCCTGCTGATGTCATTCACTGTGAAATACATCTTTTGGAAAGGAGTAGCCCAGTAATTTCTGTGAAGCGTCCTAGAACTGCATCATGCTGTAGTGTGATAAACTAGTTAGGTAGGTGTTATAATCCCAGACATGGCAATTATGTGCGTGTGTCTCTGCGTAGGGGGCAATGCTTTTTAGGCTAGTCACACTCACTACAATTCAAATGCCCTACTTTGGCAAGCCTGCTGATGTCATTCACTGTGAAATACACCTTTGGGAAAGAAATAGCCCAGTAATCTCTGTGGTGTGTCCTATAACAGCGTAATGCTGAAATGTAATATAGTACTTTGGTAGGGGTTGTATTCCCACACATGGCAAGTGTGGATGTTTGTGTGTGTTTCTTTGTCTGTGTGGGGAGCAATGATTTTAGGCTAGTCACACTCACTACAATTCAAATGCCCTACTTTGGCAAGCCTGCTAATGTCATTTACTGTGAAATACACCTTTGGGAAAAGAGTAGTCCAGTAATCTCCATGGAGCATCCTATAACTTCAGAATGTTGTAGTGTGACAAGCTAGTTAGGTAGGAGTTCTAATCCCAGACATAGCAACTGTGTTTGTATGTATGTGTCTCTGTCTGTGTAGGGAGCAATCCATTTTAGGCTAGTCACACTCACTACAATTCAAATGTCCTACTTTGGCAAGCCTGCAGATGTCATTCCCTGTGAAATACACCTTTGGGAAAGGAGTAGCTCAGTTATCTATGTGGCACATCCTATAACTGCGTAATTCTGTAGTGTAACACGCTAGTTAGGTAGGAGTTCTAATCCCAGATATAGCAAGTGTGTGTGTGTGTGTGTGTGTGTGTGTGTGTGTGTGTGTGTGTGTGTGTGTGTGTGTGTGTGTCAGTGTCTGTGTAGGGAGCAATGCATTTTAGGTTAATCACACTCACTACAATTCAAATTCCCTACTTTGGCAAACCTGCTGATGTCATTCACTGCGAAATACACCTTTGGGAAAGAAGTAGCCCAGTAATCTCCGTGGTGCATCCTATAACAGTGCAATGCTGTAGTGTGACATACTTCTTTGGTAGGGGTCTATTCCCAAACGTCAAGTGTGGATATTTGTGTGTTTCTTTGTCTGTTTAGGGAGCAATGCTTTTTAGGCTAGTCACACTCACTACAATTCAAATGTCCTACTTTGGCAAGCATGCTGATGTCATTCACTGTGAAATACACCTTTGTGAGTGGAGTAGTCCAGTAATCTCTGCGGTGCATCCTGTAACTGCGTTATGCTGCAGTGTGACAAACTAGTAAGTTAGGAGTTCTAATCCCAGACATGGCAACTGTGTGTGTGTGTGTGTGTGTGTGTGTGTGTGTGTGTGTGTGTGTGTGTGTGTGTGTGTGTATTCCCCTGTCTGTGTAGGGAGCAATGCATTTTAAGCTAGTCACACTCACTACAATTCAAATTCCCTACTTTGACAAGCCTGCTGATGCTATTCACTGTGAAATACACTGTGAAATACACCTTTGTGAAAGGATATTTGTGTGGATATAGAGACAAGATGACCACAATATAGAGACAAGATGATCAGCTTTAACAATTGGCTTAATGTCTGGTGTCATTCAAAGGGGATCCAGTGTCTGTCTGCCTGGGATGACATGCTTGACAAGCCACGCTGCTTCGCAAGGGACGGCTTGCACCTGTCACCCCTGGGATTCCGGATATTGGCTAAGGCTCTTGCCACCCCCATAGTGCCTTTTTTAGGCAAGGCTCAAATTCTAAACCTACCACCCTAGAAAACAAAAATGGGAAGAAATTGAGGGTAATGCTGCTCAATGCCAGAAGTCTAAATCTCAAAATGCACGCACTCGAGGCCCTTCTCAGTATGGAGAACATCGATGTCTGTGCTGTAACTGAAACCTGGTTCAAGGCTCCTGAGAGCACCCGGCACTATTAGGTTTTACCTCATATCATGCGTGCCCCAAAACCCGGACCACTCCACAAAAGGAGGTGTATCCATATTCATAAAGGATACTCACACCTCCAGGTTGGTGGCAACGCATGAAGCTTCGGAAACCATCCAGGTGCAACTAACAATAGGCAAAACTGCTCTACAAATTGTAGCATGCTACAGGCCACCCTCTCAAACTCAGGAACCCCACACAGCCTTCCTGAAGACACTGGAGGGTATAAATGTATCTCAAACACCATCATATTGGGTGACTTCAACTACCCGAATATAGACTGGGAACATTACTCAAGCCCTAACTTTCTAGCCCAACGGTTCCTGGAGTTCATAAATTCAAATGCCATGGAACAGCTAGTCACTGTTCCCACGAGAGGAGAAAATATACTAGATCTCATTGTCACAAACATGGGGACAAAATGCTCCACACCGGAAGTATATCCCTCATTGGTGAGATCTGATCATAAACTAATCTCACTGGAAATCCACATCCCGCCCCCACCCCAAACAAAAGACCATAGTGAAGAACTTCTCTAAAGCAAACTTCACACTACTCAAGACTGGTGTGGTATCCTTCAAGGCCCCTGAGTCAGAGGAAACCACAACCCAAGCTATGGAAGCCCTTACAAATGCCTTCTATGAACACCTCCAGGACTGCATGGATCAGGCAATCCCAAATAAAACCAAGACTCTTTCCACAAAGGGCAAACGTCCAGTCTGGTGGACCCCAGCCATTAACAAACTTTACAATAAGAGGAGAAAGCTATTACATGATAGAACAAAATCCATAAAAGGAAGTCACCCTGATCATTATTAGTAAAAAATACGAGCACTCATAAAATCAACTAAGGCCAATTTTGAGAGAAAAATTGCCATGGATTCAAAGGACAATCATAAGGCCTTTTTCAGCTATGTTAGGAACCTGGGTGGAAACTCACAGATATGCTCAGAATTAGTCCAAAATGATACAAAAATCACTGAACCCACAGACATTGCCAACATACTGGCAGACAGGTTCAGTGCAAACTTCACCCCTCTCCCCAAAGGAGAGATAACTATCCCAGCCGAGTGTAGCCTCCCGGACATCTCAAATGCGCAGGTGAAAGCTGCTCTCTCTAAAGCTAAAAACACAGCATCAATGGGACGGATGGTGTCCCCGGCTGTGTGCTACACGAGCTAAATGAGGAATTAAACCCGCATAAGGCAGCTGTTTAATCTCAGCCTTACCACAGGATACGTGCCCAAGGAGTGGCGTGACGGCAACTGTGGTCCCACTCCACAAAGGTGGCCTCACGGACCCTGGTAATTACCGCCCATAAGCTTAACAAGTCTAGTCTGCAAAGCTATGGAGAGGATCATAATGGAGCTCATAAACAAAGATATAGGGGACTTGCAGACATTGGACCCGACTCAGTTTGGCTTTGTCAAGGGAAGATCATGCCTTTTGAACTTGGTCGACTTCTTCGAAATAGTCACCAAGGCCATTGATGAGGGAAAGGCAGTCCATACAGCCTACCTTGACCTTGCAAGGCTGACACAATACCCCACTCGGGTATTGTAGAAAAACTTACCAGCTTAAATGTAAACCCATATGGCACAAGATGGGTTGCAAACTGGCTTAAGGACAGAACCCACAGGGTTAGTGTTGCTGGCGCTGTGTCAGACTCCAAGCCGGTCACAAGTGATGTCCCACAGGGCTCGGTCCTTGGCCCCCTATTGTTTGGCATCTACTTCTCAGAAGTACAGGCCAACATGGGAGGACTTTGGCTGACAAAGTTTGCAGATGACTGCAAACTGGGCGCCATAGTGGAAAGTGCATCGGACACTGATATCCTTCAGAAGGGACTCACAGAAACAGATAGCTGGTGCCAGAGCCATGGCCTGAAGTTAAACACCAAAAAATGTATAGTCATACCCTTCGGGAAAACAAGGTAACCCCAAGCTACCATATAGGTGGCAATCCACTAAGCACAGAAGAGGTTATCAGGGACCTGGGGACCCAGGTTGACAGTGGCCTTTCTTTGACACTCACATTGCTAAAGTGGTTAGAAAGACCTTCTACATTGCCCACCTGATCATGAAGGGATTCACATCCAGATCTAGTGAGGTCATTGTTCCTGTACTCTTCACTTATCAGACCAATGATCGAGTACAATGCCCCATTCGGGATGTATCTCACCCGACATCTGCAGCAATTGGAGAGACCCCAAAAGTTCCTCACCAAAAGGATAAAGGGACTCCAAAATCTGTCATATGCTGCCAGATTGAAGAAACTCCAGCTCTATTCAGTCGCATACCGTCTGCTCAGAGGTGACATGTGCCTGACATACAAGGCCATGTCCAACCCGAATTAATGGACATGCTCCACCTCAAAAATCCAAATCCACCAAAACCACTAGAGCAAGCGACTTAAACCTTAGCACGGATATAAATAGGACGTGCTGGAGGGATAGATTTATCACTCAGAGACTCCCTATGCTGTGGAATAAAATCCCGGTCCATGTGAGGCAGAGCACCTCGCTGACTCTGTTCAAGAGAAATCTAGACCTGTGGATGGGAGATCGTAGGTTTACCCCGGGAATCATCTCTGGGTCACTGCTGGACAGAGGCACAACAAACTAATGGGCACAGTATTTTTTCATATAAGGGGTGGCGTAAGCCACAATAATTTGGGCTAGGCTTATAAATACCTTAGGGCAGATAGCCTAGTATAAACCTATGAACCTATGAACCTATAACCCAGTAATCTCTGTAGTGTGTCCAATATCAGCATAATGCTGTAGTGTGATATAGTACTTTGGTGGGGGTTCTATTCCCACAAATGGCAAGTGTAGATGTTTGTGTGTGTGTCCTTGTCTGTGTAGGGTACAATACTTTTGAGGCCATTCACAGTCACTACAACCTCCAATTACCTTCTTTGGCAAGCCTGCTGATGTCATACACAGTGAAATACACCTTTGGGAAAAAGTACTCCAGTAATCTCTGTGGTGCATCCTATAACTGCGTAATGTTGTAGTGTAATAAACTAGTTAAGTAGGAGTTCTAATCCCAGACATGGCAAGTGTGTGTGTGTGTGTGTGTGTGTGTGTGTGTGTGTGTGTGTGTGTGTGTGTGTGTGTGTGTATCTGTCATTCATATCCTGTGTGGAGGTGGTTGTGAGTGTGTAACAATTGGACTCACTGTGGAGTTTTGTGGTTTTGCAAGTTTCTTATATGTTAGCCCTATTATATGTCACAATGTCCACCTTACAAGGATAACAGATGTGAAATAGCTGAGAGACTGGGGTGGCAATCCATACTCCTACATGTGACATCAAGGCCTGGCGAACAAAGTTAGCAACACCTGTATTACCCAGAGAACACTTTCAACCCATGTCTCATACATAAATACACTTGCCTAGGCAACAGCCACTATGTTGGTAGTACACTGCATATTGCTTACAGATAGTAACCATGGTGTGATTGCAGTGGACTACAGAGGGCATGGCACCCTGTCATCAGTACAATACACATGTACATGCAGACAGTGTGCCTTCACTATGTTCCCCACTGGATGCCTGCAACACCTGTGGTGCCATCAAATGTGACCAACAAAGGACATACCATGCCTTATACACATGCCCTGTATGGACAGATGCCATTGACACCAGGGAATACCTGTATCATGCTGTCAGTGTGGGTGCAGGGTAAATCTGCTGTCCATTACCTGTTCCCAGCACATGAGGCCAGGACAGGCACATCTGATGATAACAATCTGTGTACACAACATGTGCCAGACACCCCAGGTACACTTCCACATGTCACTGTACATGCATGTGGGATGTGTGCACATCCCAGACAGTGTCCATGTCATGCACTAAAGAACACATATATGGCAAGCATTGCACAGCAATGGCCACACACAATAGTTACCCAGGTGACTGGATGGTGAATACAATACCCACTTGTGTGTGCCAATCCAGACACTATACCCTTGAGTCACACTGCAGACCATTGTCATTTGGCCTGATGCCAAGGTATACCCTTCACCTAGCCTTGTATAGCCTTCTGGCACAGTCAACCCCTACACACCAGTGAAGCAATGCACACATTCATGCCAGTACTGGCACCCTGTATCTTTGTGTGTGGTGTATGATGTTTTGACCACATTCACACTCACTACAACCCCATTGGCATACTGAAGCATGATGTCTGATGTCAGACACCTTCACATACCCTTTGTCCATATAACCTCCGGATAACCCCTGTGGTGCATGTGATGCCTGCACGGTACTGTACTGTGGCAAACTAACTAGTTAGGAAGTGTATTCCTGACCCTGCCAAGTGTGTCAGTGTGTGCGAGTCCCTGAAATAGTGTGGCTGTGTTGAGGCTGACACCTGTTCATGTGGACAGGCGTGTATTATACACCTACTGTATCGCTACCATATCACTGTTGCAGATGTCACTCACCATCACATAAACATTTGGGCAGCTCCTTAGCATGTAAGCTATGTGCCGCATGCAGTAACTGCATAGACATGTGATAGCAATACATAGTCAGTCAGGGGTTTGATATCCTGTACTGGTAGGTGTGTGACACAAGCATGCTTAGGTTTTACTCTCCCACCCCTCCCTCACTTACTTTGTCTCTGTGTGCCTCTCACACTCCCTCTCTGGTGGATGTGGAGAACTACACCAGCATTGCTTAGGCAGCAGCATGTGTTTTGTAAGTGATGCTCACGATCAGCTGATCTCCTGTGCACGAATTGCAGCCCTCCTCTAGCTGATTGCATTTGGAACAGCTGTGGTAACATTTCCATAGCCAATTGTAAGGAAACACACTCCAATATCTAGGAGCATCATATTGGTGTTGGGCCTTTTTATTCACTGTGAGGAGGAGCTAGGTCTGGTGTTTGGCAAACAGCATCACAGATGGATTGGGGATTTACCGCTAACAACATACACTGCAGAAACAGGCCAACACACAGGAGGGGGATGTGCCTGACATGACTACAGAATGTAAGTGTTGCTATTCTGCATTTGGAGTAATGTCGGTTTAACAGGGTGTGTGTGGATATGGCTAGGCTACATGTTTTAGTACCTGTCATGACAGTGCTATGTTTTTGAGGAAACCCCCATCTGTAGGGTCATCGGCAGACTGGGCAGTGTGTGGTGCCTTTTGTTTCTTGTGTTACTCACAGAGCACCTATCTAAGAACTACAGAAGCATAGTCTGAGGATTGCAGTCTGTACATGGTGACAGCCATGAGAGTTACTGACTTCATATCCCTCATAGGACATATGTCACAACAAACCCTATTACAACAGTAAATGTTTGAGGTTATCACAGCAACATGTCAATATTGGCCCTGTGTTTGTGCCTTCAGTCACAACTCTGTCAACCTTTGTACATATGTCATGCAGTAAGAGGTGCATATTTTCTGTACACCGTTATTTATTCGCATCATATCTGACAACAAGCCAGTGAGATATCAGACTGCTACACATGTTATGTATAGTAGGGGTTATATTTGAGGACATAACCTGGGCATTCTGTGGCTGTGCATACAGTACTGAGGTATGTGTACTTATGGTGATTGTCGACAGTGTGTGTATTGTGAAGATGTACTTTGCCCTGTGTACAGACTGTGGTTGATTGTTCTTGGTCCTGTTCTATGTGATGTTACATGCTGCTCCAGTGTATGTTACCCTATTGGCTTACATGATTGTAGGGCCAAACATACACATTTCCCATACCACAGACAGACATCGGACCACACTGTGTAGTGGCCCAGTATATGTAGGGTTAGTGTGTGAGTGACACATGTGAGGATGGTGTTGATCAGATAGTCCATATAGTGTAATATTAAGCTAGCTTACCATATGTGGCTGTGGCTGTGTTCACATTGGTTGTAGTTTTGAACTTTTACACAGGTGTCTGTTACTCTGTGCTGTGACATGCACGTAGAGCCTGCTATATATGCAAGTACATGTGTATTCCCCCATAAGAAATGTAGGCCAGTGTTGTGGCAGTCTGCCTGTAGCCTGCACAGTGCTTTGTTACATGCCTAGCAGCTTAATGTATTTACCCAGTGTGATGTTATGTCCAGATACTTGTCAGACGTACTGCTGCTGGACCACCATAACAGTCATGTATTTCTGACAAAGCAGTGGGATGCTGTACAGATGTTTGTCACTAACTAGTGGGTAGTATGTGGCCATGTCACCTCTGTACCAGCGGTTATTATGTGTCAGGACAGACAGGGGTGTGTGAATGCATAACCTTTGGGGGCAAATGTATACCAGTATTTACATGATATACCCATCTACATGGCTGTTAACATCCACATTGTCAGGCTTGGTCTACATGTTTTGCACTAAGGGGTTCTGTGTATACCTCTGGACTGACCAGAGTGTGTCAGACTGTCCACATTTATTGGCCATATCTCTGCTGTAGTCCACAGGATCATTACTGTGCTAGCAGTGGTACTGTATTATGATGTCCTTAGGATGTCTGTCAGTAGCCAGTGGCACACATGTTACAAGCAGATGTGACCTCCCACACACAACATGTCTGTTAGGTCAACCCCTATTACAGTAGCAACAGTCTACATATATACCTGCAATACATACCTGACATCCACTTGCACTAAGAGGTTGGGACTATTGGCACTGAGGTAGGACTCCACTCCATGTTCTGGACATATGGTGAACATATATGTATATATAATTATCCATATATCTATATAGATATATACACATATACATATTGACATACATAGATGGATATGTATATGTACATATATATATATATATATATATATATATATATATATATGTATATATATATATATATATATATATATATATATATATATATATATAGGTTCATAGGTTCATACTAGGCTATCTGCCCTAGGGCATTTATAAGCCTAACCAGAGTGTGTTTGGCTTTCGCCACCTATTTTAAATTAATTTTGATATGCCCTTTTTCGAGGTTAGTATACTGTGCCTCTGTCTAACAGTGACACAGAAGTGATACCCGGGGTAAACCTACAATCTCCCATCCACTCATCAAGATTCCTCTTGAAGAGAGTCAATGAGGGACTCTGCCTAACCTGGACTGGGATTTTATTCCAGAGTGAAGGGAGCCTCTGGGTTATGAATCTGTCCCTCCAGTATTTCCTATTTATTTCAGTGCTGAGGTTCAAGTCTCTCGAGCGAGTAGCTCAATGGGATTTGGATTTTCTGAGGTGCAGCATGTCCATTAATTCCGGGTTGGACATGGCTTTATATGTCAGGCACAGATCGCCTCTGAGCAGGCGGTCTGCCACTGAGTAGAGCTGGAGTTTCTTTAACCGGGCAGCATATGGCATCTGTTTGAGCCCTTTGATCCTCTTGGTGAGGTACTTTTGGGGTCTTTCCAGTTGCTGCAGGTGTCTGGTAAGGTACATCCCAAAAGGGGCATTGTACTCAATTATGGGCCTGATGAGGGATGAGTAAAGAGGCACGATGACCTCCCCTGATCTAGATGTGAATCCCTTCATGATTAGGTGGGCTATATAAAATGTTTTTCTAACCACTTTGGCCACGTGGTTGTCAAATGAGAGATTGCTATCAACTTGGGTCCCCAGGTCCCTAATTACTTCTTCTGTACTTAATGGATTACCACCTATGTGGTAATTTGTGGGCACTTTGTTTTTGCCAAAGGGGATGACTATACACTTTTTGGCGTTTAGCTTGAGGCCATAGCTCTGGCACCAGTTGTCTGTTTCTATGAGGCCCTTTTGGATGATGCTTGTGTCAGCTGGAGAGTCAATTATGGTGCCCAGTTTGCAGTCATCTGCAAACTTGGTCAGCCACAGTCCTTCCGTGTTGGCCTGTACCTCTGAGAAATATATACCGAACAAGGGAGGTCCCAGGACTGAGCCTTGTGGGACGCCACTTGTAACTGGTTTGGAGTCTGACATGGCTCCAGCAATTCTAACCATGTGGGTTCTGTCCTTGAGCCAGTTTGCAACCCATCTAGTGACATAGGGGTTTATATTTAAGCTGGTGAGCTTATCTATAATGCCCGAGTGGGTATTGTATCGAAGGCTTTGCGAGGTCCAGGTAGGCTGTGTGGACCACCTTCCCTCGTCAATGGCCTTGGTGACTGTTTCAAAGAAATCGACCAGGTTTAAGAGGCAGGATCTGCCCTTAACAAAGCCGAACTGGGTAGGATCCAGTGTCTGTAGGTCCCCAATATCTTTATTTATGAGGTCCATGATGATCCTTTCCATAGCTTTGCAGACCAAGCTAGTCAGGCTTATGGGCGATAGTTTCCAGGATCTGTTGAGACACCACCTTTGTGGAGAGGGACCACTGTTGCTGTACGCCACTCTTTGGGTACATATCCTGTAGTAAGGCTGAGATTGAACAGTAGTTTTATGTTTGGGTTTAGCTCTTCTTGGAGTTCATGTAGGACGAGCCCAGGACACTGTCTGGTCCCATTGATGCTGTGTTTTTGCTTTGGAGAGGCTCTTACTTGAGCATCTGAGATGTCAGGGGCAGCACTCTGCTGGGATAGATATTTGCCCTTTGGTGGGAGGGGGAGAAGTTTGCACTGAACCTGTCAGCTAGGATGTTGGCAATGTCTGTGGGTTCGGTGTATTTTTTGTCATTTTGGACTAATTCTGAGCATATCTGGGAATTCCCACCCAGGTTCCTAACATAACTAAAGAAAGCCTTGTGATTATCCTTAGTGTCCTGTGCAATTTTTCTCTCGAAGCTGGCCTTAGATGATTTTATGAGTGCCCGTAGTTTTTTCCTAATACTGATCAGAGATGCCTTCCCTTTTTGGGAGTTTGCTCTATCATGTAGTAGCTTCCTCCTTCTATTGTATAGTTTGTTTATGGTTGGGGTCCACCAGACAGGACGTCTGCCTTCGGAGGATTGGGTCTTGGTTTTATTTGGGATTGCATGATCCATGCATTCCTGAAGGTGTTCATAGAATGCGTTTATAAAGGATTCTGCGGTCTGGGCCGTATTTTCCACAGGCCCGGGGGCTTTGAAGGATTCCACCCTGGTTTTGAGGAGTGTGAAATTTGCTTTAGAGAAGTTTTTCACTGTGGTTTACTGGGCAGGGGGTGGGGTCGGGATGTGAATATCCAGTGAGATTAGTTTATGGTCTGATCTTACCAGTGAGGGATACACTTCTGGTCTGGAGCATAGAGTCCCCATGTTGGTGATGATCAGGTCCAGTATGTTTTCCCCTCTTGTGGGAGTGGTAACAAGTTGTTTCATAGCATTTGCGTTTATAAATTCTAGGAACCTTTGGGCTAGGGTGTTGGAGCTAGAGTAATGCTCCCAGTCTATGTTTGGGTAGTTGAAGTCGCCCAATATAATGGTGTTTGGAGAGACCTTCATATTTTCCAGTGTTCTCAGGAAGGCCGAGTAGGGTTCCTAGGTTTGGGAGGGTGGTCTGTAGCAGGCTATAAACTGGAAGGCAGTTTTACCCACTGTTAGTTGCACATGGATAGTCTCTGATGCTTCGTGCTGTGCCACCAACCTGGAGGTATGGGTATCTTTGACGAATATTGATACTCCCCCTCCTTTTGTGGTTTGGTCCAAGTTTTGGGGCTGAAAAGCATGGTATGAGGTATAACCTGATAGTGCTGGGGTGCTCTCAGGAGCCTTGAACCAGGTTTCTGTTACTGCACAGATATTGATGTTCTCCATGCTAAGGAGAGTTTCGAGTGCATGCATCTTGAGGTTTAGACTTCTGGCATTGAGTAGCATTACTCTTAGATTCTTATCCCTTGTGATACCTATGGAGGTGGGTTTGTCTTTTGAGCCTTGCCTAAAAAAGGCACTATGGGGGTAGCAAGAGCCTTTGCCAATATCCGAAAGCCCAGGGGTGACAGGTGCAAGCTGTCCCTAGCGAAGCATCGTGGCTTGTCGAGCATGTCATCCCAGGCTGACAGGCATTGGATCCCCTTTGAATGACACCAATACTTAAGCCAATTGTTGAAATTGATCATCTTGTCTTCATATTGTGGCATCATTCTTGGTGAGGGTAAGATGCTACTCAAGGTCAAGTCATACCGGCCTGGGCTACATGCTCAGAGAGCTCCTCTATGTCTCTTTTCATGTAGTCCAGGGAGGTACGTCTCAGGTCATTCACACCAGCATGGACAATGACTGAGTCATATTTGTACTTGCCTTGGAGTGACCTGAGTGCTTGTGTTATGTGGCGGATCCTAGCGCCCGACAGGCAGCTCACCGTGACCTTCTCCTTGTTCAGCCTGGTGAGCGGGACGTCAGTGTGCCTGATGATAGAGTCACCTATTACAAGTGTATCAGATGTGTTGTTTAGCTTTAAGGGCTGTGACTGGCACACTGGCTTTGTGAGCTATGCGTTGCACGTGTTTTGTTTTGGGGTAGCGGTTGCTTGGGTGCCTGCTTTGGAGGTCTCTGCTGCTTAGGCAGATTTTTATTTAGAGCCTCCGAGTATGTTTTTGTGTTTATATGTTTTGTTTGCTGTCGTGGTTGGTCTATGTGAGACTGGAATTGTAGTGAGTGTGGTTTCCTTCTCCTCCTGACTGGTTACGCCAGTACTGAGTTGAGAGAGCTTAGCCTCCAGTTTGGCTATATGGTTGCATCTCTCACATGTGTTGGAATTTGTTTGGAGGAGGAGAGGGTTGTCTGTGTACATGAGGCAGGTGTAACATTGCCTCAAGATTCCCAGATTCACCAGCTGGACCGGAGAGGAGATTGACAACTGACCTTTGGACATGCTAGAATAGTATTGGGAATTCCTTTTTATATGCACAGCAATATATGTCTACACATATACAGATAGAGATGCATATGCACATATACTTATGGATATCTACATATATATTGATAGTAAATGGTATATCAGAATAGATATGTATGCACATATAGTTATATATATCTACATATATATCTACATAAATATACATATCTGTGCACATAGACTGTGCATACATATATAGCTATATATACATATATCTATATATATATATATATATATATATATATATATATATATATATATATGTATGTATATATGAAGAGATCTACACATGACCATATATATGATGCACTATACAGATGTGTATATATCCATATTCCTGTCATGTGTAAACCTCACAGTTGTGTATACCCTCCCGGATGTATCTCACCGTATGTATCTGATATGTGTACATTATGAGAAAACAACATATGTGATGCAACAGTCATATTAATAACTTGCACTACACAATTGTGGAAATAAAGGCAATTCTTCAATACTAATCAATATGTGTATTGACAGATATATTGGAAAAACAACAGCTGTCTTCACAGTGGTCATGGCATAGTGGTTAAGTGTTGTGACTATAGGGTCCTGGGTTCAAGAGCTGCAACAGCTGTTCATTTTGTTGCTGGGCAGAACAAGGGCTGTCAGATAGAGAGTGGTTAAGGCAGTTTTGAGCAGCTGAAAGCTCATTTGTGCGGGTTTGTGTTACTGTAAGTGCTGCTAAGCTACGTGTAAATGTACGGGCGCTTACACAGTGTAGGCTTTGCTTACAAGTGCACAAATCAGCTTAGTTGTTATATTGGAGTAATGTTGATAACTGCTAAGCATGGCTTAGCCCTGGTAACCAGTTTCCATCACCCAGTCTGATAACATAGCAAGGTAATGACATCTGTAATAATTGTATGCAATGTCATGTACAATACATGTGCCTGTGTGCTGTCATTACAGTAGTATGGGGCGTGAGTGTTATGTCTGGGATACAGATGTATATGAGGCCTGTACAGCAGTGTTATCCATGTGAATGTGTTACATACAGGGGTAGTAGCCCAGGGTATGTGCTGTCACACTGGCATGTAGTGTATCATGGCGGTACTACTGTTGACAGTGCTGTCTCAGGCAAGAGTAGAGTGCTAAATGTAGTACTGACAACAGGCACACCTGCCAGTATAGCTGGACTCTGACACCTCCCTGTTGTATCCCTGGTGTGTGAGCTGTGTCACATTATATATCCTCTACTGGATGATGATCCAACATGTGGACTGTAACTGTAGACTACTATCTGTACAGCACATGTTAGTGAGGGCTTTCAACATGTAGTTATGGCATACATATTGTTGTCAAACGTCTATCTGTCAACACATTCATCCTACTGCATAGCTACTTGCCAAGCTGATGACTGTCAGTCCCTGTACAGATGTGCAGATGGCAGGTATCCAGCTGGGATATGTACAGGCAACCTCTGCCAGACTGACACTTACATGTCTGCCCAGCTGTGTAAGAACTGGCACATATAGGAGACAACACCCTGTATGCACCACATGCCACGAGTGCCTCCACTACACTACCACAGTCAGCAGAACATGCTTGGATACAGGTCTTCATCACAGACACTAACCATATGTTGTAATACATGTTGCATACATGTCAACATGATCACCTCAGTGGCCATGTATAGGAGGCACCCAGAGGATTGGCTGATGCATATCACTCTCACCCTGAGGGTCACCACAGTGGTGTCTACCGATAGATTGCCTGCTGCCATATGGCAGGTGGCAGGATACCACTGTACACACATCCCCTACACATCCCATGTCTCCATGGACAGTAGCTAGGTACACAGCTATGACCACCTGCAGTGATGCACCCCAGTACTGACACATGTGTACGTGTGCATTACTGAGTATAGCAGTGCCTGAGTGTTAGCACACCTGTACTTGGGAATTCCATGAGGGCCCTCACAACCACTGCAACACCCATTTCCATAGTCAGTTGTGGCTGCTGCTGTATAGGACATTACATGTACCTTGTTATGCTCCACTCCATACCAGCTACACAAGCCGTGCAGTACCAGCACATTAGTTTTGTACAAATGAGTCAATAGGCATGGGATACCCATTGAGTTCTGGCAAGTGTGTGTATGTGTGCATGTCCGTATATCTATAGGGTACAGCATTCCAAGGCCTTATAGTCCTATTGTACTACCCATTGCCACAAAGTAGTACAGATAATGTTGTTGCTACCCATTGGTGAGGCATGACAATGCAACACCCTACTATGCCTGTGGCATGTGCATTAGATGCATATCCCTGTAGTACTACTGTTGGGATATACAATGGGTTGTATCACAGTCGTGGGCAATGTGTGATGGTGGGTATGTCAGCGTGTCATCATGGGTTTCAGGGAGTACAATATACACTGGGTAATGTGGGTGCTGTGTACACTGTCATTACACCAAGGTACATCCGGTATATGTCCCAAGTACCACTTTATGGTTACCACTGTCACCATAAACCATACAGGTAACAGATACCACAATCCAGCCCAGTTATGCACGTGCTGTGTGCAGCCTACCTGTAACACATTGGACACATGGTCAAGTTAGTTAGCAACGATAGGCCCAGGTCTCTCGGATGTGTGTCTGCCTGTTATGTGTCAGGTAATGTGTATATGAAGGTATGTCACACTATGTATTGTCCATATACACCCATTACATCTCCCATTAGCATACTGTACATGTCTGGGGATGTTCTGCATATAACATGTAACCTGGAACACACCTGACCCTAAACACTGTGTGGTATGTGCAGTGAAAGCCACACACTTCAGTAGCACTACATACCTAGGTAGGGGTCTAGTCCCAGTGTTGCCAATTAAGAGTGTGCATGTATGTGGATGGGTCTAAATCAGGTTGCAGATTATACATGTCCCAGTGGGTCACCTGTCCATGTGGCACAGGCAATAACTGTTATACAAACCTGTGGCATGTGTTCAACTCTACCCCAGGTGTGTCACAGTCATAGTTTCACCACAGTGCTATACCCCACTGTGGAATATGACTGCAGACCATCCTTGTGCTGACACATTTACACCTACAACACAGATGGATAATATTATGGAGACCACACTCAACCAGTGTTACTAACAGCTATAATGCATCATTGCTGGATGGCTACACTACCTGACAGGTATGCATTAAACTTTACTCCTGACAACATGTTCCACTGCAGTACTTTGATACACTGTAGTACAGTCACCGTGTGCATGAGAACCATATTAGCCTGTCCCTGCATCGATGTTATGGATGACAGGGATGTGGCAGAGGTATCATCATATGCACAGGGTGTGTTGTTGGTTTGCCAGAGGCCGAGGGTGGCCCATACATTTGACACCATGTGTGTGGGTGAGGGGTGTAATGAGGTGAACTGGGCATGGTGATGTGGTGTGTTTAGGTATGGGGTTGCCCTAGGTGTGTTTGTATAGTGTGTGGGTATGCATTCTCACATTTCTGCCATATGGCTGCCCTACACAGGTGTTTATGGACAGCTGCAGACCATACCTGGCAGGATGTGCAGTTCACTGCCTCCAGCCATGGACATGTGGACTGTGCCTGCCAGGGGTTCCATGGGCATGTCCAGGTACAGGCCTCAATGTGCTACTCTCCCCTGATGATGACAGATGTCCGCTGGAACCAGGTCCCTCCTGGGACTGGCCAGGACCACGTGCTAGTGGCTTGCTGTGGTGTGGTGTGGACAGTGCCCCCCACAGTGCCTGGGCTGGTACTACCACTAAGGGAGCCCCTTGGTGTCCTAGCACATCTATGTTGACTGCCAGCTGTTGGTGTTGCTGGCCTACATCCACGTGGCCATCACCACACTCCCACCACATATTCAAGCATGGACATACCACGGTCGATGAGGGCCATCTTCTCACCAGACCTTCTATCCATGAGCTCAGTATAAGCATGAATGGCACCAGACAGTTCACAGAAATTGTCACTTGCAGATATGAGAGCAGCCCTCTGCAGCCTCAGGCCCTGTTTGGTGTAACATTCCATACATGCCTGCACCACCATGACAGACTGAAACATGCGCCTGGTGGTACCAGTTGTGGTGCATCTGCTAGGGGCATGATGACCAGCGGCCCTACCACGAACACCCTGGGACATCTGCCTATGTGGTGCCCTGCCAGACATCTGGCTATGCCTGCTGTGACCAGACACAGTAGGCATGGTTACCACACTTTCCTGTGGACTGCCACCAAATGCCAGCTGTCCCTCCACTATAGCCACTGGTGATGGGGTATGTATAGGCACTGAAACTGTGAGCGAGGTTGGGGTGGATAAAAGGGGATGTCAAACGATGGTGCTGTTTCAGCCCCTGACAAACCCACCTATGCCTCAACAGTACTATCATCATCTTCGGTGTCTTTATGGACACCAACATCAGTTTGCATGCAGCAGGGACCCTGACCCACCTCACCACCTGTGAGGGAAAACAATAAATGCATTGTAAGACCTGTACAGCATTGCATAACAGTACACATACACACACACACACACACACACACACACACACACACACACACACACACACACACACACACACACACACACACACAACCTTAATACCTACCTGTCCGTGACTTTACAGGCAGTCCCACATATATTCCCATGCGTTCTCCATCCTGCATCACACTTGGTAACATACACTCATTAATGCCCCTCATTAACATATCATATGCCTAGAAAAGTGATCACAACACAAGACCTGTTAATCCATTACCTCTCTGACCTGAGTGGAGTGGTTTTACATGGCCTCACTGTTGTCATTCAGTGTTCACCCTGTGTATGTCCGGACATCATGAGCATGGCCCCTCTATGTGAGGGGCTACTATGTTCACTCCATAATATCACACACTGGAGTATCATGTGTATGTATTGCTCAGTACATGCCAGATATGCTGCTGAATCAGCCTATCATGTGACAAATGTAATATATGGATAGAATCCCTGGTGTTGTCTAGTAATTCCCCAATGCATCTGCAGTACTGCATACATGGGCTGTCAGTCACCTCTCTGCTGAATGCAATATTAAGGGTATACCTGGTGTCTACCTTCCCTCCCAATGCCTGTTCCATGCTACAGACCTTATTATACTATTAGCTGTCCTGTGATTACATACATGACAAATATTCCTGGTGTGTCATGTGTCAGTCCATGTCCATGTACTGCACAATCCCAAAGGGAAGTACTGTTGTATGAACAACCCCACAGTCACACATGTGCATACATGGACACCCACACAAACGCACACACATGCACACACGCATCCTACATGCATCAACCTCCCTCCACTTCACCAGAGTGACCCTACAGATAAACTAACCACCCACCGAGTCACACACACACACACACACACACACACACACACACACACACACATACAGGTGAGGTTGCACAATGATAGTACACACAGTCCTCCTATTACCCATCTGTCAACATGCAAAACATATGGTACACAACAGCATGCAGTGCAGCTATAGTCAATCCATGCTAGCAACAGTATACATGTGTGTGATGCATGTGCTGTGTTACTAGGTGATGCCCCTTCCCCTGGATACCACTGCACCTGTGTACACAGTATTGCTGTGCACCTGTTCTGCACCCTGCCATGTACTGTGCACCACACCTCACAGGTGTACACCCCTTTGCTGAATGTATAGTACTGTGTCAGTTATGTCAGCTTTAATGTTCACAGCCCCTATGTTTTTCAGCAACACATACCTGGGATGATATGTGGACAGATGTCATTTGTGAATGCCTGATGTCTGGTTTACAGCTCTCAACATCAGCAGACTATGTATGACCAGTCCAATACTATTGCAGTGGCAAATGTCAGAGCATACTGTGAGTATGGGGAGTGTATGCACCCTTATTGATATGACACATCCTTCCTTGATCTGCCATATTGCATATATTAACAGTACATGAACCCGATATGTGACATATGTCCTGTACATTCACATGCAGTATCTATGGAATGTTTTAGGTGTGCGAATGCTGACCACGATGCATACACTCCATGTGTGCATATATGTGCACACAATTATCATGATGGTTTGTTGTACCTATTGTTATGTGTACTACAGCAGTCACTACTCCTGGCAGGAGTATACTAGCATGGGCCATCTGTTTTTGCCAATGTATGTTCAGTCTGCCCTACACATGTCCCCTTATCTGCATGATTCCAAGGTCTACTCATGTGCACATCCCTTGATGGTCACACCTTCCCTTCACTATTGCTGTGGGGGTAGGTTTATATCTGCCACAGTTCCTGAACATGACTGTGTGCAGATACAGCTATCCTTAGCATCCTTAGGATCCCTGCTGCAGTGCACTTGTGTGTCATTGCGACAACCTCCACCTTCAGCTTTTTTGCAGATGCTTGACAAGTAAGGCCTACACATGTGTGTCAGTTTGCAGTGTCCCATACACTGAACACAACATGTTACAGCCTAGTCCCAGCTGATAATGTGGACCACAGTAATACGTTATGCCATAGTGTAACTCTGCAACAGTTGCCATTGTACTACTGGTATATACACTGGTGTTGCACTGTATACGGGTAATGTTTCAAACATGTCCCTACTGTAGGCCATGTCTCCACCCTTATGTTACTCCCTGCAGACACATTCCACAATGACAGGATGTTAGTTATTTTTTCATTTGTCTGACATACCCTTCCAGTACCACATCATGGTCACCACTGTGATGCCATGCATTTAACAGCAACCATACATGCAAATGTACAACATGCATTCTGGATAGGTGTGTTAGATGTGTGCATGGAGTATACCATAGCCATTACATGCGCTGTGTATTGGCAAGCATCAACATAAACCATACTCACCAGCTACAGGCTTCTGCCCTGGTGGTATACTGGAGGGACCTACATAAGAGGGTGAGAGATGCAAAGTTAGTGGTAACACCTGTGGCATTGCTACAGGGTGGGGGCAGCATTACAATACATCAACAGTACATGCCCACAATACTACCATGTATGCACATCTGTTTATCACTACTATGCAGCAACAAACTATATCTATGACATGTCAGATATGCATGATCTACCTGTACAGATGCAGATGCATACACAACAGTGGTCTACTGATGTGTACTGTGGCCTTACCTACACATTCCTCAGCCAGTGTGTGGGTAGCACCCACCTCCACAATGGTGTCCGGCAGTTGTTGGTTATGCAGACGGGCAGGTGCCATGAGGCTGGCTAGGAGCTCATCAACACGTGTCAGGGAGGATGGATGGCATGGTCCCCCCTGTTGCAAGGTGACCCCACTGCACTGCAGCAGCACACTGATGGGCATTGCAAAGCAGGTCAGAACAATGATGCTGGATTTGTTCATAACTGCGGTTGTGCAGTCCAACATCATTGACCCTGTGGACTAGGTCATTCCACAGGGTGGTCCACTCCTGCTGCTCATGGGTGGCCCGGCTGAACAAGACAGGGTAGTGCTGGATTAGGGGGTTAACCACAATGTCATTCTCAGCAGCTGAGTGAGCCAGGAGCCTTCCATGTGACATCTTACCTGAAAGACATAAAGACGGAAACAGGTGTGAGCAAGTCATTCAGTGAGGTTACCACAGTTTTTAACACACATCACTGTCACCCCACCACCATATCAGCGACAACAAACTGTACACACAACTCAGTCGGTATGGCTACAGCTTACTTACCAGTGGGACAGATATTGTATTGTACCACACTTGGTGCGATGTATTTGTAGCCATGTTCCCTGTGTGGACACTATCATTGCTTGCCACTATGGTTCCATATATGCCTGTGGTATGCTTGCTATGTGACTGCTGCACATCTGCCATTCTGTGTTATTGGGGGATATCTATGCATGCTGTTGGACATGTTACAGGATTTTGTAGACTATTACTACCCACATATGTTCTATACCAGTGACACAATAGCATGTTTATGGATTATTGGCCAGCAGAACCACCTCTCCAAACTCATCTGTTCATGTTACCAGGCCACATCATATGTGGGACCCACCCTGAGGCCTCCTCATGTACTGGTCCAGCAATACCTCCAGGTGGAACTAACTCATCGGATGTTGTCCCCCCCTGGGGCACCAGACATGATCTTGTCCCCTGAGGTCAGGTCCAGAGTCTGTTCCATAGCAGGCTCCACGGACACATGTGAGATGTGCTATATCACCTTGAGGCACATAGTACACATTCACAGGGTCCACATGCTCCTCCTGCTCAGCCTCCAGGTCAGGCACCTTTGGGATGTGGACTGCTGTTGTAAGTAGCAGTGGGTGGGAGGCTTGTTCCCATTGTGTCCATATTTGGGCCCATGAGGCTTCCACATCACAGACCACACACACCATCCAAGGTGTTTACCCACCACGTGTCACATACCACCCCTATAGGCTGTCCTCTATATCTATCAACCCTGACCACCTCCACAACTATACATTTCATACTTCCCCATATTCCCATTCCATACTTCACAGACAAGGGCAATGTGGTACAAGCAAGGGGTTCACATGTGACATAGCCATCCATGTTGCACACACTGACATCTGTAGATATCTATGTGTATTGCTATGTGTGCTGTTCCCTCACACATAGCATGTAGCACTGTGGTGGTAATATAGGGGACATGTATTTACATACATATATGTTTGTGTGTGTTTGTATATATGTAGATATGTGCATATAGGTGTATATCTATATATGTGTAGATATATATGATGTATATATGTGTATATATATATCTACACATGGGTATCTGTATATTTGTGGACATACACACACACACACACACACATATATATATATATATATATATATATATATATATATATATATATATATATATATATATATATATATATATATATATATATATATATATAGTCCTTAGCAGTTGTTCAGCTGAACATCATTACAACAACAACACCTGATGGCACGTATAAATCATTCTACATCATCTATAGCATTATTATGGGCCAAGTACTACTGTCAATTACATGCATATATACTTCACATACCTGTTGTGGGAATGATGTCTCTCCTGGATAGTTTGCTGATGGATGTTTTTTCTTTTCTGTTGATTTTTTTTTTTGTCACCTTTCACTCTTTCTCTCTTTCTATATATATATATATATATATATATATATATATATATATATATATATCGGTCTCTCTCCAATAAATGGATTGAGCTACTTTCGATAGATTTCAGTATGCTTTTTGTAGGTGATGAACATGATCAGGTGATGACCTTTGCACCAATCTGTGTCCTCCACTTGCTACCTGCATGCAGCATTCTGTGTAGTACTTCCAATTACCACTGTCATGGCAACTCACTGCTATAAATCCATACATCATGTGGGCATGGTCCTTTTACCTTTCCTGTATGGTGGACATCCTTCCTGTGTGTGGGCAGCAGTGTTACAAACATCAGGTAGCAATACCTCTTACAAGAGAACTTGCACACTCAGGCCAGCTACATATTTGTATAAGGTTCCAGAAATACAGGCAGAGTGTGAGTAGTGTTGTTGTATGCATTGTATAGCACTGGTGTTACTGGGTTTGTGTGTACATACTAGTTTAATATGGAATGCAGTCTGTCTGCATAGCTCTCAGCTGTCTGCCTATCCACTTGATGGACAGAGGTGTGCATGTTATGTTTTGTCTGTCCACCACACAGATCCTGTGTCAGAAATATCACTGACAGTGTATGTGTTGAGTGCTATCAGTACATGGCTACATCCATTTGTGTTTCTAACTTCATATGCCTAAGGGTATGTTGCAACCTATCCTGTAACACCAGCAACTTGTGTAGTGTATGACAACAGTATTTCACATATGGGCCTGTGTTCCAGCCTCTGTCCTCTACCTACATACCAGGCTTTGTCCATATGACATGTCAAGAGTTGTTATGTAGTGGGCTTTGAGTATGTTATGCTGCCATTCCTTCCATCAGTCTACTGCTGTTGTGGCTCCCACACATATTGTAGGGTTTGGGTCCATATATGTGCGGCCTTCATCCACACAATACATGTGTGCCCTTATGCACTCCAGAGGTCAGTCTATGTAACAGTGGTATATGGCCCTGTATGTCAGTCTATGGGTGGGATGCACCATAACTAACCTTAGGCTGTTACAACATGTAGGGTATCAGGGGTAAGCTGCCTTAAGGTATCTGGATGTACATTACCATACAATGCAACTTGGGTAAATGCAGGCTGACTGCTTCCTGCCATACAGACTGTTCTGTTTGTCAGTGTGATTGTGATGGTGTCAGTTATGCCTTGTTATGTAACAGATACATCCCATTGTGTCAACTGAGGTCCTTATCCCTAGGGACTGTGTACAGAGTGTAGATAGAGGCTGCTGGACTATACTTCTGCATTACTTACTGTTGCTTGATTGTTATCCTGTGGTCCAGTCTGTCTTTACTATTGTACTACTTGAAGGCCTCGGCTTGGACAGCAACATATGTAAACCTTTCCAGACTACTGTATTAATATAACTGTTTCACAGTTGCATTAGTCTGTTTATATGTATGTCAGAGTCTAAACAGCTATATGACATGGGATATACAACTGTAATAGTACACAAATAAAACTGTCCCATGTATGCAAACCTGTGTGTGGCGTTATATCCTTTGACCTCCCTGTGGGTATATGTTGCAAGCAACAATTGTCATTTGTATGGATGGCTCATACAGTGTCCAGTTGGTAAGGTGGCAACTGTAGGCATAGTGGATATTCCGTATTGTGTGCACGTTCTACATATGTATCTTCCTATACATATCTCTGTATGTGTAGTTACATATATATATCTATATATATGTATATATATTTTATAATATATATATATATATATGTATCTGCATATATGTTTCTGTATATATGTATCTTAGGAATGTTGATTGCTTCCACATTGTACATTCCCTATGGTAGCCAGACTGTACTGCATGATATGTTATTTATACCAGCCTGACATCGTACAGGTGGGATGGAGTACTGTTAACATCTTGTGCCCATGTTGTGTCAGGTCCTGGTTACGGGATTTTCAACAGTTGGTATTGTATTGCAGGGCAGACATGTTTGGCTGTGGGTGGGGGATATCTATATGTACAAGACGTATGTTGTTTGGGCCCCCTCACCCCCATTAATGGTGCATGTGGACATACATATTTTATGTTCTCTTATATTTAGATATATATTTATGCTTACATATATATATTGCTGTATATATATATATACATATAGATGTAGACATGTATATCTATAGATGTATGTATATATATATATATATTTTCTGTTCTGTTGAATGACTGTGCTGGATGATATGTTTGTGAAAACACGAGGGTTATGTATATCTGACATGGCTTAGTGGTAAATCTCTATGGCATGCAGGGTCCTGGGTGTGATCCTTGCAGATGCTGTTTATTTTGTTGCCGGGCAGAACAAGGGCTGTTGGATACAGAGTGATTAAGGCACTTTTAAGCAGTTGTAAGTGGGTTTGCGCAGAGGTAAGCACTGCTAACTTCTGGTTACAATTTCTTATACTGATTTAGCTTCTCAGTTGTTTAAGCTGTTTAGGCATTGCTTACCCCATGCACAAACTGGCTTAAATCCACTTACTGTTGCTTAAAAGTTCTTACTCCCACTTACCCCTCACTAATTTCTTTAAAAGAAAAAAGGGTTGATAGGAAAGTGGTGAAAAAGGGGCACAAAGAGAGAAAGACAGTAGGGAAAATAGCTAGGGATGTGCAGGAAGTGTATAGGGAAGGTCCATAGCTGCTCATTTCTTCTACAGCAACAGCTGTGCATATACACTGAATTTGGAGGTAGATTTTGACACTCAACCCCCTGAGAGAGGGGTGAGGATAACAAATTTGTTGTGATGCCAATTAGACCAGATTACATGTGTCCTGTGGACATGTGTGCGAAATGGACAGCTATGTATGGGGTGTGATTTTTTGGGGGGAACAGATTGCCCTTTTTTGTTTTTTTCAGGTGAGAGTGGGATGTTGGGGAGGGATAGTAGGTATATTTGGGGAGGTAGGTTGGGTAGGTTAACAGACCAGACAGACAAGATGTATACAGGGGTAGTATATGACACATGTGTGGGGTAAACACCTTGATAGGGAGGGGTTCTGGGAAATCAAAAGCCCATGAGCCTCCTAGTGGAAACACTGGGACTGAGGTCCCCACCCATGGGCAGTCACCACTGCACCTTCACAGCCCCAAAGGTGGTTGTGCTGGGGGCTGAGTCAGAGAGCCAGGCCAAGCCTCTAGTCATGACATGTGGCCCTCAAGCTGGCAAAGCAGATCTCCAAACTCCCTGCGGAGCTCGCTACACACCATGACCTGGGGGGGTGAGCCCCATCCCCTGAGGCAGTTCCATCTGAAGGTGGTGCAGGACCAATTGACGAGGAGGTCCCGGCTTGGGCCCCAGACGTGTTGGTGCCCAGTGCCATGGCCAGCTGAGGTGGGACAGGTTGGTCTGCTGGGACCCGCATTCCCATATGTGCTATGGTGTTTATGTTTTATCAACATATGTGGGTTAGTAATAGTCAACACATTCCAGGATTAGGTATAACAGCATGCATAGATATTCCCATTAAATACTGCGGTGGTGGTGCTGCGGTAGCATTGTTGCCTTACAGTAAGACATTGTCCTGTTCGATTCTCAGCTATAACATCTTCTGTGTGGACACATGCGTGAATGGGCATACCTTCATTGAAGGTTGTGCGACAGGGCCGGCAACTGGGCACGTAAAAATTTACTGCCAGTCATTAGCAGACCAAAGTTCCGCTGTGGTGACCCCTAACCGGGAAAAGCTGAAAGACACAACATCATAGATATTCCCATTAACCCAGACACCAGATATAGAACAGTTGCATAGCAAACAGAACACATGCATATATGGGACCACAGTGGTAATAGCAACAGCATGCAGGTACATTGATGGTACCATGCTACCTATGTTGGAGTATTTCAACATAATACATGCATAGAAACAGATTTAAATAATTATCAAGCAATAGGACATATGTCCCAACATTACAGTGAAGTCATCACGTACCAATTGAGTTGGGTATTTAGTGTATTGTTGAATATATGGTGGGGGAGAGAAAGATGTCAGTTAACAACTAGTATATTCATGTAGTTCACATTACTTTCCTAGTCAGTGCTGTTATCTGTACCTTACAAGCATTACTACACTACCCTATTGCCTTAGTTTGGACAGTGATATGGCTGTCGATAACTATATACATGAACTGGTTTTACTTGCAGTATACACCTCTTACCTGGTATACCTGTGGAGGAATTGTTTGTTAACACTGACTGTTTCTACACATACTCCCAGATTCCAGGTTGATGTTATGCACATACCTGTCCATCTCTTTTTGCATGGACTCTGGCCATGTCTTGACCACATGCAGATGAACCGGGACATATGTAGACAATTGCCCTCTTCAACTTTTAGTGACATAAAACACTCTTATACAGGATTTCCTAGACAGATTATGTAGCACAGTGTGGGTGACAGTGATGAGTAATACCTTATTATTCAGAGCAACTGCAACACTAACAATGCCATACAATACCAAAGTAAACAGTACCAGTACAGGGTATTACTCTTTTATTTCTGGGCACAGTGTTCATATCTGACGGACCTGTGCGAGCAATGTTTGTTAGCACTACCTGAATGTTGCCACACAAAGTACCAGATTTCACATTAGTATTATGCACCTACATCTCACTCTGTTACTGTGCACACTCTGGTCACAGCTTGACAACATGGGGGTGTAGATGGGAAATACTTGGCTTATTACTCTCATAACAGTTTGGGGAGTTGCTAGAGTGACAGGTTTGCTCTTATAGATGTGTGGCAATCAGTTGTATTTCTTGTTTGCAGCCTATATGTCTGGGATCATCCCACTGATTTCCCAGGGGGAAGAGTGACAGAAAGCAGATATGGGCCAATTTACTGGACATTCTGGACATATCTGTACAGTTGTGGGGTATAATTATGTATGCAGACTACTACCACTCCCAGGATTCGAACCATAGCTGTGTGTGGTAAAAATACAACAGTTCATGTCTCAGTTGCGTGTGCAATTTGGATTTTGTCGTCTGTCTTTTCACTGTTTTCTGTCTATGTCTCTCTCAGTTGTACTAGCTGACCTCTGGGGATTACACCAGTCATATACAGACATTCCTACACATTTTTTATTAATGTTGCACAGTGTGGGTAACAGTGCTTAATACAACAGTACTATTAAGTGATTGCAAATCGACATTACCATATAATACCAGAGTAAACACATGCAGTATTGCAGTTAGACCTTCATTGTCAGGCTATTATGGTTTTATTTACATTCAACCTATATGAGAATCTTCCTGCCATATTCTCTGGTGTATGCGGTACTTGCCTTAAACAGTATAGGTTTTATACAGGCAATTAACTTACTAATACTGTTAGATTTATTTCCTATGACAGTACATGCAAGAGTATTACTAACCTACCTCATGTTGCAACCTCTCCAAGCGACATCCATGGGCCTCCTGGTTCACAGCCCACTCACTTGCAGCTGTGAAGGACATAAGAGGAATATTTAGCCATACCTATCCATAATATACATGAGCTGGCAATTATTAAACAGGTAGTGGATTGATACTTACACACTACTGGGACCTCCCCTGTCATGCTAGCCTCTTGGATCCACTGATCCAAGAGATCCCCCTTTCACCACTTCAGGTCAGCATAGTGATGCCTGACCTGCTCACCAGTTCGGCGTATGTCAGTGGTACTGGTGAGGTCATGGGTGAGATGGTCCCAGGCTTCCACTTTATACTGGGAACCCTGGTACTGGCCCTACAGCAGTCTCTGCTCATGGTCTTTGACAAGGAGTCCTGCTATGACTCTGGACTCTTGGATGCCTCAGCGCTGTACCTGAAAGCACTCTCCCTCTCCCATTCCAGACATGGTGCCTGCAAGGGGAAGCTACAACTAGTTATGAGATGTATTCATGCCTGTTGAGTTTAAATAGGGCTGATTTCCCACACTTTGCTGTGATTAGATGGTTTTAAAAAAGCTAAGCTTTGGGCAAACCTGCTTACCTAAGGTTGGCATTGTTTAAAGGGGTATACCAATGGGCAAATTGAGTTAGCTGGCCTAGACATTGCTTACACCTACTAAGCTGGCCTGTGCAATGCTTAGCAATGCTTTATATTTACTTTGCATTATATTTGATTTTTGGCACTGAGTTATATATATGTCTGGCATCCATGATTCATGTGTATGTACACTGTATGGGGTCCTTGTGTTTATTAGGGGACTTCAACACTTTATTAAAATTATACCTCTCATCTGGGCTTACTGCAGTACTCCAGTTCACATATTTATGTTATGTAGTAGGTTATAGAATATAAGACTGTATATAGATTCCTTTTACATGTTCAGCTTAATTTTACTATAGTGAGCATTTGTTTGGTGATACCTCAATTTTATGTACTGCTGTTATGGCTTAGTGGTTAACTACTGTGACTGTAATGTACAGGGTCCTGGGTTCAAGACCTGCAAAGCTGTTTATTTTTTTTCTGG
Source organism: Protopterus annectens (assembly GCF_019279795.1). Taxonomy (NCBI): domain Eukaryota; kingdom Metazoa; phylum Chordata; order Ceratodontiformes; family Protopteridae; genus Protopterus; species Protopterus annectens. The sequence goes on from NC_056732.1 coordinate 906,683,908, forward strand.
CCAGAACACCGGCTGTTGCATACAGAGTGATTAAGGCACTTTTAAGCACTTGTAAGTGGGTTTGCATGGGTTTGCGCAAAGGTAAGCATTGCTAACCTCCGGTTGCATATGCTTCAGAGAGTTAGCTTCAATATTACTTAACCTGTGTGCGCATTGATTTCCCACATGCAAACAGGTTTAAACCCAGTTACTAGTGCTTATATATGCTTACTCCCACTTACTACTGCTTAATTATGCTTACACTTGCTTACTAGTGCTTATTCCCGCTTATCACTGTACTAATTTAGACAGTAATGTGTAATGTTTCTTGGGAAGGTGGGGGATTTGGAAGCTGTATGGAGTTATCATTCATTACACATTTTACCTTACATTTGTATCCCTGATTCCTTTGTATATATACTGCATGGGGCACATGTGATTATCTGTGGACATTGCAACATTATGACACTAACACCTTACATCTGCATTTAATGCAGTACTCCAGTCCACAAATATATGTTATTTCATAGGTTATGCAACTAAAAATATTGGTCATAAAGTGATTTGACATGGAAAATGGAATGTGCAGTGGGGCTCGAACCGGGAATGACTGCTCGTAAGGTGAATGCTCTGCCCACTACACTATTGCTGCACTGCTTCATTTGCATATATCTTGATTTTTATCCTCTTGTGCCATTTAAGCTGCATTATCCATAGCTAAACGATGGGCAAACCCATGCACCTACAGTTAAATTTCATCTGTTTCACAACATAAATCTTTATATTTGTTGTTTTAACTGTTACTCTTGTACATGTGGGGAGATGTTGCTGGGGGTATGCATACACCTACGAGTGGTCTCGCTCATTCATTTTGGACTTATCTGCTGTTCTTCATTGCAGGGGTGTGTATATTCTGAGAGATCTGCCCTCAGACATGCCCCCTGCACTCTTACACGCTCCATGTAAGATTAAGAGCTCAGGCAGCGCACCTTCATTAATATGCATGGCGTGCTGTAATCATGCTCCTAAACAGCTGCTTCTGTGCAGGACTAAGTTAGTCCTGCATGGAAGTATAGTAAATCCGGGGGAGTATCTCACTGCATACTCCTGGGTTTACACCACCCACCCTACAGTGGTTTTATAGCTACCTTAATGACCATAAACAAGCCATTTAATTTATTTATTTTATTTATTTATTGACATTTGTTAACCAGGTTAGTCCAGCTGGGCTTTTGGCCCATTTTCAGTGGACACCCGAGGAGAAAAGCTCCAAGAAATACAGTAACAAAATACATTTAGCTATTGTGTTATACGTTGTTGATAAAAAAAACAAACAAAAAAACATTATAGTAATGAAACATTCAAGTAATTGAGTTATACAGACATTATAATATTCAAGGCATACATGGTAGCACACAGTTATCTAATCTGGTGGGGTGTAAGATATAGAGGAGAAGAAAATAAAAAAATAACAAGATGGAGTTATTTGCATATTTACAGTTAGTAAGACTAGAGCTATTTTTAAGGTACCTAAAAGTATAGAGAGGTATTTAGGAGTAGAGGAATTTCTGATGTTCAGACATGTGTATATGTGAGTAAAAAAGAAGGTAAGGTGTACTTAGATGTAATAGAGGGGAGGTTAACAGTACATATAGTAGAGATGTAATAAGCAATAAAGATAAGAGGTTCAAGGTAATTGAGGTGGGAGAGCTAAGATAGGAGAGGGTGGGTTTAAGTTGGGGTTATGCAGGTACAAATTTTGGAGCTAAGTAGATAGCGTTTGAGCTTTTCTTTAAAGTGGGCTGGGTGAATAGTGGAGCATATGTCTGTAGGAAGTTTGTTCCAAGCTTGGACTATAGAGCATTTATATAAGAGTTTGCCTGCAGATTTCTTTGGTTGGAAGGGTTGAAGTAGTTGTAGGTTGAAGGTGCAGAGGGTACGAGCAGGTTTATAGGAAGAGAGGAAAATTGAAAGAGCAGGACAAGATACAGGCATGTAATGAATAGAGTGAACCATTTGAAGTTGTGAAAACAGCAGTAAGTGAGGGAATTCAAGCCAGTTAAGGGATGTAAGGGCTGTGCAGTGGTGTGTTTTGTATGGAGAGTTTGTGATGAATCTTGCAATCTTATGGTTGGTTTGCTGGAGTTTATGTAAAGTTGTGGTTTGAATGTTAGTAAACAATGGGGCAACATAGAGAAGTAATGGGAGGAGAAAAGCTTGGGCTAGGGTGAGTCTGGCATTTGGAGTTAGGTATTTTTTATTTCGATAGAGTAAGCCTAATTTCTGTTTGGTCTTTGTATACAGTGTAGGTGATGTAGGTTAAATTTAAGTTCATCATCGATAATGACTCCAAGAAGTTTAGAATGAGCATCAGGTTTAATAAGAGTATTGTTTGAGGAACTAATTGAGAAGGACGTTTTAAGGTGGGAGAGTGAGCGGGGGAGGAATAATAGGAGTTTAGTCTTTTTGGGGTTGAGGATTAGTAGGTTATCTGTTAGCCACTGTTCAGTAGATAGAAAGGATTGCTGAGTAAGGGAATGAAGTTCAGAGATGTCAGAGATAGAGATGAGGGTAGAATCATCAGCGTATTGTATAAGAGAGGATAGCTTACATGAAGTGTGAAGGTCATTGGTGAAAATATTGAACAGGAGGGGTCCTAGGATGGAGCCCTGAGGAACCCCTGTTGGAACAGATAGGAAGGGAGAAGATGAGGAGAGCCATCTAACAGATTGCTGTCCACCAGACAAGTAGCTAGAAAACCAGGAAATGGTGAAGGGTGATAGGTTGAGGTTGGTGAATTTGGATAAAAGTAGAGGGTAGGAGACTGTGTCAAAGGCTTTAGATAGGTCTAAGAGCAGGCAAGAAATGAGTTTATTGTTGTAGAGGGCCTCAGCAATGGTGTGAGTGAATGTTAGGAGGGCAGTAGTTGTGCTGTGTCTGGGACGGAAACCATGTTGGGTTGGAGTGAGAAGGCTATGTTGGAGTAGGTGTTTGAGAAGTTGAGTATGAATGCTCTTTTCAAGAATTTTAGAGAGGGGGGGATAAGATGGTGATAGGCCAGTAATTGGATGGGTCTGTGGAATTTCCACCTTTGTGTAAGGGAATGGTATAGAAAGATTTCCACAGGGTAGGCAGGGTGGATTCCTGGATAGATCTGTTAATGATAATAGATACTGGGAATGCTATTAAGTCAGCTGCTAATTTTAGGAAAACAGGAGGTAAGTTGTCAGGGGAGGGGGAGCAGGGTTTTAGCTTTAGAAGAAGAGCTCGGATGAATGATGTGGAGACAAGTTGAAGGGAGAAAGAATTGTTGTCAGGTAAGTTGAGAGGGGTAGGTGGAGGAGTAGTGTTGCTGCTAGATGATAAGAGAGTCTGTACAGTATTGATAAAGTGAGTATTTAGTAGTGTAGCTATTTCTTGGTCAGATGTATTAGGGTAGGGAGAGGGAGTAGAGGGGTGGCCAGGAGAGTGAATACTGTTAATGGCTGACCAGAATTTCTGAGGTTTTGATTTGCTGTTGGTTAGATCAGAGTTAAAGAAGGACTTTTTGTCAAGGTTGATTTTTTGGTTAGATTTCTGAGTTGTCTGTATTTTTGGAGGGGTGGTTGCTTGGATTTCATCCATGCCTTGTCTCTTTGGAGCATAAGGGATCCAGAATCTTTAGAGAGCCATGGGGCATAGTTAACTTTTACTCTAACCTTTCTGGAGGGAGCAAGGGAATTAAAGGTGTTTAAGAATATGTTATTGAAGCTGGATACAGCATCATTTAGGGGGATCTTAGTCAGAAAAGACCAGTTGATGGAGGATAAGATGGTGTTGAATTCTGTAGTGTTAAAGTTTGTGAGTTTATGGCATTGTCTGAACAGGTTTGATTTATTTGGTGGGGAGGTATATCTAAAAATAGAGGTAGGTAGGTGGTCACAGAGGTGATCTGGTAGTGTAAGGGGTTGGTGATATAGGTTAGGGGAGTTGGTTAGTATCCAGTCAGTTATGGAGCTGGATAATGGGCTTTTATGGATTCTAGTGGGAGAGGCTACAAGTTGGTGAAAACCATGCAGATTGATGCTATTTTGAGGGGAGTCAGTTCTGAGTTTGGTCCAGTCAAGGTTAGTGTCACCTAGAATGAGGGTTTCGTAGGGTATGTTTTGGGTGAACCAGGAAAGGATTTTCTCTAAGGTGGGTAAGTTGTTTCCTGGGGGGCTATAGATTGAGGAAATGGTAATTTTCTTGTGAGGATTAAGATGGCAGTTAGTGATGAGAAGTTCAGCTGGGTGAAAATCAGGGATAGGTGAGGGGAAGGGAGAAAGCTTTAGGTTGTTTGAGTGAAGGATGGCAACACCACCCCCTTTTTTAGATAGTCTGTCTAAACGATAGATATTGTAGCCTGGTGGGAGGATTTCATTATTTGTAATTATGTGGCTTAAGCCAGGTTTCAGGAGGCATAGTATGTGTGGGGTTGGGCAATCCAAGCATGAAGCTCAGTGATTTTATTGGTTAGACTTTGTATGTTTAGAGAGTATATGGATAGGTATTTAGGTGGAGTTGGGTTGGGCATGGCAGATGGGGGAGAGGAGTTAGGAAGGTTTGGAGATGTGAGAGAATATGGGATAGTATGGTTTAGTGTGCTGGTAGGGGAGAGTGTGGATGTGTAATTAGGCCTAGAGTGGGTGGGACCAGGGTTGGGGTGGATGTCACCTGAGGTGAGTAGGTTATTATTAGGTACTGTGACTAGGAATGTAGATTGGTGTATCTTGAACAGTTTGGACTTAGGTTTATAGGTTGAGGGGGATATATCTAATCTGGTAGATCTTCTTAGGTAACAGTTGGGGAGGTTGAACAGAGCTGGGGAGATATCAAAGTTGGATGGAATAAAATAGGTGTTTGAAGTGTATATGGTATGGGAGGATGTAGTGTATGATAGCTGGAGGAGAAGGTGGGAGTGGTATGAGGTTTGAGTGTTTAGGAGAAAGATGAGTAGGGCGGTTAGAATGAGATATTACATTTTAGTTAAATAGTTGCTGAAAGGTGAGTGGTGATTGTAGGAAATAAAGCAGAGTGAGGAAAAGAGATATAGTATATAGGTAGATGGTTATTAGCTGTAGTGGGAGAAGTAGGATATACTGGGGACAGGAAGTGAAGAATAGTTTAGGCTGACAGGAAGTTGCTTATTACTGGATAGTTGGAGGAGGAAGGGGAGGGAGTAGATGGTATAAAGGAAATTGTATCAGGGGTGGGTGGGAATGGGGGTAGGGTAGGGGAGCGAAGTGAGCCCAAGTGTAGCGAGGGTGAACGGAGTGGGGCAGAGCTCAGGTAAGGAATGGCACAGGCAAATCCAATCAGGGAGCAGAGGGATTGGCTGGATTGTGTGGAGAGAATAGCACAGCTAGGGAGCAGTTACTTTACTGATTTTCTTTAGTTTAAGTTTCGTTTTTCCTCTTATTTACTGCTAGGTCAAAAGCTGAGCAGTTGTGATACTAATAAAAATAGCAGTTGGTCTGGGTGGAGAGAGGAAAAGGACAGCACTCTAAACAATAGCAGGGTAGAATAAAGTGAGTAGAGAATAGAGACAGGAGAAAAAGTGGGATAGAAAATGTTAGGCTAGGGCTGCTGGCGTCTTGTTTCTTGACCTAAGCTACATGTGGCGTAAGAGCGAATTCAGACACTAGTTACTTCACAGTAACTCTAGGGGCATTGAAACAACTGTAGGTAACACAGATGCAAGGTTAAAAGTATTACTTTCACAATAAATATTTGTTATTGGAGACACATAGTTAAGTAGTCTTTGTAAAAAGAGGTTTGCTGTTTGCAGAGCCGAAGGTCAGGAGAAGGGTTTCAGAATAGTGTTCCACACACAGTGTTCATTAATTGGTGCCCAGGTGAAACCACAGGGAGACTCCACTATAGGTTAAGTGGTCTTTGTAAAAAGAGGTTTACTGTTTGCAGAGCCGAAGGTCAGGAGAAGGGTTTCAGAATAGTGTTTCACGCACAGTGTTCGTTAATTGGTGCCCAGGTGAAACCACAGGGGAGACTCCACTATAGGGTAAGTGGTCTTTGTAAAAAGAGGTTTGCTGTTTGCAGAGCCAAAGGTCAGGAGAAGGGTTTCAGAATAGTGTTACACACACAGTCTTCGTTAATCGGTGCCCAGGTGAAACCACAGGGGAGACTCCACTATAGGGAGACTAGCGTTATACTCTCGCCAGGGAACAGAGATGCTCAGTTAAATACTGCCTTTACCTTTCTGCACAACCCCACCGGAGTCCCACAAGGTTTCATCTTTCACCCCTTACTCTTTAATATTTTTACAAACAGCCTCTGTACTTCCACATCCCTAGGAATACTCATACAATATGCAGATGACTCTACTATTATCTGCACTTCTCCCACACGTCCACAACTGCACTCCAACACACAACAAACCTTTACCTCCATTGAAACCTGCCTCACTAACTCTCAACTCTTTCTGAACCCTAAAAAAACAAACTCCTTCTCTAATGGCCAAAAAAATCACTCTATTGACATTAATAAGTTTTTAATACATTCGGCAGATAACACTGTTATTGATGTAGTCCACCACACTAAACTGTTAGGTGTAATCATTGACAATCAACTCATGTTTGATCACCATATTCAACATAACATTAAGAAAACTCACCAGAAGTTAGGAATTCTCTTTAGGAACAAACACCACCTGAGCACATCGACCAAAGCCACTTTTGCTAAAACCTTTTTTCTCCCCTCCCTACTATATGGTGCCATAATTCTCTCTAAACTACAGTCCTCTACCAGAACCAAAAATGCAATGTTTCTACAACAAAGTGGTCAAGTCAGCCACTAACTGAAAAACCTGCACACATCATTGTCGAGCATCACATATGCTACAATGGCTTGAACTCCCTAACCACCTCCATTATGTCCAGCTTTTAACTTTATACAACATTATTTATAAACCTTAACCATGCACAGCCCTGAGCCACATAACACCCCCAATAGAATCCTAAGGTCCAAAGATAAAAACTCTTTGCTATCTCCAAATCCTCAAAAGTACCAGGATAAAGCTTATATTCATACTCAGTTGTTTAAGTTTGGAACTCACTCCCCCGGTCTACAAGAATAATTACTAACTTCAAAGCCTTCAAATCCTCCCTAAAACAATGGGGGGGGTTAATAAAGCCTACACAATTTTTTTCCGTGTAGGCATTGCACCATACTGCTAAAATAGCCGCAAACAATTTTAGATTCAGTAAGCACTTCTGAGCAGTGCACATGAGCCCACCAACACGGAAACTTCTGTGGCATGCAAATCACCTCATAAGCAGATGAATCTCAGGCAAATGAGGCAGGTAGAGCAATCCAGCAAGCAGATGGGTAGCTCTGCAGACCCTGTGTCAGTGTCCATAGTGTACACAGAAAAATTCTATGTACCAGAATGTAGACAGACAAAAGGGGCTGTAAAATGTAGGTAGATGGACAGAAATGGCATACCACATACAGATATGAGTGAAACTATCCTCCATGTGTCTGAAAATTTAAAGGAAATAAATTAAATTCAATTTATTTTTTTTAATAATCTGTGCGACAAGCTGCAGTGTGCAAACATGCTTCATAAAAAATAAAAAAAAACTGGAAAAAACAAAATTAATATTAAGTGACAGAAATGTATTAAAGGACCCCATGTGGAGTATCTGCAATGGTACATTGGTGCTGTTGCTAAAGTGGTAGGGCTTTGAAGCATGTAGTTTCCAGGCTGTGAGCATGGATCCCTATGCAAATAAGATGGAGTTACTGAGCAGCATAAAGGGGTAATCTTGTCCACATATCCCTTCTGTGTAGGCAGAGAACTATCTTGGTGTTTACAGAGAAGGTAGCTGACATCAGAGAAGGGTCTGTCCAATAACTTCTAAGCTTATTTCAGCTTAGCTGCACCTGTTTGCACTGTGCGCAGCTGTGCTGAGCGTGCCCTTTGGAGGGGGGGGGTATGCACACTAACTTCTAAGCTTTGTTTAGCTAAGGGAAGCATGTTTTGGCATGTTTGTGTGTCATGCTGCTATGCTGAGCATGGAAATCTGGGGGGGGAGTGTGAGTACTAATTGCTAAACTTTGATTACCTATAGGCTGCACGCTGCAGTGCTGAGAGTATCTAAAAGCCAATGACAGATTAATTAGTTTTGATCCCTGTTTAACTTAAACTAGAGGCATTAAATGACATTAATGATATACTAGAGAGGTGGAATGCATCATAGTTAGCCAGTCACAAAGAATGCATCTGCAGCAGAGCACTATAAACTATACAAAAAACCTAAAATCTGATTCTTCCCCCATGCTCTGCACCATTGAAGTACAAACCTGGGAATTTTAACTGAGATAATGCTAGAGGCTGCTGCAGGTCTGCTACATCTGTATGTGCTAGATGCTAAAGTCAATGCTGCTGCTGCTGACAATAGGCCTAGACAGAGGAGGAGAAGTGTTGAGGCCCAGGGCAACCTTCCAGGGGCTACATGAGCTGGAGATTGTAAAGCACTACAGGGTGGACAGAGACATACTACAAGAACTCACTGAGCTCTGCTGCCCTCAGCTCAGACCCAGAGCCAACAGAGGGGAACCCATCCTAGTGGAAACAAAGGTATATGTAGCCCTTAGGATAGTACCTACAGGTACCTTCTAAAGACCAATGGGGGACATGATGGGGATCTCTACCAGTTCCTGGATGCCATACTACTACATAAACAGTGAGCATATTTCTTTTTGCCTCACCCCTGAGGCAAAGGCCAGCAATATTCAGCACTTCCACTGTGTAGCACACTAACCTGAGTTACTGGGTACCATAGATTGCACTCATGTACACATCAAGCCACCATCTGGTGAGTATGGTAGAATTTAAGTCAACTGTAAGGGGTACCACTCCATCAACTTCCAGGTCATGTGCAATGCCCAGGGCATTATCATGAATGTGCATGCTGGTAGCCCTGTAGTTATCACAACTCTTGTATCTGGCAGGCATCACAGCTGTACCAGATGTTTGTTAGGGGGGACATCCCACACGGCCATTTACTGCGGGATGCTGGCTATGGACTGGAACCGTGGATGATGACACCCATCAGAAATGCATACACACCCACTGAAGAGCACAATAATGAGGCAGACACACAAACTAGGAACATCATAGAGCATGTGATGGGCTTCTGAAGTCACAGTTCCAGTGCCTCAATATATCTGGTGGAGCTCTGCAGTATACTCCAGCCACATGTGCACAGATATTCAGAATATGTACCATGTTAGACAATATGATCCTGCAGAAATAGCTGCAGCTGAATCAGCAAAGGAAAGGGATACACAGCCTAGGTCACCACAGCCACACTCACAAGAGGACTTGGAGGAGAAATCCCCTGATGATGTCCCTGTAGGCAGACATAGGCATGCCCAGTATACCCTGGCTTTGGCTAAGAGACAATGCATGGCACATTCATTGACAACCTAGAGCCCTAGGGACTGACACCTTACTCCTACTCACATACATATAGTGAAATTGTTGATGCCAGGCAACCCACAAAACCTGTACCTATCCATGTGCAGGCTGTGTGCTGCTTGCATCACATAGAGTCAGCCCTGAACAACAGTTCTGTCAACTGCTGCAATCTCAAGGTAAGTCTCTAACCTACACACCACTTGTCAGTATTAATATAATATGGTATTGTATGTGTTGATCTGCTGCATTTATGCAAGGAAATATAGTGGGCTATTTGGACAGCTGTAACATCCACATGAGACTACAGATACCTAGTCCAATAGTATGTGTCTCCTAATAATCACTAGGCCTTATGGATGGGATATTTATTACATGAGTCAAGGGAGATGTTAAACAGTGCTGTCACATGACATTTGGACTACTGTCTATCCCAGAAGGTCATGTGTTCTTGATCCCCACCCCCAACACAGCGGTGTTCCCATATAACTGATTTAACAGTAAGTCAGCGATAGTATTTCAGCAGACCAGGCAATCTCAGGGCTGTAACATAGTACTCTAACACACATTATATGTCCCATGTAAAGCAGAAATAACAATGTGCATATTTATGCTGTTGAATGTGTGATGAATGATTCCTCTCTGTTTGGCAGCCTGTGTGACTCAGTGGATTAGGACAGTCAGCATGGGTGAGGGTGTTGATGGTTCTAATCTGGAGGTATTCACATCTTTTGCATGAGGTATTATTATGTTGGTGTTTTCACATACTGTCATTTTGTATGTGGTGTAACATTATGAACCTCAGTCACATATTAAGTACAGCAGACAGCTGGGGAATGCCGTGGACATTTTGAGTGAAGTGCAGTACTGCAGAAACAGGGACAGATGTCAATGTCTATAACGTACCTTTCAACCTCTTAGTGCAAGAAATCTTGACAAAGCCTGACAAAATGGGGGGGGGGGCAAAGGCCCACAAATAGAGGCATATTTTAAATACTGCTCTCATAAACTTAAAAAAGTTGCTAGAATAACAGGGTTTGTTTCAACAGACATTTTTCTGAAAGATTTGACATCAGAAACTCAAATGTATGTCATTATTTAGTGACTTCAATCCTCAGTTCATCCAAGTGATTTGCCAGAAAACCCACAAATTGTATGAGGAACAGACCAAGATTATGAGCCAAAACTCTGGACATTCTGCAAAATTCTGGACAGTTGAGAGGTATGGTCTGTAACACACAAAATCCTGGACTGGAGTACAAGTAGTTGTGGCCTGAAGTCACTTATATGTATTGACAGTCCCACTAGGCATGCCCAAACACTTAGTTAAAATGAGAGGAAATTTGTTGTCCCATCACCAGAATGACAGTTAAAATGAGAGCAAATCTGTCGCCCCATCATCAGAATGACCTCTTATGTATAGATATGTTTATACATGCAGACATATGTACACATATCTGTCTGTCACTCTCTCTCACATACATAGTATAGCGATGTAGTGTCAAACAGATATATACCTATATATATAGCTATGTATATCACAATGATACATAGACTCTTCCTATATATCTGCATAACACAGACACATATCATACACACACACAAACTGCTACATTTATATATATATATATATATATATATATATATATATATATATATATATATATATATATATATATATATATATATATATATATATATATGTATATATATATATATATATATATATATATATATATATATATATATATATGCATCCCTGTTAATTACATAAATGTGTGTGTGGATGTCTGTATTGTCCTACATACCCTAATAATGGTAAATAAATCTGCACTATTACACATCCATACGGTTGCTCAAAGGATCAAAACTAAGGGTGCAACAGTACATAATCCACTTACATATAGACCCCTGTGCCTGCTGGATGTCACCATGTAGAGAGACACAGGTGAGGAGGTGGTGTAATGTACAATGTTGTTAATGCACACATGGACAGGGCACATTGTTCCTGCCAACAGGTTTACCTATCTAACTGCAAGAAGCCACATTTGGCCATACTGGTAACTATACACGCATAGCTAGGATAATAACAGTTATCCCACTGTGAGGATACTAGATGCAGATAACAGTACAAAGCAATATCACTCTACACACCACAGATACTGTTCAACATAAGCTTAGTTTGTGTAATGCACAAGTACTGCGCCTGCAATCACATATACAACAGACTCAACCTGTGGCACATACAATAAATACTGTGATTTGTCGTGTGTAACTCTAAATTGGTAGGAGTTCTACTCTTACTCCAGGATACTTGGTGTGTGTGTGTGTGTGTGTGTGTGTGTGTGTGTGTGTGTGTGTGTGTGTGTGTGTGTGTGTGTGTGTGTGTATACTCCAGCAAAACAACTCCCATGCCCTCATGGGCTATCCACCTGCAGTGGTTATACACTTTCTGGCCCTGTAACTTGCTGCTGGTTTCCAAACTGCCCTCTTCTACAAGGCCTGATGATGTCATCCACCCTAAGACTACCAGCTGACAATACAGAAACAGACGTAAGCTATGGTGAGTGTGAGAAATACTGTGATCTATCGTGTGTAAAACTAGATAGGTAGGGGTTCTCATTTCACTCCAGGCTACTTGTTGCATGTGTGTGCATGTGTGTGTGTATCCACCTACAAGGATTATGCAAGTTTTGGACTTGTAACTTGCTGCTGGCTTCCAAACTGCCCTCTTCTACAAGGTCTGATGATGTCATCCACATTAAAACTATCAGCTGACAGTGTAGTGTCATCTATGGCAAATGTGATGAATACTGTGATCTATAGTGTGCAAGACTAGATAGGTAGGGGTTCTGCTCTCACTCCAGGCTACTTGGTGTGTGCCTCTTACCCTGCAAGACAACTTCTATGCCCTCATGGGCTATCCACCTGCAATGGTTATGCATTTTCTGGCCCTGTAACTTGCTGCTGGCTTCTAAACTGCTCTCTTCTACAAAACCTGATGATGTCATCCACCTTAAGACTACCAGCTGACAATGTAGTATCAGACTAAAGCCGTTGTGTGTGTGATAAATACTGTGATCTAGAGTGTGTAAGACTAGGTAGAGAGGGGTTCTAGTTTCATTCCTGCTACTTTGTGTGCATGTATGTCCAGATGGCATAAATTTAATCACTTTGGTAACTTAGAAATAGATAAGATTTTGCAGTATTTTATTTGTAGCATGTGATGTGCCCCCCCCCAAAGGACTGACCACAACAAGGCCTGCTGATGTTATCAAGCATAATATGTCCTGACCTGAAAGTACTAGCACACATGAAGTATATTGCAGGCATCACATACTGTGATCTGTAGTGTGTACTATTACATAAGTAAGTGTTCTTATCTATATACAGCCAACTTGCACTACATGTGTCCTGTACTCAGTGATTGGAAGTGGTGCTAGCCTCAATGTAGCCATGTTTGTGTGTGAGACTGTTAGAGCAGTTTACACCATGTTATGGAACCATAGGATGTTTGAACTTCACTAGCATAATGGCCATGCATCCCTCATAATCATAGACATCTTTATACCCATAGTTACAGGATCAGCACATATTGCCCCAGTCCAAGAGGGACACAGACAGGAAAGTGACATAGCACAGAGACTCTATGAGTGCTCACAATTTGCAGGCATCAGTCAACATTGTTAGCCACATTTAGTCGGTAGTCACATGTATTGTGGTTGAATGGATTCCAAGCAGTAGAGGACCCAGGACTGTACCCTGTTGAACACTGATGCTTACAGATCAGCTTTTGGAGGTGGATTTCCCTATGTTGCTTATGTGTGCCAGCAATGGCTCACTTAGTCACCCCTACAATGACAGTATCATGGATGCCTACGTGGGTGCTTTGCAAATGTTGCCTGAGTGGGGGATATAATCAGATGGCTTGGCTGAGTCTAGGGGATTGTATGCTCTGATGTGCTCTCACCCAGATCCATGGTGACTGCCTTGGAAATATCCACCACGTGTAACAGTCATGCTCTCCCTCTCACACATCCAAACTGTGTACAGTCAACTGTGTGTAGAACACATATATGTGTGCTGATCAGCTCCATGATGATCACCCCTATGGGAATACATATATGGATACCCAGACAAAGAGGTGTACAGTTATGTTGGTCAGTGGATGCACCACCTCTGTGCAAGGGTATAACAGCTGCCGTTATCCACTCAACAGGTGTGTAACCAGTAGTGCCGGTATAATTGCAAGGGTTTCCCAATGGTGTTAGTAATCCTTGTCAGATCACATGTGAGATGCAGTCTGAAATGTTAGCATCTGCAATAGATGCTGTGTATCTTCCAATGAGAGGCTAGTTAACAAATTGCTCTGTAAATATGGACGTAATGGGACAGGTTGTAGGAATGTCATCTGTCACATGTGGTGGGGACAAGGGAGTGTAGCTGATGCAGACAATGTGGGTGTACAAGTTAGGTATGAGTACAGACCCATCATATGTGGCATTGTGACGTACGAGGTCATCAACAACCTGGGCCTGTCCTTTGAGGTCACACATGTAACTACACAGTGCATTGTGGTTCTGCTTTGTGTGGTGGCTACTTTTGTCACTTACAGTGTCTACACAAACTCACAACAACACTATGTGCTTCTTTTAGCTGAACAGGTAGTGCCTCCATGTTAGGGGAGGCACCCTCAACCCAACTGTCACACAGCACTGTCCACCTGTTATTGTACAGCCTGCTAATAGCAGTTGTCCACCAGTCAGGTTTGCTGAGCCATGATGAGCCTGTGTCCCTCCTGTCACATACAGCTGAGGTCATGCAGTTGTAATGCTGCTGACATGAGCTCAACATATTTGCCTGTACCACCTGAAGGAGGAGTTGCAGTCATGCTATTCAGCCATCCCACAGGAGGTAATAAATGGCTGTCATGACATATATGTCTGTATTGCCTGCAAGGGGGTGGTACATGCTGGTAGTTCAACGAGACTGATCTGTAGCCAGATCTCACCAGGGATGACCTCACATTGGAGGGGGGCTGTACAGGTCACCCATACTGATGAACACATGATGCACTACATTGATTCCCAGTGTGGGGATGTCACTGCAATGTTGCAGGGCATTGTAGGTTAGGCTCTGGACCCTCCTTTAGGCAAGGGAGTCGCAGCATGACTAACCAACACAGTGTGCACATATTAAACTTCCCTAATGTGTTTGTGCTCTGTACAGAGACCTTGCATGACTCTCTTCTTGCAACATGCTGGAAGTAACTGCAATACTTACTTGTACAGAGGACAACTGGCATGTAGTGCCAAGCGGTGTCACCAGATCTCTGAGTCATGTCACCAGAAATGCCATGATAGGAGATAGCATGGATATCAGCACTGAAACTGTTGTACACTTACTGACACTGGACCAAACACTCTTATTTTTGCTCAAGGCCAGACCATGCCTACCAACTGTAACCTATGGAGTCCATTGACTGTTACACTATGCAATGGATGTCGGACATATGTCTCACTCCACCAACCATGGCCTGACAAGGTGTTTGACAATAGTAGGCCTGCAGGACTTGCTGGAAACTGTGTACATCATGTACAGAGTCTTATGTCAGCTGGTGGATAGGTAAGTGTCTGACAGTCATACTCTGGGAAGATAGCATTGGGAGATCTATGCCACAATGATGCCTGTCACCAGTGGAGTTCATCACCCTCCATTATTGGCATACTTGGTCTACCTTTTCCCTCTCTGCAGTCACAGCCACTATCAATGACCTCAGATTAAGTACATTAGCAGGTGATTGCATATTAGAAGCTGTCACAGAATCCCACACAGAACCAACAGTTATCCAGGATGGTCTAAGACACAGTCAATTGTATTCTGAGCCACTGACAAAGACTAACTGCCAATGACTGCACAATACTATCCTGTGGGAAATCATCCACCTGTGCAAAATATTGCCTGCACACCACACACAGTTGAGTCATTACACATGGGGTTATGGAAACAGAGAGTAATGTAGCCTTTGATTCTCACTGGTCTGTAAGATATGGGGATGCATTCAATTTTTGTACAACCTATACCGACAGGTTTGGGATACACATCCCAGACTGTCACTGCTATACTGAATGTGGCAGTCATCACACTTATCATTGTGTGCAATGGCACCCTTGCTATGTCACTACACAGGCATATCATACAACTGTAGCAGCCACACAGGTTCCATGGTACACCAATACACAGTGTAGATAACCTGTCCTATGGCGTACATGTCACGACCATACATGTGTAGTCTGTCTCATAAATGCTTTGGAGGGGATGTGTATGGTTCCATATAGGGAGGTGTAATTTCCCACTTGGTACCTCCCATGTATCTCTGTGGTATACATAGTACATGCTGGAGAGACAGGTATATAACACAGACAGTACACCCTACATGAAACAGGCCCCCCATGCATGTGAAGCACACATCTGCTGTGACACAGCATGCGCAGGTTACAAAATGGGATGCAAACATGCCAATCATAACTGGTGTTGGGCAACTGTCTGTACTGGACACAGGATATTTGTAGATGGGTCATCTCTATCAGAATAGCTTGGAGATGGGTGTGTTGCCAAAACCCTGGTGACACTTATCAGGGGTAGCAGACTTGTTCACAGATTGCAGATGCACAAGTATGCTGAATGTCACTATTGTCCTTATTAACCTGTTATACACATGTGAACCTATGGAGCCAAGAAGTTATAGTGCTGTACCTTGCTGAAGACATATTTGTGCTGTGCTGACATGCCATGCTGTGCTGCTTTATTGCCTCTGTGTATCCATAGGTTATCCCAACAGACTCCTGAAACAGAAACATAAACAGGTCCATGACACACCTGTTGTCATGTAATATACAGCCATTACAAGATCATACAACATAAGGTACACAAACGTATGTGGCGTACTCATGACAAATGCCAGCATACAGTATCTGTCATTAATTACTACATGTAGCATGGCAAAACAACACTGTATTATACAAGTACATGTGAACAAATATAGTCACCCTATGCATCAGACACATAGCTTCATTTCCCTGCATCGGCAGCACAGAGAGGATGACAAGGATGTGGCACAGGTACCATCACTTGCACAGGGGGTGTGAGGGTGCATGAGGCCTAGGCTGACCAAATGTCTGACAGCATGTGTGTGAGTCAGGAAAGGAAGCAGGTAAGATAGACCATGGAAAGGTGCTGTGTGTGTCAGTAGGTGACTTGCATTTGACAGTGGTGTGTGAGTGGGTGTTTGTACACAGTCAAGCTAAGTGCTAGCCCTATCTGTGTGTGTGTGTGTGTGTGTGTGTGTGTGTGTGTGTGTGTGTGTGTGTGTGTGTTGGACAACTTTGGACCATACATGGTAGAGTTGACAGTTTACTGTCTCCAGCCCCAAACACGAGAACTGGCTCTACCAGGAGTTGCACTGGCACCTCCATGACCAAGGTCAGATGTGGTGACTGCTGTCTGCTGGGACCTTGTCCTCCATGGGAATGCCCAGGACCATGAGCCCATGTCCTGCCATGTCATGGTATGGACAGCACACTCCCCTCTATAGCACTGGATGTACTGCCACTAAGGAAGCGTGACTGTGCATGGCCACGTGGACTCTCAGCAGATGGGGTTGCTGACCTACATCCACATGTCTGACGCTCGACTCCAACCACACAATCTAGCACAGACAATGTGTGGTCAAAGACAGACACTTTCTTAGCCTACCTTATGTCCACTGCATCAGTCAACTGATCCAAGGTGTCCCCAGTGAGGTGGAGGGCAGTCACAGATGTCAGACTATGCTACATCCATAACCCTAAGCATATGTCTGGTGTTCCATTCAGAAAGTGCCTGTGTCTCCATGATGGCCTGAAACATGAGCTGAGTGACCCATGATGTGACACCTGCAACAGGTGGTGCATGGACAGCAGGCCTCCTATGAGCACCCCTGTCAATCCGCCTGTGTGGGACCTCACCAGGTCTCTTGCTATGGCCAGTGTCTACACTCATAGTTGCCACACTTTCCTGTTCAATGTACCCACCCTCTGACTGTCCAATATCTGTGGCCTCCTGTGACTGGGTATGTGTGGGCATACTAACTGTGTGCAATGACAATGGAGGCAGAAGAGGGATGTCTACCTCTGGGACAGATTCAGCCCCTGACATCCCCACCTGTGCCATCATCATCAGAGTCTGAAGAGACACTGACATCAGGTTGTGTAGGGGACAGACACCAACCCCGCCCAGTCACCTGTGATAAGAAAGAAAAAAGTGGTACATGAATACCTGCACTACTGTGTGCAAAAAATCTACCAGTACTCATAATAACAAAGTCACTCAACTGGATTAGCGGTCAAACATTTTTCTTCCCCACTTTCATCCACAAAAATCTTCCTCAAAATACACATTCAATTGAAGACCATTCTAACAATCACTTCAAGTAAATCAAGTAAGAGTAAAAAATCACCACTCACAGGGATGAAGTGCCTCAGATAAAGCAAACACTCAATAATCCAACAAAATCTTCTTGAGACACACCACAGCAAATAAAAGTGAACCGTTTAATCAAAGCGTAAACATAAAAAACATAAGAACGATCAAGTTCAGTTAGCGCTTTCACATTTCTCAAAATGCTTCCTCAGACTGTTAACAAAACATCCAAAGTCAAACATTTTAAATCTGAACTCATTAACTTCTAGCCAATCAGTATATAGGCTGATAATTTTAAAAAACCTTATAAGAACTTTTTAAAGAAATTTTTCACAACAATTTATTATCAAACAATAAAACTGTATATGAAACAAGAAATGTATCAAATACCATACAATACAAGAAAATGCTATAAAACGTGTATAAATATATATATATATATATATATATATATATATATATATATATATATATATATAACAATATACTTAAAGAATATATATAAAAACATGCTTAAATCTGTCAAAATCTATTAATGCATATAAATATGCAAAATATATAGTGATAATGCATGGCACAATTTATTTATTTATTTATTTTATTTTTATTTTAAATTTGTTAACCGGGGGTGTCTGACTGAGCTGAAAAGGCCCTTTTCAGCAGAGGCCCGGGGAGAAAAGCTCCACAAAGAAAAATTACAGACACATTTAGTTATTTAGACATGATCAGTATACACACAAATTACAAGAGACATGTTTTTACAGTGGTATGCGGCACATAAACAGTTACAGTGGAGAGAACAAACAAAAAAATATTAATTTTAAAAATAAAGGTAATTAATAGATTTGTGGTGTACAGCTAAAATTTGGAACATAGGTAGAATACATACATACTACACAGGTACTGTACATACATTGATGATTTGCCAGTGTTTGTGAGTAAGATTGAAAACTATTATCAAGTGCTCTAGATTTAGTATGCATATGTTATCCGCTTTCACTAGCCTGGGGAGCAATCATGGCACTGCCAACTTTGCCTGAGATGTTGCCTGATGAGGTCTTTAAAGGAGGCTTTGGATGATGTGTTTTGAATGCTAGTGGGGACAGAGTTCCATTTTTTAGCCACTGAACTACTATATAGTGCATCTCCAAAGCTATTGTAGCTGTTGGTGACTTCTAGTAGTAGTTTGCTTGATGATCTAAGAGACCTTTTGGCTGAGTGATGTACTAGGTTTTTGAGGGCAGGACACTTATTGGGGAGGAAATAGAATGACAGAGGCAGAGCTGATTGTAGGTTAGGAGGTTGGGCAGTTCAAGCCAGTGGAGCTATCTCAAAGCAGTACAGTGATGAGTTCTATATGAGCAATCTATTGTTTCTATTGATGAGGTCTATATGAGTGTATCACTAAAAACACTTTAGTACAATTGATAATTAAGAGTCTAAGAACTACATCTATAGCAAACGTAATATGTCACTATCTATTCTTTCTAATGTTTGCAGTCTCTAGCTGCCAAGAACGGTTTAAGAGAAACTCTGTCATTTAAGCCAGTTGACTTATCCGCCTGCAGTTTCATTATCCATCTGGCTTCTCTTTGTTCTGTATAATTTTTGTGGTTTTCTAGCCTGTTGTTTTTCCCTACTATCTCTATTACAGTGAATTTAAAGCTATGTGTGGTGCCTAAAGTGATGACATGTTTGGCTATAGCATTGCTTTCATCTTCTTTGCTGATTGCATATATATGTTAATGTACTCGTTCACGTAGAGTCCTGTTGGTCTTTCCAACATAGAAACATCTGCATGCATTGCAGGTTGCTATATACACCACATCCCTGCTCTTACAATTAGCATACAGATCGAAATTATGTCTCCATCCTGTGTCAGGATGTATGAAACAATCAATGCCTGACATAGTTGCATTGGTTGCATGACATGCATGCAAACGTCCCTTTCCTATCAGAGATATTTAATGATGGTTTAACATTTTCATAGCATAACATTCTTTTCAAAGTTTTTGTATTCCTATGGGTATAGCTTGGTGTTGATCCTACTACTTGCTGAATTTTTGTGTCTACTGTAAGAATGTTCCAATTTTTTTTGAAAAATATCTCTGATTCTCATATTATTATTAGTGTAGGGTATGACTATTTTATTAAACTTCTCTCTATTTTCTGATCTAGTGTGGACTACTTCCCCACCATTTCTCCTATGTATAAATGGTTTCCCTATAGTATCCTTCTTCACACCAGCTCCCTGTTGTAGCATCACTGTCTCATTTTGTTTGTAACTTCTCTCATGGAACTCACTATGTAACATGTCTATAGTCTTTTTAAAACTATTCTCATCACTAGTGAGTCTAGATGCTCTCAACATCTGACTATGCACTATATTCTTATAAATATGTGGAGGGTGCATGCTGGTGCGATGCAGTAATGTATTTCTCCTGCCTAATGTATTCACTGCCTAATTTATTTTCCTTTCAACTTTTTTTTTTTTTTTTTTTAAAAGCATTTTAAAGTAATTGGCTCATTTAAACTAGGAGTCTTATCTGCTCTTAACTGACACTGCCAAAGTGTTTCATTTTGTTCAACTACACTCCTGTGATTACCACCTCTAAGATCCTTAGGTACCTGTTCCAGACTGGAAACATTCTACTCTGTTTACACACAAAGTATGTTTAAATAGGGAATTATTCTGGCCCTTAACTTTAATAGATTATAAATGTCCCTTAACAAAACTGTATCATGCTTACCAGGAGCAGAACCACAGCCTTGGCCAATACCAGACAGACCTGTGAAAAGTTGAGGGTCAGCTAATGTCAGTACCACTGCATGTTGCAGCACAACAAGGTAATACATCCATATAGCTCATATTTACACTAGCTACCGTGTTAATTGTTGAATTGTTCACATTCTGATTATGAGAGTGCAACTGAGGTTAACCCTCCCAAAGAACAAAGACCTGACACCCATGTAAAAGTATGTACAAACTGACACACTGACTGCTACAGTATTACAATGCTGATAACAGTAAGCCTACCTGCATGCTCCTCTGCTGTGGAAACTGTGGCATCCACTTCCAGGATGTATGGTGTGATGGATGCCTGGGAGTTGTCGTGTGTATCTAGGTTCACCAGGAATTCCTCAATGGCTGAAAGTGGTTGTTGTGCTGCATGCCCTCCATTGGAGACAGTACAATCTCTGGCTACATCTGCTGCTGTTCCTTGTACAGCATTGATCATGTCCATTGCATGGTGTCAAACCTGCTCATATGTCCTGCCCTGATGGCCCATGCCATTCACATCATGGACAAGGCCTGCCCACAATGCAGCCTGCTGTTCCCTGTTTTGCCTCCCCCTGGACAGTAGGATGTGATGATGTTGCCTTAGTCCTTCCAGTATAACTTCATTTTCCACATCAGAGAAGGCTGCATGGCATCTAGGGTACACGATTCCTGAAAGACAACAAAAAGGGAACACATTACAGGATCACATACATGGAAGTACACTATGTAGAGATACAACAAGGACAAACTGGTTGGCACTATCCACTGCTTGCTCACACATGTCATACTCCACAGTGTGCAATCATACTAAGTGTGTGGATATAACTGAGGTAGTGACAATAGGCAGGTATTCCTGTGTGTGCCTTGACAGATACTGCTGTAAGATCATTCATCCAACACTCACTTCTACTGTAGTGTGTCCCCTATGGCAACCCCCCAATAATATGTCATAAGAACAGTGTGACACAAATAACAGTATGCTATTACAACCACTATAAAGGGACAGTCCAATGAGACCAGTGTGCCACATTGACAAATGACAATGCACCCTTGATGTAGTGTACGTCCTGTGTATGTGTAAGACAGCACAAGATTAATGACACGTCATTATCACAGGTCTAAGACAGGCTTAATGCTGTAATCCCTATTCCCTGTAAGTTTATTCACCCATCTGCATCCTGTTGTACACAAAATCAGTTATATACCTGATGGAGTACAATACTCCTCTATTGATATGTGGTGATAGTAAAGTTTTCACAATGGCATGCTCTGTGTGAGGAAAGTCTCATAAACAATGGTTCCCCATAGCCAGCTGCTTGCCTTTTAAAAAGTGCTTCTCATCAGCAGGTGATTGCCTATAAACCAATCTGTAGGTCTGAAATGGTAATTGCAGCCAACACAGCTGATTTGCACTGTCATCAGCCAATGACATGCAACCACTATACAATATATAATGCCTTCATGTAGATAAGGGCCGCTTTCTGATATGTTGTGCTGGACATTACTAGGGCAAGGAGACTACATCATCACAGAGGGTAGGTCTGTAACAGACACCTTTACATGGATATGTGTGTGCTACAAGCTGCAGCTGCTGCTGCAGGTAATAGACATAGGCAGAAAGTGTGAACACTTTGGAGGACATCAATCTGTAGGAGTAACTGTGGGAGCTGTGTCAGCCTTGCTGTAGAGGCAGAGCTAGAGTGAGGCTACCCTTTCCATTCCAATTAAGGCATGTGTTTAAGGTAAATATGTTAGGTAATGGTATCGCTACAAGAGTACTAGGCAATATGTTTGGTGTGTCCTTGAGTAAGATGATGGATAAATATGAGAATATGTCCACCATTTGGCAAACTGTCAGGCCATCTGCTAAAGTCTGGTAGTAATTTGCAGTGTTTATGAGGACAGGGCCTTGTTGCAAGCAGTGGTATTCCAATGTGCATGTTATCTGTGCAGCTGTTATAATCTGCACAGTGACTTTGGAAAGCTTTTGTAGTACACTCAGATATTAGTGGCCCTCATTTGTAGTACCTGCATTGACATTCTCTGTGAATGCATATTAATGCATGACATGACACTTTACGCACATATAGTTTTGCTATAGGGATATGTGAAGTGTGTACCTACCTGCAGACCTGTGACTTCCATCAGTGAAAAGCAGACATATCATTTGAAACACATTGTGTGGATAATGAGTGCATGGCTCTGTCATTAATTGCTGCCTTCACAATACTATACATTCACTTCTACACACCACTGGATTTGAACCCAAGACTGTGTGTGGCAAAATGCACTTTTTACAAGGTGATTAACAGACTGAGCTACTGACTCACTGCTACAGTAGGTGTATTTTCACTATATATGTGCACACATACAGGCTGTGACATACATTTTCTACATCTATCAGTATGTGCATGGCTTTATATGGCTGTATATGTGCACACCAGGGTCCAAGTTGAACATGTATTTTGCCATTCATGCCTTAGCAGTTGTATTTCTACATGTTGCTGCTGAAGGACACATTTGCCTGCTATCACAGGCCTCACTTACATCCATTATTATGTCTTTGGCTTTCTAGTGATGGACTATTGCTTCATAGTCCGAGGTACACTACCATTTTTAATCTTTTTAATTTAATTACTTTTTAATTAAGTTTGCATGGCACTGTGTGGCATGCAGTTCCTCTGTTACAGGCTTTATGACAATAATGGGCAATTACTATGGTTTCTTTAAACCCCCTGTTTTAATTAAGAGTTGTGTGGTGTGGCAGGTTAATGCATTGGTCTGCAGGTGTGATGTTCTTGGGTTCAAAATATGGGACAGGTATTTATTTTACTTACTACAAGCTGATACAAGATAAAGTGAAGAAAAGCAATTTTCTGATGTAAAACAAATCACCGTCAGAAAAAAAACAAGTAGCTTTTATTACAACAAGCAGAGCTTTCGGCCAAACAACCTTCTTCAATGCTAAACATCATACTATATTTTTTCATTTATTTAAAAGGAGCAAAGCAGATACAATGTGACCACAGCCATCCAATCACTAAGTACCCTTAATTAAGTACTTATAAACACATAAATTACATAAATACACTTCAAAATTTTATAAAATATTATCTATTATACTGTTGCATCTTAACGAGGACATGCTTAATACTACTTTTGTTGTTTATACCTGGTTCACTATCTGCACAGAGCCTAAGTATCCACTCATATCCTTTATTTTCTAGATAATTGTTTAAGTCCCCACCCCTCACATCTTTATATACATTCTCCATTACTCTAAAGGTAAAGGTATAGTCTATTCCTTTATCTAAAATGTGCTTACAGAATGTATTCTTATAATTTTTCCTTCTAATGTGGGATTTGTGTTCTATTATGCAGTCTTTTAACCTCCTTGTCATTTTCCCTACATAAAATGATCTGCACTTTTTACAGCTGGCCAAACAGACCACATTAACACTATTGCAAGTTGCTACACAGGAAAAATTAAACTTCCGACCAGAAGTGGGATGTATAAATTCTTCACTATTCAGTTTTTCTATATCTACACAACAGCTACATGCCATACAGGTATAAGTCCCATATTTCTGCCCTATTTTATTTTTAGCTAAACTTTTGAAGTCCTTATAACAAAGTTTTCTCTTCAAACTTTTTAGATCCGTATATGAAAAAAGTGGTTTGGAATCTATTATATTATGTAGTTCAGGCAGAGCTAAGAGAATTACCAAATTTTTTCTATTATTTTCTGCAGTTCTTTCATTCTTAAATTATACATAGTAACATATCTAATCTTATTGTTTTCTGAAACTCTTTCTACTGTCTGTTTTCCTTGGCTAAAAATTGGACTTGCATCATCACATCTGGCTATCTTTACCTTTTCAACCACTTCCAGGACATCTTTATAATTATACCCACTACTGACAAACTCTTGTGGTGGTGCTGCGGTAGCGTTGCCACCTCAAAGTTAGACGTTGCCCGTTCGATTCTCAGTTAGAGCATCTTCTGTGTGGCGACATGTGTGAACGGGCGTTCCTTCATTGAAGGTTGTGCGTTCGGCCTGGCAAGCCAGCACGTAAAACTCTACTGCCAATCATTAGTGGACCGGAGTTCCGCTGTGGCGACCCCTAACCGGGAAAAGCCAAAAGACACAAACTGACAAACTCTTCTATCATGTTATTCAACTGAGGTTCAAACATAGTCTCATCAGTGTTCATCTTACTCTATATATCTGGGCCTTTATTACTCCTCTAAAGACGTGGGGGGGGGTGCATACTTTGCCGGTGCAGGTATCTATTAGCCTGTACTTCTTTCTTGCGCACACTAGTGTGAATGATATTTTCCTTCCTTTCCAACAACACATCTAAAAGTACTATACTGTCAATAGAACAATTCATCTTAAAAACAAGCAATTTTGTAGTATTGTTTAGATAGGTCACATATTCTAACAATTCATCCATGTTTCCATTTCATATAAAAAAATAATCATCTACAAATATTGAGTAAAATTCACTCTTCTTATTTAAAACATTTGCATCAATACTCATATACTTTTTCTCCCACTGATAAAGCACTAGGTTAGCATAGGTATTGGCCACTGGAGAACCCATGGCCACACCTGTTTGCTGCAAGAACAATTCCTCCTCAAAATAAAAAAAACATCTTTTTTCAACACTATTTGTAGCATTGAACAAATTTTTTCCACATCTATTGCCATCATATCTGTCTATGCAGTTAAAAATTCAGGTATGGCTGAAATGCCATACTCATTCGGTATGACGGTAAACAATGAAGTTATATCTAATGTTACAAACATATAGTGCAAATCTTTCACTTCTCTTTTATCATGCCATGCTTTCAGTTTTAACAAACAGTCAATAGCATCCTTAATTACTCCAGGACATAATTGTAAAAACTGTGAGAGACTCTTGCAAATATACTGACAAAGGTTCCATGATCCAGCCTCCACCTGAGACCATAGGTCTCATCGGAGGCTTATCAATGGATTTATGCACCTTTGGTATTCCATAAATTCGGGGTATACATGGACATGGCAGAGATAAAAAAATTAAACAGTTCTAAATCAATCTCACCACTTAATTGCATGTCATAAATTATCATATTCATATCAAAAATTATTTCCTAACATCATTAGGCATCACTTTTTTAAAAGTATTTACATCATTCAGAAAAGCATACATCGAGTCCACATATTCTTCCTGTTTCATTAGAACTACCGCTCCCCCTCTTATCAGCCTGCTTTATAATTATATTCTCATTCCTTTCAAATTCCTTCAAGCCTCATATTTATTATACGTTAAATTATACCTTTTTTGTTCTAGTTTCAATTCATATAAACACCTAATTTCTCTTTCGCAAATATCATGAAAAGCAGAAACCACAGGATTACTAATAGGTACAAAAACATTTCTTTTCTTACATTGCAAATTCATAGGTTCATCATTACTTTTAAATAACAGCTTCAAGTTAAGGTTTCTAGCAAAAATTTTTAAGTCAGTCAGTGCACTAACTAAATTGTCGCTAGTGCTAGGTATAAATTTAAGCCCCTTTTTCAATAATGAAATATAGGGTTCAGTTAGTACAAAGTCTGTCAAATTTAGAATACCTTCACATATTTTTGCTGTCATCAGGCTGGTTTCTTTACCTGCCAAACAGGACTGCCTCCCTTCCGCTTCTGTCCATTTGGGGATTGTTTCTGCAACATACGACATTTCATCAAGCCTTTATCCAAACTGTTAACCTTTTCAGGCAAGTTCAAATGGAATCGCATTTGCGATCCAGATTGAACTAAATGTAAAGTACTTTGTTCATTTATGGATTTATTGCTCAACAATGAAGCACTTATGCGTTCTGAGGTCTTTATAACCGTCATCTGGTTTGAACGTACTTGCATGGAGGCAGTAGGAGTGGAACTTGCCTCTTCATCAACTGACAAATGAACCACCTGAGTCGCTACTTTCTGTCTTGTGGGCGTGCTACGCTTCCTTCCTGGAAGCTGTCAAGCCGGTCTAGCCGGCCTTTCCATTCTAAAATAACTTTATTTTGCCTTTCAATTCTCAGCCATGAAAAGATATGACCTTGTTTGAAGTCATTTATATCATGCAAAAGTTTATGTTTCTTCCCAACCTCCAGGCGATCATCAAGCATTTTCAGCCTATCTAATATTTTCTGGTATGTCTCTACCATATCCGAAAAAATAGGTAATTGCACCAACTCATCTTCAAGCTGCATTATTTAATTTTTTAGAGTATTTTCAATATCCATGAAATAGTCATTCATTAAAGTCATATAATCGAAACCAAGTTTAAGATTAAGCTGTTGCCAACATTTTAGTAATTCAGGATAAACGTTGGCATAAGAAGGCATTTTAAGGACACAAAGTCCTCAAGGTACCACCTCCAGTTCTAAACAGGCTGAGAAGCTAAGCCTTTGCCATTGAAAGCGTTTATATGTACCTGTCTTCCTCTCCAGAAGTTGCAGCTGTTTTTCATAATTCATATCTATTTTAGGTTTCTCATTAGTTATTTGCATATTTGATGAAGTAAGATATAACAGGGGATTCATTTCCATTACTAGTAGGCTTCTAATGGAGCCTGATAATTCAGTTCTGTTCTTCATTTAAACGGCTGTGTATGCTCTCCAAATCCACTGACGTCAGTGCAGCAGCCAAAATTATTAAACTTACTACAAGCTGATACAAGATAAAGTGAAGAAAAGCAATTTTCCGATGTAAAACAAATCGCCATCAGAAAAAACAAGTAGCTTTTATTACAACAAGCAGAGATTTCGGTCAATCTTCTTCAATGATAAACATCATACTATATTTTCTCATTCATTTAAAAGGAGCAAAGCAGATACAATGTGCCCATAGCCATCCACTCACAAAGTACCCTTAATTAAGTACTTATAAGCACATACATTACATAAATACACTTCAAAATCTTATAAAATCTTATAAATTATACTGTTGCATCCTCACAAGGACAGGCTTAATAATAATGGCATGGCCTGCCATGCAGTAACACACTAAAAAAATCTAAAGAATAGAAAAATAGAGAGATAAAAAAGTGATAAAATGGCATGCAAGCAGGGGGAAAGCATAGTGAAAGGAAGGTAGGATGTGCAGGTAGTGTAGGAAAGACCCATAGCTATCCATTTCTTTTACAGCAACAACTGTGCACTTTGACGGAATGTGTATGAATTTGAACTCTTAACACCAGAGAGAGGGGTGAGGACAACACAACTGCATTGTCAAGGCAAGTGGACCAAATTATGTGTGTCCAGTGGACACGTGTGCAAAATGAGAGCTATGTATAGGATGATTTTTTTTTTTGGGACAGGTGTCTATTTTTTTTTTTTTTGTTAAGGTGAGAGTGGAATGTTGCAGAAGGTGCATAGGTACATGTGGGGGAAGTAAGTTGGGTAGGTGAAGATGCATTTTTGGACAGACAAGACAGACAAGACAGTAGGCAGGGGCGGTGCATGACACATGAGGTGGTGAACACCTTGGATAGGAAAGATGTTATGGAATTCAAGTCCCATGTGCCTCCAGATGGCAGCAGCATGACTCACATCCCCACCCATTGAACTGTCAGCACTGCTCCTTCACTGCCCCAAGGGTGGCAGTGCTGGAGGCTGGGCAACAGGGTGAGGCTGCCCCACCGGGTCTGCCAGCATGCCCTAAATCCAACACAGGCAGCGATCAAACCCACAATAGACTATCCTGCGCACCAAGACTGGCAGCTCATCTGGGGTGACAAACCCCCTCCACCACTGCTCCCAGAGGGGGGGCTGGGCCCAGTCCCATGAGGCAGCAGAGGGGGCACCACCAGTCTGGGTCCCAGACATGCTGAGACCATGTGCGCCATGGCCGGTTGAAGCAAGGTAGGTGGATCAGCAGGAACCAGCCTACCTTGATGTGCTGTGGTGAATGAGGTATAGCAACAAGTTAAGGTTAGTAATAACCAAACCATTGTTAGTATTAACAAAACGAAACATCATTTTAATTAATCCAAACACATATTAGTGTATATTTTGTGTATCACAACAGTAAATAACATAGCTGTCAGTATGGTAACAGCATGCCAGTATGAAGTAAACCGTAAGGCCAACAAAATAGTTTAACAAAATATGTTAATATTCAATCAAAATAACACATAACAACAATACATCACATTTTGCAAAAATGTAGTTAGTTAAACAAAATATGTTAATACTAAATCATGATAATTAATAACATTAATAAATAAATGAAGATAAGGGGTGGAGAGAGAGAGAGAAACAATCCATTACTGACAATGCAGAGTATATAATCTTGCAAATACTTATAATAAATACTCCACAGGTGTGTAGTGTCATTTCTGAGTACAGTGACTGTAATTATCCTATAGCTGATGTAGCACTTACATACCTCCCAAGATGTTAGTAAGGGTCAGCATGTATCATTACCTCATTCTACATAATACAGAGAGAACATCTGAGAAGGCCAATCTACTTAGTTTCCTAACCATAAATTATCTTCTGCTACTCCTCTCTCCCTGTCCTTCACAAAAAAAAAAGAAAAAAAAAAAATCTTTGCTCGAATCTCCCTATGTTCTGTTTAACTATAACAAAAAAAATGTATGCTTGTTTCCTGCCTTTCCTGTAGCTAGTGTAGTCCAGATACAGATTTGCTATATCCAGAACTGTTTGTAAGCTTCTGAGCCCCCAAGCCTGTCTGTGTTGGAGGGAAGCCTGCTAGCTTATCAGTGGGAGTGGTAAGCACTGGGTATCCTATCTACCACATAAGGAGTGGTTTCTGGCCCAGAAATTGTAGTTATTGGCTGTTTGGGCAGTGTTTCCATTTCTCCCAACTTCCTGATTTAAAAGCCCACATTTGCACTTGTCCCCCCCCCTTCCTGTAACTAGTCTAATCCAGACTTGCTGTATCCAGGACTGTTTGTAAGCTCCTGAGCCCCCCAATCCATTCTGTGTTGGAGGGAAGCCTTCTAGCTTATCAGTGGGAATGGTAAGCACTAGGTAACCTATCTACCAAATAAGGAGTGGTTTTGGCCCAGAAATTGTAGTTATTGGCCGTTTGGCCAGTTTTTCCATCTCTCTCTCAATTTTCTGATTTAAAAGGCCGCATTTGCACTTGTTTCCCCCTTTCCTGTAAGTAGTCTAGTCCAGATACAGATTTGCTGTATCCATAACTGTTTGTAAGCTCCTGGGGCCCCCAAGCCTTTTTGTTTTGGAGGGAAGCCTGCTAGCTTATCAGTGGGAGTGGTAAGCATTAGGTAACCTATCTACCACATAAGGAGTGGTTTTTGGCCCAGAAATTGTAGTTATTAGCTGTTTGGGCAATTTTTCCATCTTTCTCAACTTTCTGATTTAAAAGCCCGCATTCGCACTTGTTCTTTCCTGTAACTAGTCTAGTTCAGATACAGATTCTTAGTTTTAGCACTTCAATTTTCTTATTCCTGCTCAGCACTTGTTCAGAACTTGTTGTAAGCACTAAATAAGCTACAAATTACTACAGCACTCAACCTTCCTCATCACCTAGAGGAAAACAGTTTTTGTACTTACGTTCCTCACTTGCTTAGAGAAAACCAGCTCTTGTACTCACTTTCCTCACTTGCTAGAGGAAAATAGTTTTTTTATTCAGGCATGTCCAAGGGTCAGCTCCCAGTGTTCTCTCCTGTCTATCTGAAGAATCTGGGCATCTTGGGTAAATGTAGCAATTGCCTCATGTACACAGACAACCCTCTCCTCCTACCACCCAACACTACAACCTGTGAGAGACGCACTTATCTAGCCAAACTGGAGGTAAAGTTCTCTCCAACCAAGACTGAACTTGACAGTCAAGAGGAGAAGGTAAACACTTGCACCACACCATACTCATCACATAGTCTTACTAAACCTACACCACCAAAATCCTCACATAGAAACACAAAAACATTTGCAGAGGCTCTCAATAATAATATGCTCAAATAACAGATACCTCCAAAGCAGAAACACAAGCAACCTCCACCCCCCAACACAACCCAAATGACACATAGCCCACAGACTCAGAGTGCCACTCAACCACAGCCCATAAAGCAAAACAACGTACCCATCACACTAGTCGTAGGTGACTCTATAGTCAGGCACACTGATGTCCCACTCACCAGTCTAAACAAGGAGAAGGTTACTATCAGCTGCCTGTTGGTTGCCAGGATCTGCCACATAACCCAAGCACTCAGGTCACTCCACAACAAGTACAAATATGACTCTATCATTGTCCATGTTGGTGTGAATGACCTGAGACATACCTCCCTGGTCTACATGAAAAGAGACATGGAAGAGCTCTCTGATCTTGTAGCCCAGGCAGGTATGACCCTAGCCCTGAATAGCATCCTGCCATCACCCCAAATGATACCACAGTACAAGGACAAAATGATTGACTTCAACAATTGGCTAAGCTTCTGGTGTCATTCTAAGGGGATCCAGTATCTGTCTGCCTGGGATGACATGGTTGACAGGCCATGATGCTTTGCCAGAGATGGCCTGGACATGTCACCCCTGGGATTCCAGATACTGGCCAAGCCACCCCTATAGTGCCTTTTTTAGGCAAGGTTCAAATGACAAATTCACCACTGTAACAGGTACAGGCAAGCAAAAACTGAGGGTAATGCTACTCAATGCTAGAAGTCTAAATCTCAAAATGCACTCCTTCGAGGCACTCCTTAAAATGGAGAACATCAATATCTGTGCAGTGACTGAGACCTGGATCAAGGCTCCAGGGAGCACCCCTGCATTACCAGGCTATAACGCATACCACACTTTTCGGCCATCTAACCTGGACCGAAACACCAAAGGTGGAAATGTGTCCATATTCATTAAGGATATCCACACCTCCAGGCTAGTTGCTTAGCATAATGCATCTGAGGTTATCCAAGTGCAACTAACTCTGGGCAAAACTGCAATCCAAATTGTAGCTTGCTACAGATCCCCCACCATGCCCCAGGATTCCCACTCCTCTTTTCTTGATAAACTGGAAAATATTAGGGTTCAGCCAAACACCCTAATAATGGGTAATTTCAACTACCCCACCATTAACTGGGAAAAGTACTCATGTACCAACTACTTCGCTCAACGCTTTCTGGAATTCATAAATTCCAACACCCTGGATCAACTTATCCACACCCCCACCAGGGGCAACAATATCCTAGAGCTAGTCATTACCAACATGAGTGACTGGTGTTCCACACCTGAAGTCAACTCCTTGTTGGTCAGATCCGACCATAAGCTAATCACCCTAGATATCCACATCCTACCCCCACCCCCCATTAAGGAAACCATGGTAAAACATTTCTCCAAAGCCAACTTCATGCTTCTTAAGACAGAAGTGGTAAACTTCATGACAACCATGCATATGGACAATACAGTTACGACTGCTGAATGCTGCACAAATGCACTCTATAAGCACTTACACAAGTGCATGGATCATGCTATCCCAAACAGAACCAAGACACTATCCTCCAAAAAAAAGAAGCCAATCTTGTGGTCCCCTGCCATAAACAAACTCTACAACAGAAGGAAGAAGCTGTTGCAAAAGGGTAAAATCCCATGAGTGGAGGAGCTCCCTGGTCAGCCTCAGTAAGAAGTTGAAATCCCTTTAAGATCCTCCAAAGCTAGCTACAAAAACAAAATCACTACTTATTCTAGGGACAACCGCAAAGCATTCTATAGCTATGTCAAGAATCTCAATGGTAACACCCAGATCTGCTCTGAGTTACAGCACAATGGCACGAAAATTACAGAACCAACTGATATTGCCAACATCCTGGCAGATAGGTTCAGTGCTAACTTTACCTCCCTCACCCCCTAAAAGGCCCATATCTATACAGGAAGAATGCAGAGTCTCTGTAACCACAACTACGCAGGTAAAAGCTGCACTCTCTAAAGCCAAAAACACAGCATCCATGGGACTGAACAACATCCCAAGCTGCATTTTACACAAACTTCAGAATGAACTGGCTTCCCACCCAAGCAGCATGTTCAGTCATAGTCTCACATCAGGCTTTGTGCCCACTGAATGGTGCACAGCAACAGTTATCCCACTTCACAAAGGGGGAGTCAGTACTGATCCTGGGAACTATCACCCTATTAGCCTGACGAGCCTGGTCTGTAAAGCCATGGAACGTATCATCATGGAACTCATAAACAAAGACATTGGTAACCCCCAAACTCTGGACCCCACCCAGTTCGGGTTTGTGAAAGGCAGATCATGCCTCCTGAACCTGATCGACTTCTTTGAGGCAGTCACCAAAGTCGTAAATGAGGGTAAGATGGTTCACACAACCTATCTTGACTTCGCCAAGGCATTTGACACCATCCCCCATTCTGGGATTATAGATAAACTCACTAAACTAGGTATAAATCCCTACATCACAAGATGGGTTGCCAACTGGCTCACTGACAGAACCCACACTGTAAAAGTTGCAGACTCCAAATCTGACTTCAAACCAGTGACAAGTGGACTACCACAGGGTTCAGTCCTGGGACCTCTCCTGTTTGGTATCTACTTCTCTGAAGTACAGGCCAACACAGAAGGCCTTTGGCTAATGAAGTTCACAGATGACTGCAAATTAGGAGCCATAGTCGAGTCCCCAAATGATGTGGACATCCTATAGAAGGGCCTCACTGAGACAGATGCCTGGTGTCAGAGCCATGGCCTCAAGCTCAATGCCAAAAAGTGCATCGTTATCCCCTTTGGTAAAAACTCTGTACCCATGAACTACCACATAGGTGGCAGCCTACTTAACACCGAATGTGTGATAAGAGACCTTGGGACCCAGGTGGACAGTAGTCTCTCCTTTGATAATCACATCACCACAGTAGTCAGGAAATCCTTCTACATTGCACACCTCCTCACAAAAGGGTTCTCATCCAGGAAAAAAGAGGTCATTGTTCCCATCTACTCTACACTCATTAGACCCATTATATAGTACAACTCCCCTTTTGGAATGTACCTCACAAGACATCTGCAGCAACTGGAAAGGCCACAGAAGTACCTCACAAAGAGGATTACTGGCCTCAAACAGATGCCCTACACTGACCATCTCAAAAAACTCCATATTGCCTACTCTGAGGTGATCTCTGCCTAACATATAAAGCTATGTCAAACCCAGAGCTGTTGGACATGATACACCTAAATAAATCCCAATCCCTCTGAGCTACATACTCTAGGGACCTAATCCTTGTCACCACAATAAACAGGACATGCTGGAGGGATAGATTCCTGTCTCAGAGACTTCCCATAATCTGGAACACGCTACCCATCTATGTCAAGCAAAGTTCCTCACTAGCACTCTTCAAGAAAAATCTTGATGAGTGGATGGAAAATAGGAAATACACCCGGGGATCACTTCTGTGGTTCTGCCCAACAGGGGTACAGGAAAATAACTTTATTGGGTGGTATAAGCCAGGGAACTTTGTTTGCTAGGCTTACTTAGGCCCTTGGGCCAATAGCCTAGTACCTACCTATGAACCTATAAATGCAGGTACACAGCTACAAAGAAAACTTTCATATAATGTAGACTTCTATAACTATCAAGGTGTTCTGTAAGCAGATTTGGTAATACATTGCATTCCATGTAATAATTTTTCTGGCAATCCTGTGACAGACAGATTAGGCAGTTTTAATTACATTATGTGAAATCGTGACACGATCCTGGCAGGGATGGGAATAGGGATGGCAATATGCAATCAATAAAGCAAAAGATGAAAACGCTCTTGCTAAACACATCATCCAGCATGGGGACCACCACTTTAAGTACATGGTTATAGAACAATTGCATGACACTATTAGAGGAGCTCCTGTACATCTACTGCTAGAGGCATCTGAATTGCGATGGCAAATAAGATTAAATGCCTACGCCCTACCGGGTCTTAATGAAGGCTGCTCTATTAGTAGCCTTCTTAAACTTAAGAATTTGGTTAGATAGGATGTTTTCCCGGTTTTACCGGTTTGTAACACACTACTATTGCTTTGTGATTTGTATTTGTCCCCCTTAGGTAGTGGCTAGTGTCCATTTAGACAATAGGTTAATGACTGGTCGATTTTTTTAGGATCAGTTTTTAATACAATGTGAGTGATTTAATACAAATTTTGTGAGTATGTGTTTAACTTTAAATTTTACTCTTGACTTAAAGTGTGCCTGATTGGTCAATGACCTTTTGAATCAGCACTGCTGTATATTTAAGCTGCCTGTTTTGTAAAATGTTTTTTGTGATACTTTTTGTCTGAGGAAGTCTGTGTATACCACAGACGAAAAGCGCTTCATTAAATTTTAAACTCTACTTTCCTGTGACTTCTGTGGTACATTTGCGTGTTGCCCTATTGCTATTGCTTTGATTCCAGACATTATTTCTTGGTTTGTGCTGCTTTGTACAGGGATGGGAATAGAACCCAACAGCTGTGACTGCAGGGGACATCTTGTAAACATTTAACTTTAACTGCAGCAGCTTAGTACAGACATGCAAGGAATATTGCCATTCTGGGAATATGTAGCCTAATGTATTTAGGAATTAACAATGCTGCTTAACACTTTATTGTTATTGCTGATAACTGTCTGTGAAATGTTATCACAATCATATCTGCTCATAAAATGAGCTTCCTCAACCATATACCATTTTTTCCTGGAGTGGGAGAAAAAGAGAGCATTATGTGGCTGAATTTGTTTTGCATTCTAGAACTATTACAGTGCTATACTTGACTGCAGTGACAGTAGAACACACATGCATGGCATACAGCTGTACTGCAGTTAAAGAAACGGATTTCTTTAAGAATCAGCAACACTCGATCCCACACAGTTTGGCTTTGTCAAGGGGAGGTCATGTATGTTAAATTTGGTCAACTTTTCTGAGACAGTCACCAAAGCCATGGATGAGGGGAAGACAGGGCACATTGCCTACCTTGACCTGCCCAAAGCCTTCAACACTATTCCCCACTCAGACATAATGGATGAACTCTCGCAACTAGGCATCAATCCGTATGTTACCAGATGGGTAGCCAACTGGCTCACTGATAGAACCCACCTAGTGAAAATAGGAGAAGCCACCTCAAGCATTAGACCCGTATCGAGTGTAGTCCCCCAGGGTTCGGTCTTGGGGCCTCTGTTATTTGGGATATACTTTTCTGAGGTACAGGCCAAAACCAGTGGGTTATGGCTGATCTAGTTTGCAGGTGACTGCAAGTTGGGAGCTGTCATCAATTCCCCTAGTGATGTTGTCATCCTCCAAGATGGTCTTACCCAAACAAATGACTGGTGCCAGAAACATGGATTCAAGCTGAATACAAAAAAATGCATCATTATCCCCTTTGGGGAGTGAGATGTCCCCACAAATTATCACATTAATAACAATATTCTAAGCACGCAGTCAGTTATGAGAGATTTGGGCACCCAGGTTGATAGCAGCCTGACATTTGTCCACCATGTGTCTTCCATTGTACGGAAAGCTTTATACATGGTCCACCTCATAAGTAAGGGTATCTCATCCAGGGACAAGAAGGTCATAACATCCCTGTATTATTCCCTTATAAGGCCCATTATTGAGTACAACAACCCATTCAGTATGTACCTCACAAAGTACATGCAGCAGCTGTATAGACCACAGAGTTTCCTCACCAGGAGAATCCAGGGCCTCAAAAATCTACCATACACAGATAGGCTAAAAGCCCTATCCCTCTACTCTGTTTTATACAGACTCCTCAGAGGTGACTTCTGTCTGGCATACAAGGTGATCTCAGACCCTGCCTTGATGGGACTGCTGCATATCTGCAAGTCAAGCTCCACTCGAGGAACCCACACATGCAGTCTCAACCTCATCTGTGACATCAATACGACTTGCTAACAGGACAGATTTGTGTCCCAGAGACTCCCCCATCTATGGAATAGACTCCCTCTTCACATCAAGCAGAGTACCTCTTTACCCCTTTTTAAGTGAAATCTGGATAACTGGATAGGAAATAAAAATACATCCCTGGGATTCCACCCATGTCCCTGATGGACAGGAGCATCAGGTCCTGATTTGTCTATGCATGGACTAAACTTTTGGCCAGGCTTATAAGGGCCTCAGGGTCAATAGTGTAGCAACTTCCTATGACCCTATACAGCTCTACTGCAGTGGTTATGACAACACAAGCCTGCTGTACACCATTTTGCTTACTATTATTGGGATTGTTTATTGTTTATTGCGATACAGTTGTTATTGTTCATTTATTGCACTATAGCTCTACTTGTCCATTTATTACACTACAATTCTGCTTGCCCATTTATTGCACTACAGTTTTTATGGTGTATAATTTATTGCAGTAAATGCTTTACTCTTTCTTGCTTTTTGCACTGCAGTCAGCCTAATAAATCCATACATACCACAATCACAGCGTAACCTGGCCAGGCACCAATCATGGGACTCGACATTGCGAGCCCTCTCAGCTGCAGCTGCTGGGAGAAAAGCACACAATTATGCATACCAGTTTTGCAGACATTCAGCTTGCATATTGATAAAACAGAGAAAAACATACTGATATATTTGTGGGGCATTCCCAACTCTGGCTTCTTGGACCCAGGTATCCAAGTATCCCCTCTTTCTCCTCTTCAGGTCTTCATAATGGTGACAACACTGCTCATCTCTGTGGGGGATAACAGTAATGCTGGTGAGTTCCCTGGCCAATCAGTCCTAGGCCTCCACCTTACACTCTGAGCCCTGGAAACCACCCTGCAGCAGCCTGGGTTCATGATTTTTTTACCAGGAGCCCAACAAGGACCCTGGACTCCTGAACACCCCATCGCTGTGCTGAAAGCACACACCTTCACCAGCACCACCTGCCATATCATCAATTGATCAGACTTCAAAGACTGGTGCAGAATTCCCACCTATTGCACCTAATATAGCCTTTTTTCCCACCCTTACATGTCACTGAGCAACCTTCAAAAATGCACCATATTGCTTAGCATCGCACAAACCAGCTAAGCACAGCTATGCAGTATGAAAACTTGCACAACCGAGGATTTAGCTAAGCTTAGGACCTTGCAAACAAAAGTAGCCATTAGCATATTTAAGCAGTGTTCAGCACAGCACAGCAGTGCCATATTTCACAAATTTGTTTTTAAAATTAAACATATATAATAAATTAATTATAGATATCTTATTACTGCTACAGACTTGGACCCTGGACCTACTAAACAACAAGCAATATCTCTACACATTTAGCTACTTAAATATTGTGAAAACTACTGTACCTTCACATATAATACTGGGCTACCTGTTAGCATTGCTAAGCACTGCTGCGCCCCATGCAAATGTGTTAAAATAGACCTAGACATAAATAATTAATTACATCCAGTTTCTATTTTTAGATGTCTAGCAACTGTCAGCTATGTATGTATGAATGCCGCTTGGCTCTGCGGCACAGACTGCCGCAGAGTGCAAACATCAATTAAAAAAAAAAAAAACAGAAAAAAAAAATATTTAAATAAGAAAATTATGAAAAATATGTCATTGTGATAATTAATGACATCAGGTTTCTATTTTTAGATGTTTGGCAGGTGTCAGCTGGCTGTATGTGAGCTCAGCTTGGCATTGTTGTGTTTTGTGCCATGCTGTACAAACATACAAAAACATGGAATAAAAAAATTAAAATAAAATATTACACATTTGACCCAATTCACAGTATTACAACAATAGCAGGGAGCAGTACAGGGATCCTTACCCTGTACTCATTCACAACCACTGGTAGCCTCCACCCTTCTCCATACACTGCTTCAATATCCCTGTACCTATGCTCTCTGTCAGCAGCTTGCCATCATTAATATGCATGCTGTGCTGCCGAGGGGGTGCCATGGCTGTGTACAAGGATACATTCCATGTAGGCTTGACACAGTGCCTACATGGATTTATTAAATACTGGGGAACATCTAAATACTTCATGGCTGTGCTTATGCTATGCTCCTCTGACCTCAGCTTTCCCTCCACTGATTGATCTTCTCCAAGCAAACATTTTCATTTCATTTCTTCTCTCTGACTAACACTACCCCAAAACCTTATGTGACAAAAGGAGATACTGCCAGCCTGGCTAGCTGGAATTTTGTACATAATTATATGTCATTGGTGAATATCAAAATGATTTGTGTAAGATGATTGTGCTACAAATGTATTGGAACTCTATGTCATGTGTATATCGAACTGGTCTGTACAGACATGTGTTAGAAAGGTATTTTATAAAGTGCTTGTGCTTAAAATTTAACCACAGTGTGCCTTACTGGAAAAGAACCAAAATGTACATGCATTATTATAACTGTTTAAATGTTTATATTTTAATAGTGGAAACTGGAATACAGGAGGTTAACTTCAGAAAAATAACGGAAATTAAATTACTTTATGGCTATGCAATAAAAGATGGTATATTTCAGTTCTCAATGCAGCAGAGACACAGAGTCTGTGCTGAGAAGCTTTCTATATTGTCTTCGGAGTGAATTAATTACTACCTCTGAAAGTATGAAGGAATGCAATTGTTTTATGACTTTCAGCATCTGCCAAAGATCTGAGGTCTATGTATTTCCACAGGTAGATGCTAAATACTGCCAGATTCCAGAAGTGGGGATTTCACCTAGGGTAGTGTCAGATGACAAGAAATGATGTCATTCTACAAGCTATCCCAGCAGTAATATTTGAGATATTAATTTAATTTAAAAAGTCTCTTAGAGAGACAGAGCATTCTGTATTCTGTCTTGGACTTGACAAGAACCATTCACCACATCTACCTTGTGCTGATGAAGTAGGTTACTAGAAAATAGTATAATTCTCTTAGATGTAGTCAGGAATATAGCAAAGCTAAGTTTAGATATTTTTCTTTATTTATTTGAGACTGTCCTGCAATGTTGTTTTAAATATTTCCTGTGATTTTGAACTCTGATGTCACTGTGATTATATGCTAAGTATTTTCTTGTTCTTTTATTATTTATTATTAAATATATTTAAACCTTTCATTGTGGATGATCTGTCTAGAGATATTTAAGTTTTGAGAGTACTTGCATATTTATTTGGTGGCACTGTATGGGCCACTCCTAATAGCCTTGTTCTTGGTCAAACTGCCATTTGTATTAATATTAATATTACACAGTAAGATTGAAAACCATTTGCCAAGGGCCTTAAAGTAGCTGATAAGGAGTTGGCTGGTGGCAGTGATAACTTCCCTATAGTCTGGGCAAAAGGGGCCATAGCAAGTAAATCTGTGCCAGCCTTTCACTGGTGTGTGTTTGTGTGTAAATCAAACCTCAAAGAGTTTGTGTGTCAGCTACTTGTGCAGGGACATGAAACACTGGTTGGACAGAGAGGGTGCTGGAGGTCTTGGCTTGGCCACTCAGCTGAAATCTCAACTCTATAGCTGTGCCAGTGGGGGGTCTTATTGAGGATCTGGAGAAAGAGGGAGAAACAAGCTCCAGACTGACTGTGCTCTCTGTGTGCTCTTAAGGGAAGTTGCACTTGATGCAGAGAGCTGCATATGGAAATACTGTGTGTGTACCTGTTAACCTCCCAGTGTAGTCCACCACTGCTGCCAGTGGTGAAGATTAAGGTTCTTTGATTACTGGTCCAGTGGTGAGTCATCACACCTTATTTGATACATCAGATTTTCCCATCTAATCCCGCTCTTACACTTTTCCTTATTCTCCCCCTATGCTTTCACTCTTATAACATAGAGACTGCTCATTATTTTACACTTTGTCACACTAGAAGGAAGAACTGAAGAATAACATGCATTGCCATATGAAAGAGGGTAATGTACTTCTCTCCCATGTTAATGAAGGATAGCATGTATTATATTATATTATATATACTTGGGATGTTTTTTCTTGTGAAGTTAAAAGCTTGGATGCATGTTTCTCTATATGAACTTAAACCAACTTTCCAACTTTTCTCTGTATAAAGATGTTGTGATAAGTATGTATGTATAATGGTCTGTAGTCGGAGCTTTTCTCCCTAGTCCTCTGCTGAAAACAGGTTATTTTGACCAGGCAGACTTTCCCAGTAAGCAAATGTAAAATAAAATAAATAAATAAATAAATACATAAAGTGAAATTTAAAAAATTGAAGTAGGGCTTAAAGAAGCTTGAGGAGTCACACCTGGAGGAAATGTTGGGCACCCAGACCCTCTGTTAATGTCAAAGCAGAAATGAAGTTTTTTTTTTGTTTGGAGACTGAAGAACCATAAGTATCAAACTAGGTAAGGAGATTTGCTTGCATGAATAAGGAAGTGAGAAAGATTTTTAAGGAGTTCTGTTGTAATCTGAGCAGAGTGTCTGCTTTAGGATGTTTTTTTTAAGACTGTGTAGGGAATCTCTGAGTAAGATAGATAATTTTTTTGAATGGACAGGTAAGGAGGAATGAGATACTGTAGAGGATTATATGTAAGAACAGATGAAAGGCAGGCAGGCTAACTGGCTTTCCAATCAACTTCTATAAGTTCGTAGGCTTTAAGTTGGAGAAATAATTTATGGAGCTGTTCAGTGAAATGTTGTAGAAAGGAGAAGTACTGCAATTCATGCAGAGAATAGCAGATGACTTACTTAAAGGTGAAGAGGACACATGAGACCCATTCAGGTTCTGCCACATCATCATCATCAACCCCCTTTTTCCTATTTTTTTCTACATGTGGTCAGGTGTCATGTCACTTATTACCATCTCTCCCTATATAATGCCACTCTTCTACCTTCTAAAACACTCATGCTTGACTGTCACATGTCTTCTTTTACACAATCCATCCACCTCTTTGCTGGATCCCTCTCTTATCTTTTGCATTCTTCCTATTTGTACCAAATCTTCTTTACCTGATTGTTTTCTTCTTTCCTGCACGTGTTTGAATGACTATAACCTGTTCTCTTTGACCTTTTCTGCAATTGGAGCTGCTTTGACTTCTGTTCTTATGTCCTCATTTCTTCGTCTGTCCCACAGTTTGCATTATACCACCTGTCTCAGGCATTTCTTCTCCAGCACCTCTAGCTTTATCATCTGCTCTGCCTTTACTTCCCAGGTTTCTGAACCATACAGTAGTACTGGTCACACCACTGTTTTGTACACCTCACTTTTCAGCTTCTTTGGTATTCTTCTCATACACTATCCTTGACATTCTGTGCCATTTGGCTGCAGCCCCTCTGATCATAGAATTGACCTTCTCATTCAGGCTTCCCTTTTCCTCAACCACCCCTCTCAGATAACTGAAGCTGTGAACCTGTTACACTATTTTCCCTTCTATCTCAATTTTCAGCTTCTTCTGATTCCCCCCATTTGTTGCCATTACAATTGTCTTGTCTGTACTTAGTTTCATTCCATGTGCTTTCAGTTTTACATTCCATTCTCCTATCCTTTGTTTAAGTTCTGCAGAGTCTGCATGTAATGCAGCATCATCTGCATACAGCTTCTTTGTTGATCTGTCCCACCTGACCTGTTTGCTAATGTAGTCCATTACCAGTATGAACAGCAGTGGGCTTAGAGCTGAACCCTGATGCACACCCACTCCCACTAGGAATCCCTTTGTAAGACCAAACACTGTTCATACTTGAGTCATTGGGTCCTTGTACACAGCTTGAACTAATTCTATCAATGTTTCTGGGACTTTGAACCACCACAGGACTACTCAAATTGTTTTTGGGACCTTGTCATATGCTTTCTCCAAGTCTAGGGATGGCCAGCTGGAATCTTTCTTATTTCTTGCTTATTCTGAAATATCTCCACATGACATGGTAACTGATATCAAAACAAATATCCAGAAGAAACAGCA
The DNA here is from genome assembly GCF_019279795.1 of Protopterus annectens. Taxonomy (NCBI): domain Eukaryota; kingdom Metazoa; phylum Chordata; order Ceratodontiformes; family Protopteridae; genus Protopterus; species Protopterus annectens. The sequence goes on from NC_056732.1 coordinate 906,726,409, forward strand.
AACAGCTGAATACCAGGACTTGGAAACCAATAAATACTTTATTAAAAATAAGTTGCAGTGTTAAAATCAGTTTTTATATTTAGTTTTAAATATCTGTCTGTAAACATCAAGTCAGTTGTGCTACATCCTGATATGAATCCAGTCTGCTTATTTCCCATCTTACTTTCTGCTACTCTGTGTATTTGTATGTTAATCATCCTCTCCAAAACTTTCATGCAATGTGACAGGAGTTTGATACCTCTGTACTGCTCACAGTTGTGAATGTCCCCATTGTTCTTCAACACTGGCACTAGTATACTTATTCTCCAGTCATCTGGAATATGTATTTCTCTCCATGTTGTTGTGAGTATCCTCAGGAAACATTCATTCCCCTTTCTCACCAAACATCTTGATCATATCTGCTGTGACCTCAGCTGATCTTGCTGCTTTTCCTGACTTCATTTTCCTTAATGTTGTTCTTTCTTCCAGGGTGGGCTCCTCCTCTTCTCTAACTCTAGGCTGTGTCCGGGGCAGTACAGCTTCTGTGGGGTATTCTTTATTCAGACACTGCTGAAAGCACTCCTTCCATCTGCCTTTGATGTCCTGTGGACTGGTGAGCAGGTTGTTGCTGGCCTCCCTTAAGAAGGATATCTGTCTAGCTTCTTTATCTTTCTGTCCTTCCCTTGCACCCTGATAGAGTTTCTTTGTGCCATCCACTGAGTCACTTTCCAGAAGGCATTAGAGTGCCTCTGATGCCTTCTTCTTTGTTATTGCAACTCCTCTCTTAGCCTCTTTGTTAGCCAACTGGTATTCCTTCCTAGCCTGATGTATCTTTTGGGTCTCGCCTTTTTTCCTGCATCCCTTCTTTCTTTTGATGACTTCTTGGATTTCTGAATTTGATTACCAGGTTTTCTTATGTACTTTATTTCCATATCTGGATCGACCTCATATCTGTTATGTAGCCCTTGCACACACTGTTTTGAGGTGCTGCCAGTCTTCTTCAACTGATCATATTTCCTCTTTTTCTTGCGGTGCTAGACCCCTGAGTAATTTCTTGAACTGTTATACTTTCTCCCCACACAACTTACATGTCTTCAGCCTGGTTTCTCTTGACCTTAGAGCCTTCTCTGACCACTGCTTGCAGCTGATTGTGGCAACCAGTGGTTTATGCTGTGGACTGACTGTTTCACTGGGGATTACTTTGCAATTGCTGATTTTACCCCAGTGCCCTTTGCTTACTAACAAGAAGTCTACCTGAGCTGCATGTTGGCCACTTTTGTATGTGATCTTGTGACTGTCTCTCTTTCTGAACTATGTGTTGTCTACCTTAAGGCCATATGCCAGACTGAAGAATGGCCTCTCCTTCCTTATTCCTGTTGCCCCACCAATGTGGTATCAGGCAGTCCTCATATAATGTTCTGTCTGTCTCGATATATGCATTCAGATCACCCATTACCAACACCAATTCCTGTTGTCCTGCTTTATCTAGTAAGCCCTGCAACTGCTGTTTAAATGCACTCTTTTCTTCACTTTCACAACCCTGCTGTGAGGCATATGCTAAGATTATGAATACTGTCCTATCCTCACACTGGAGTCTGATTGTCATGAGTTTATCACTAATTCTGATGACATTCCTCACTGTCTCCTGTAGCCTCTCCTTGTCTCCTGAAGCCTCTCCCACATCATAATTCCTAAAGCAATTCTAGCCTATCCTTCTCCTGAGTAGTAGACTCTAGATCCCCAACAAGTGGCTTTGCTACACTGCCTGTCTATCTTGGATCCTAGATACATATCCTGTGTCCATTCTCATAAATAGGTCAATATCAGAATCAGAATGTAAAGTACCCCACTCATGGAAAATATCACATATTATACCACTGCACAAAGGGGGTAACTCCTTTGAGCTCAACAACTACCGCCCTATTGCAATTCTATCACCTTTATCAAAAATATTAGAAAGCGTAGTTCATTCCCAACTAATGCAGTACCTCCTAAAAAATGACCTGTTATCCAAATCCCAGCATGGCTTCAGACCTTCCAATAGCACTACCACAGCACTACTTTCATTTACCAACATTGTCAATCACCATAGAAACAGTGGACTATTCGTACCCTCCATATTCTTAGACTTATCCAAAGCCTTTGATATGGTTAACCATAATATGCTTCTAGAAACTCTATCTACCCTTAACATAAGCACCTCCACCATATCATGGTTCAATAACTACTTATCAGAACATCAGCAGGCAGTTCTGTGCCAAGACCAATTGTCCCCCCTATAGCCAGTAGGCATAGGTGTCCCTCAAGGGTTTATCCTCGGTCCTTTATTCTCACTATTTACTAACCAGATAGCCTCATCCTCACTCTCTGCCTCAGTAGTGCAATATCCAGATGATACCACTATTATAAGTGCTACCTCCACCCTACATGAGCTAAAAACCATAACCCAAAACAACTTTTCCTTAGCAGAAGCATGGTTCACTAACATAAAACTTATTCTTAATCCCCCCAAAAAAAAACTCATTCTCTTCAGCCCTGGCAGATCCCCTCCACTAAACAATGATTTTACCATAACATCTAAAGATGATATATAAATCACCCCAACAACACACACAAAACTATTAGGTGTAGAAATTGACAATAATCTGAAACTCGACATACACATAGCCCAAACAATCAAGTAAGTTACCAAAAAGCTTGGTCTCCTTTACAGGAACAGACAGTTCATTACTAAACACACCAAATCCACTATTGCAAGGACGCATCTCTTATTCATCCTCCTTTATGTCTCCCTCATCTTAACTAACCTTTGCCACACTGAACTAAACAAAATGGAATCTTGCTACAACAAGATTGCCAAGTTTGCTAGTGATGCCTCTCATAGATCCCATCACTGTCTAGCCCTCAAGCAACTTAATTGGCTGGAGTTACCTCAACTACCCCTACTCAACCAACTCTCAACAGCTCACAAGCTCTACTACCTTCCATGACAAAACCACAGCACTTCAGCATCTAATTCACCCCATACCACCACTACAGCCTTAAGATCTAGTAATCAGAACCACATAAATGTCATCAAACATAAAAATGATGCTCGTAAATCTCTCTTTGCCTGCTCCATTGCCAGAACCTGGAATTCACTCCCAAGCCACTTCATTTCTACCATCTCTACTTCCCAGTTTAAAAAACTTGTCAAAAAACTGGCATTGCTCATGTTACTCCCCGGGTTAAGCCATACCACTGCACCATTGCTAGGATACTGCTAAGGATCAAATGGTTGCTCTCCGCTTCCCATTCTATACTTGTATATCTAATGACAAGTCCTCTACAGTACTGGTTGACTGATCAGCCAGTGTTATGTTCTCAATAGAACTAATAACTAAAAAAAAAAAAAAATATATATATATATATATATATATATATATATATATATATATATATATATACATACACACACATATGGGTCCAGTCTGTAATGTCGAAATACTGAAATCTCGAATTTCAGTATTTCAAAATTACAAAGCCGCATACTCACATTTCCGAAACCGGCAGAAGTGAGCAATTCAAAATCCCGACGCACAGATATTTTGAATTTCTGATTCCGGTGGTATGGTATATGGATGTTTGGGTTTAATTTTGGTAAGTTTGTGTGTGTAACTATGTTGGTTAGGAGTTTAGTGTGTGTTGTGACTGTTTTGTGTGTGTTTGAGGGACTGTAAGATGTGTGTGTCCGAGTTTCGTTTGTGTTTCTGTTTGTGTGATCTCGGAGTGAGAATATATAAGTAGGGGGGTGTGGGGGGTGCAGGGGGGCTTGCCCCCTGCTTATATGTAGTTTAGATGAATTTGTTTGATTTTGAGGGGGGGGTGGATGTTTATGTGTGCACTGTATGTGTAGCATAATTGTGGGATTTTGAATTTTGCGGTTGTGTGTTTTCGAATTTGTGAGTTGTGGTTGGGTTTTTGGCTTTGTGATTTCGAAATACTGAAATTCGAGATTTCAGTATTTCAAAATTACAAATTGGACCCATATATATATATATATATATATATATATATATATATATATAGATAAACTCTTTATTCACAATTGTATGGAAATGACTCTATAGCTATAGGAGACTGAGTAGACAGAAACGGCATTAAGGCTCTACATAAGCAGGTTTATTATGCTTTGTATTCTTTTTGTAAGGAACTTCTGAGGTCAGTTTAGTTGCTGTATATGCCTGGTAAAATACGTAACGAAGAGAACATTGTACTCTATGATTGGTTTGATAAGATCAGACTACAGAGGAATAATGATGTCTTTGGACCTAGATGCCATGCCCTTACTTATAAGTTGCCCAACATAAAAGGATATCCTTACCACTCTGGTCATGTGGTGGTTGAAGGTAAGACAACTGGCTATGTGTGTACCCGGATTCCTGACCACTGGGTCAACTCTTAGGGATGTATTATCAATATGGTAATTAGCTAGAACAGTTGATTTCCCAAATGGTACTATTATGCATTTCTTAGCATTAAGTTTAATATCATGGCTTTGGCACCATTTGTTACTCAGAGATAGGCCTTCTTGAAGAATGCTGGTGTCTACAGGGGATTCTATGATATCCCCCAGCTTGCAATCACCTGCAAACTTAGTCAGCCATAAATCTTCACATTTGCTTCCATTTCAGAGAAATAGATGCCAAAAAGCAGTGGGCCCAATACCAAGCTTTGGGGGATTCTGCTACTGACTGGCCTTTTGGTAGAGGTGGCCTCACCTGTTTTGACCTCCTGAGTCCTATCAGTGAGATAGTTGGCTATCCAGCAGGAGATAAAAGGCATTATACCTAAATTAGTGACCTTATCTAAAATGTGTGAGTAAGTTATTGTATCAAAACTCTTGGCCAGGTCAAGGTAACCTATATGCAGTCTTGCCTTCGTCCAATGCTTTGGTGACCCTCTCAAATAAGTCCACCAGATTTAAAAGACACGACTTTCCTTTAACAAAGCTGTGATGGGGCTAACATTTTCAGGTTACCTATGTCCTCAGTTATCATGTCCATGATAATTCTTTCCATGGCTTTAGATATGAGGCTGGTCAGACTTAGGGGCCTATAGTACCGAGATCAGTGGTTGGACCTACTTTGTGCAGGAGAATGATTGTAGCCATCTTCCATTCCTTGGGCACAAAACCTGACTGTAGGCCCCAGTTGAAAAGTGATTCAAGTGGACCAGAGATGTCATTTCATGCTATCTATTAAGCATCCCAGGATGTTATTGGACCCCATCAATGCAGTAGTTTTGGTCTTGGAAAGTACATTAATGACCTCCCTAGTTATGGTTGGGGATTATGGTATGCAATATTTCCTTTAGACTTGAGGGGAGTAGAGTAGGGAGGGATTTGAGCTGAACCTGTCAGCCAAAAGTTGGCAGTTGTATCCAGTTCAGTGTGGGAGATGCCATTTACAAAAAGTTCTGTGCAATGTTCTGCATTTCCCTTGAGGTTATGGATATAGCTGTAGAAAGCTTTGTGGTTATCCTTTGCCGGAGAGGCTATTTTGTCCTTGAAATGTTGCCTTTGATGTATTAATTAAGCCTCTTAGTTGTCTGTTTAGTTTGGCCACAGGAACTTTAGTATGTATGGCTTTGTCCCTCCTATGTTTTGCCAATATTTTTTTTTCTTTTGTTGTATAAATGATTGATATTGTGATTCTGCCAGGGTGGCTTGTCTTTTGAGTTTGTCTTATTCTTAATACAAGTGGGCACAGCTTGGTCTATACAGCTATCAATTTGGCTGTACAGAGATTTTGTAAATACCTCAGCATATGCTATGGTGTTTACTGGGTTTGAGGGTGCTTGGAATTTAGACAAGATGTCTCTTAGTAGAGAGAGGTTAGTCTTGGAATAGTTCCTAAAAGATTTTTGGGTTTTGCTGGATCCCCAGATTTAATTTTTATTTCAACCATGGTCAGAATCAGACTGATGAGAAAAGACATTACACTTGGTGAGGAACATCAGCTCCCCATGTTTATGAGTACAAAGATGTTTGAATCCCTGGTAGGAGAATGGATCAACTGTTCCAGGATGTTGTTATTAGCAAAGTTTAAGAATCACTGCATTAGAAGTGGTGTAGGATGGGGGGCGTGGCCAAGGATGAACACAGGATAGCAGCAGATTTCTTCAGCTCCACCAATTTCATTACACTGACAGGAATTAATTACTTAAAAAATTAATTTTTGAAGTAATTTTCTTTCTAAATATGTTTGTTTTATATAGTTCTTGAACTATAGCTAAAAAAGAAAGGAAATCTTAACAATATTCCTGTCAGAAATCACTGTGGAAATTTTCCTGTCAGTTTATCAGTCTGAAATGAGTTCCAGTATGACAAATTCTCAAGACTCCAGCATCAAGAAAGAACTTCAGTCTCTGATAATTATAATCCAGCAACTTACTGATAAAATGGATAAAATGGATACTAAAATAGACACCTTCATAGAAAAAACTACAAAACAAATAGACCTGTTACATACAGACCTGCAACAACAGAAGAACCAGATGACAGGCATAGAAGAAGCTGTGAATGACATGGAAAATAGAATCCAAGAAGAGGAAATCAACATTGAGTTTCTGCTGAAACAAAATACACATTTACAAACAAAGCTGGATGACCTGGAAAATAGATCTAGGTAATAACATTAGGATTTTTGGACTGCCAGAAAATATTGAAGGTAACAATATTACTTCTTTTTTAACAACTTGGCTCCCTAAAACTTTAGACTTACCAGAAGCATTCTCTTTTGGTATCGAAAGAGCACATAGATCTATAGCTAATACTAACTCTAACAAAAAATATCCTAGATCAGTTATAGTTAGATTTCTATCATCTTTGATAAAGAGATGGTTCTTAAATCTGCTTGGGCTAAAGCTCCTGTTAAGATTAATGAGACAACTGTGCATTTTGACAATGACTATTCTTCCATGGTAATAGCTAAAAGAAAAGTTTTTCTGCCACTAATAAGGGAGCTTAAAAAAGCACAGTTTAAAACATACCTTCTGTTTCCTGCCAAGCTTAAAATCTTCCTTCTTGATGGTCCTAAGGTTTTCGATGATTTAGACTCTGCTTTACTGTTTGTCAAAGTAAAAAGGATTTTGGATAAAATAGAAGAAATGGAATGGGCTAGTTCTTCATTAAAGAGATTGGCAACTGAAGCTTTGTGGAAGACTTCAGAGAAGAAGAAGAGACTAAAAAACAAATGATTTGTTATATGTTTTTTTCTCTCTCATCATTTTAGTTCATTATTAATCTTTTTGAATATAGTTCCTGCATTTCCAGAAAGCCACAAATATTTTGGAAAAGATTTAATCAAAGTTATTCTCTATGTGCAAAGAAATGTTTTGTTTCATAACCAGTCAAAATACCTGAAGATTTAATGGCAAGCTGTGATTCAATTTGTTTCTCTTTCTGAAAAGAAGTAAGGTTAGTAATTTGATACATTTTTTTATCTTTACCTTTTTTCCTTCTCCTTTTATTATTTTCTTTGTTTAAACAATGACATTCTATTTAGATTATGTAGTGGGTAAAGGGTGGGGAGGGCAGGAGAGAACAGTAATGAAAATATCATTAATAGAATAATAACATATTTATTCCTTGTAAAAGTTTTTATAAGTTCTTCAAATGCTATTTCTAATTATACTTTCTTGATTATACTGCTTATGCCTGTTTGTAAATAATCTGTTATGCTTTAACTAATAATAATCAGAACTAAATAAGAGTAAATAATATGTTTTATTTTTAACTCTATTAATATAAACAGTAAGTAACATTCCATTGTATATACTTCTTACAGCTTTCTCTTACATTTTTTTATTTCTGCCTCACTCCCTTTTATTTTCTACTCTCTTTTCTTTTCTTTATTAATATATAGAAATGCTTTTGATTGTGTGGGCACAGTGAATAATAGGATTTGTATGAAAATTGAGTTGGGAGAAGAATGTTGAGTTTTATTGCTTGTTGGTAATTTTGGGCTTAATTTCACTTACATAGAGGCTGTAATGATATGTGGAATACATTGTGAAGGTTTTGTCATGTTTAGATGCATTTACACTGCTAAATGAATGTTTGTCACTAGTTTTAATAAGTTTCCCGCCAAAATGTTAAGAGAGACAATCTGAGATGTGGGCTGTCTCATGCACAGTGTTCATGAGTTACTTCAGAAGCTTCAGCTCACAGAATTCTCACAGAGAAACTGAAAGCAGTTAGTATAACCTTTGACATAGTTATCACACTGACACACCACAGATTCAGGAAAATACTCTATTCATAAAATATGTCAGTTATAATGTTTTGTTTCATAACCAGTCAAAATATCTGAAGATTTAATGGCAAGCTGTGATTCAATTTGTTTCTCTTTCTGAAAAGAAGTAAGAGGCTGTAATGGTCTGTGGAATACATTGTGAAGGTTTTGTCATGTTTACATGCATTTACACTGCTAAATGAATGTTTGTCACTAGTTTTTAATAAGTTTCCCGCCAAAATGTTAAGAGAGACAATCTGAGATGTGGGCTGTCTCATGCACAGTGTCCATGAACTACTTCAAAAGCTTCAACTCACAGAATTCTCACAGAGAAACTGAAAGCAGTTAGTATAACCTTTGACATAGTTATCACACTGACACACCACAGATTCAGGAAAAATACTCTATTCATAAAATATGCCAGTTATAATGAGTCTAAATGATGTAGTTTCTTGTAGTAAGTAAATGTCTTATTTCAGAAGGCATAGAAAATGAAACATTTATTTAAATGTTTTTGAAAAATCTACTTAACAGCAGCATAATAATCTGTGTTAAAAATTTGTGTTCCAAACATATACTTTACTATAACTCATTTAATTCATCTGATTGACAAGCATAAATAATCTTATAACTCTATTCTGGAAGAAATGTCATGTGATATATTTTAAAGCAGTAGGTTAGCATGATTGTAAAATCTGGTTACTAAAATGTGTTTGCTGTGCATTATTTTGTATAAAGCAGACAGATTTATTCTAGGGACAGCAAGTAGGATAGTGCTCAACAAAGACACAACTCAGTGAGACCATATATATATATATATATATATATATATATATATATATATGTGTGTGTGTGTGTGTGTGTGTGTGTGTGTGTGTGTGTGTATGTATGTGTATGTGTGTGTGTGAGTGTGATGGCTTTTTTTTTTTATATAATAATGCAAGTGTTTCTGAGAATCTGCATAACTATCCAATATGATTTATAATAATTTCTATGAATACAATATTTTACTCTATTGACAAAATGAATGTTTGCCACAAGTTTTAATAAGTTTCCTGCCAAAATGTTAAGGGAGGCAATCTGGGATGTGGGCTGTCTCATGCACAGTGTCCATGAACTACTTCAAAAGCTTCAACTCGCAGTATTCTCACAGAGAAACTGAAAGCAGTTTGTATAACCTCTGACCTAATTATCATACTGACACACCACAGATTCAGGAAAAATACTCTATTCATAAAATGTCAGTTATAATGAGTTTAAATGATGTAGTTTCTTGTAGTAAGTAAATGTCTTATTTTAGAAGGCATAGAAAATGAAACATTTATTTAAATGTTTTTGAAAATCTACTTAACAGCAGCATAATAATCTGTGTTAAAAACTTCTGTTCCAAACATATACTTTATTATAATTCATTTAATTCATCTGATTGACAAGCATAAACAATTTTATAATTCTATTCTGGAAGAAATGTCATGTGATATATTTTAAAGCAGTAGGTTAGCATGATTGTAAAATCTGGTTACTAAAATGTGTTTGCTGTGCATTATTTTCTATAAAGCAGACAGATTTATTCTAGGGACAGCAAGTAGGATAGTGCTCAACAAGGACATAACTCAGTGAGATCAGATATATATATATATACATATATATATATATATATATATATATATATATATATATATATGTGTGTGTGTGTGTGTGTATGTGTATGTGTGTGTGTATGTATGTGTGTGTGTTTGTGTGTATGTGTGTGATGGCTTTTTTTTAATAATGCAAGTGTTTCTGAGAATTTGCATAACTATGCAATATGATTTATAATAATTTTATGAATACAATATTTTACTCTATTGACAATAATGAGTTTAAGTAAATGCTCATATACAAACAATTCAAGATTTTTTTGGAAGCTGTTAATAGTATTCACATGACAGAAAATAGATGCATCTTAATATATGTAATGTCTGAATCATATTAGCCAAAGTTTTTGATTTAAATGAATGTTAGAACCTAATTTTCTCTCCTCTTGATTTCTAACATCAAGATTATTTGAATGCTATTTGAATACAAGTGTTATATATTACATAGATCTATATAGTAGTATGAACAGTTTAAAAAAAAAGTTTATTTTAGTTTATATGATGCTGTTTTACCAAATGTGTAGTTTTGTCTTGATAGATAATTGAATTGAAAACTGTTAACCTCAGTTAAATATAACTAGTATTAAATTGATAAGGTGGTAGCTGAGGTACTGCTGCTTAGGGTAGGGGTTAACTTGAGTAGTAAATACTACTCTAAGTTGGAGTTTTCAACTCCAGGCTGGATGCAAGGTTTAATCCTTACATTATTTTCACTTGTTCATTGTTATATGTATATAGTTTTGACATCCACAATATATTTTGTATACTCATTGTCACTACAAACAAAATTGAATCCTATACAAAATCCCATAAGAGATTTAATAAATACAGCTATATTTAAAGGTACACCTAAAAGAGGAGATGTAACATTATTTATCTTGTTATTTGTTATTTCGATCATAAGATTCTTGAGTTTTAAAAATGCCAAATGACATCTTTAAAAGGAATTTCTTTAAACATTAATGGATTGAATAATCCATGTAAAAGGGCAAGCCTAATAAGATACATTAATTTACACAAGGCCAATCTAGTCTTCCTGCAAGAAACCCATCTCTTGAAAAAAAGATATTGATAAACTAGCCACTAATAAGTATACAGTATTGGTTAGTTCAGAGCACACTCAGAAAAAAAGAGGAGTGTCTATTTTATGGAATAAAAGTATGCCCATTCCTAAAACCATTAAGTCTTTTCAGGATGACAAAGGAATGTTTTGTATGGTTACAATACAAATTAATGGGAAGACTTACACTTTAATTAATGTATATTGGATACCTGGAATTGGTATTAATACAGTGAAACATCATATTGATAAGATCATATCATTCTCTATAGGGATATTATTTTAGCTGGTGATTTTAATTGTATACTACATGAAAGTGATACTACCACTATAAGGAAAAGAAGAATTACATCTAATGCAAAACATTTAAATGATTTTGCTAATTCTTATCATTTGAATGATATTAATAATCAGATAGATTCAAAATCATTACCATACACCTTTTTTTCTAACAGATACAAAACTTATTCAAAAATAGATAGGGTCTTTATTTCTAACCAGATGGTAACAGATTTAATTAATTCCAAAATCATTTCATGTCCTATATCTGATCATAACTCAATTGTTTTTGAATTCATGATAACAAATACTCATAATGTTCAGATCAAAAGGATACCAGCATACTTAACTCAGCTAAAAGACTATAAAGAATATATACTTTCAGAAGTACAACATTTTCTAGACATAAATAATACTCCTGAAGTCTCCATTGTCTATGTTTGGGATGCCTTAAAATCATATCTATATGGACAAAGTATCAGATGGTATGATAATAAAAGGAAATCTTGGGATAAGGAATTGTTAGATATTCAAAGTAAATTAGACTCTTATAAACATAATAATAAAGAAAATATTATGGACAAGAAAGTTATTGAAGAAATAAACAAACTAAATGAGAAATACAAAGAAATTTTAACTCATAAAGTTAAAATAACTTTAGAGAAATACAAGTTTTGTCTTATTCAATAAGCCCCAAATACTTACATAGACTTAAAAATAAAACAAAAGATTGAATAAACAAAACCATATCAAAGAAATCTTTTCTCTAAGGAAAAAGAAGAATGTTTCTAGTATACCAGAAATACTGGATGAATTTAGAAATCACTTTCACAAGATTAACCATAACAACATTAACATGGAACCTAAAGATAAAATAAAGGAGTTTATAACCACAAACATGAATAAAAAGCTTAATAAACAACAGATTAAACTATTGGACAAGAGTATTTCATATACAGAAGTTATTACACAAATAAATAAGCTTAAATCAAATAAAGCACCGGGTAATGATGGTATTATACCAGAGATATATAAAATCCTTTCTAAAACTACATATTCATTAATACATAAGGTTTTTATTTTGTCCCAAACTGAGTTAATAACCCCCCCATCTTGGCAATATACATTTATTTCACCAATTTTAAAACCTAATAAAGATCCAACTAGATGTTCTTCATATCGACCCATCTCATTACTTAATGTTGATTATAAAATGTTTATGAGTATTTTTGCTGATAGATTGAAGACAATCATCCCCGGCATTATAGATCTAGATCAGACGGGCTTCATTGTAAATAGAAATACTTTTGATAATATAAGAAGAACTTTAACATTAATTGATTTTTCAAATAGGAAAAAGAAAGATTTAACACTTATTAGTCTTGATATAGGTTCAGCATTTGATTCAGTAAGTTGGGACTATCTGTTTACCTTACTGAAATGCACAAACTTCTCTGATGCATTTGTAAATTTAATTGAGCATTTATACAAAGGAACGCTGGCTTATATTAAGGTAGGAACATATGTTTCACAAAAAATACCCATTCTTAAAGGTACAAAGCAAGGATGTCCACTTTCTCCACTATTATTCACTTTAGTAATGGAGCCTTGGGCTAATTTGATTAGAAACAGTACTGACATAGAGGGTTTTGAAATAGATGAAAATACAACATCAAAAATTCAACTTTTGCAGATGATGTTCTAATTACATCAGCAGGATCTAATTCTTCTATGCAGTCTTTATTTGATAAAATGATGAATTTTAAAAGTATTTCTGGTTTAATATTCAATGAAGAAAAAACTAAAATACTACTTATATATACACGAAAAAATATTCTCATTAGTGATTTTACTAAATATGTACCCAATTCAGGTCAGATAACTTATTTAGGTATAATACTATCTAAAGATATTAAGTCTATTATATATAATAACTATAATACCTGTTTTCTTAATATACAAAATCTTTTAATACCTGGAATAATATGTTTTTTACTATGGAGGAGAGACTTACAATTATTAAAATGATAATATTCCCCAAGATTTTATACTTAATACAATCAATAATACTTTCACCTACAAAAATAATTATCAAGAAACTGAATACACTAATGTTAAATTTCTTATGGGCACCTAATAGACCTAGGATTGCATTAAAGAAACATACTAATAGCTGGTCTCAAGGGGGTATTTCTTTTCCAGACTTTAATTTATATATTATCTCTTCTATTATAAAAGTTATTACTTTATTAATAGATTAGTCATATATCGCAAAATGGAAAGATTATTGGGAGCTAATTAGTATGCACTTCATGAAAATCTCCTTAACACATAAAAATATGATTGTAAATAACTCCATGTTGTGGTTGCTAAAGGAATTTTGTACTTCACCTATTACACCTAAACATATGGTTTGTTACCCATTAAATATTATTATTAGTTATCGTAACTTTATATTCATGCACCCTAAGTATAGGGAATGGAATTTTATTGTATTCCCTATAATGTATACTCAGGGTATGCTTATGTCATCTACTTCTGAAGGAGCTCATTTAGCTATAGATAATGATCTAAAGTACTGGTATCAGCTGGTATCTGATAATAAAGTTAAAAATCTAGATTTCTTAAAACAAGAATTTGATCTAAGAGAAACTTGCTGGTTAGAGGTTCAGATCTTTAGACAACATCTCATTGATAGAATAGATCTAATGTCTATAACAGTTAAAGAATCTGTTCCAAAACTGATTGATTACTTAATATTAAATTTACAGCATAAAGTTTCTGATAAAGGTAAACTTTCATATATACATAAAATTATCAGACAAGAAACTTTTTACAGTGTAGATTCATACTGGAATTATTTCACCTCTATTAATGTGGACCCACCAACTCAACAAGATAAACAATATATATTGGAATCTGCTTATAGAACTACATCTTCCATTGTCTGGAGACTTTATACATGGAAATTTTTACATAGATCTTTTATACACCTTTGATGATGAATAAAATAAATAATAAAGATAATCTATGTAAGAGATGTAATGTAGAAATTAATGCTGACTGGGCTGATATGTTTTATGACTGTATGAAGTTGAAAGAATACTGGAAGTCAATTAATGAATTTTTGCAGGCTCTTTTACAGATAATTTCATTATTTCTAAGTCTCTTATATTATTCAACACACCTGTACCTCAATGTGTTAAAAGATTAAGCTTCCCTTGTTATGGTCTATCCTAGCAGTGGCCAGGAAAATAATAACTAGAAATTGGATTTCAGATACACCTCCTTCATTCAATGAATTTAAAATGTTATGAATATAATGTGCCATATGGAAATAAGCACAATTAGAATGAGAACAACTAGAAAAACATCATATTATATTGTATGGGATAATTTACAACATTTGTTAAAAAAATTCTAATTTCAATAGCACGGTATTTTAGTTTAATTAATTGATCTGATTGTAGTGGATGTCTTTGTAAATACTTTAGTTGTTTTGTTGAATATTATAATAATACCTATTTTTAATTACTTGTATAAAATTGTTATGATATTTCTCTTATATGTTAAAACAATAAACCTGTTTTGAAAAGAAGTGGTGTAGGATTTCTACTCTATAGAGGGGTAGTTGAGATCCCCCATGAATATCGTATTGAGACTCTAATATATTGAGATAGGTAGTATAGGGATCCTGGGACATAGAGAGGGGACGTATAAGTTGCAAGGATATGGTACAAGACTGTGTTTATGGTGAGTTGCACATGTATGAGTTCCAGTGGGTCATACACTTACTAGTCTGGATGTGAGGTTGGTTTTAATGCTGTCTGAGACTCCTCTACCTTTAGTTCCCTCCTGTGCAATAGATGGTCTAAAGGTGTGAAAGGCATTATAACCTTGCATTGCTGGGTACTCTCTGTGACTTTAAACTATGTCTCCATTATGCACAGATGTTTACATTCTCCCTGGAGACGAAGGCTTGCTGTCACAGAAGGAGACGCTCTGGAGTGTAGTGCAAACATCTAAACACTGGTCCAACTCAGCCCTTACCAAATGCTGCACTTCCACTGGGTAACTCAGGATGACACCTACAGGCAACTCTTAAAAGAGGAACCTTCTCCCCTCCTACTGAAAGGGGACACCAGAGAGCCCTCAGTCATTCAGGCCTAGAAACAGCTGGAGATCTGACATCAGACATGGTGGCTGGTGCACAGAGTCTACCTCCTTACCACAGTCTGCACCAAAGCCAACACTATAGAAAGAGAAAAAGAAAGGAAAGCAATCAAAATAAAGACAAAAAAAGAAATAAATGCAACAGATCAGTACGTGTATATGACTTTATTAAAATAGAGCAGTATAAACAGCAAAAATAAACAATACTTTATCCCCCATCTTTACAATGTGTCATGTCTCTTTGGGCATTTCATCTTTTTGGTTTCAGTCTCCTTGACTGCTATAAAACATATAGCAAATATTAATCAGTAGGGTATATCCTGATAACAAAAGGCAATTATAGCTTCAGATGATAGGTTGAAACTGCAGTGCAAACCAAGCAGAGAATGTTTTTAATACGTAATGTGTCTCCCTCTCCCTAACTTCTTTCTCTCACTAGTGGAGTAGTTACAGGTGAGGCCCCTGCATATCATTGTACTTGAACATGTAGTGCTCTTCAGAGCAGGTGGCACCAGTGGCATTGCTCAGTTTCCAGACAAGCATATGCCAGACCTTATTTCTGTAGAGGTGTCCCTCATACTCCCATAACAAGCACTGCCTAGGGTCTCTGCACAGCTTGTGACAGAAGATCGTGATCCTTGGTTACACCAGGCAAGAAGCCCTGATGAAGCCATTGCCTAAAGAAGCCATGTCCACTCTGTAGGACAGAACTAGGAGGGAAATCATAGCTCAGTGCATACAACCACATGCACTCAATACCATTTGATACATCACCATGCCACATTGTTGCACAAAGTGTAGGAACACCATCATGATAAGTTGGTGATATATCCTTTGCAGTGGCCATACATATACACACATCGCACAAGAGCTCCCAGTTTAGAAACATGGAGGCATGAGTATGGGAGAACTAACTGTGACTGATATCACATCATGTTATTCTCATGATTCAGAGACAACCACATTAATTCCCCTCTTCAGCATAATTATTGAGGTATGAGACCTGTTTTAGTAGTATAAAAGACATGATTCCTATATTGTTGGAGACTGTGTTAGGATGTGTAATTTAAGAGTCAGAATATAGTGATAATGGACTGTGCTACCATACAGGCATATTGACAGCAGACATCGCTACTGATAATGGACCTCTGGATTGCAGTTATTACACAAGAGTG
Organism: Protopterus annectens; assembly: GCF_019279795.1. Taxonomy (NCBI): domain Eukaryota; kingdom Metazoa; phylum Chordata; order Ceratodontiformes; family Protopteridae; genus Protopterus; species Protopterus annectens. The sequence continues at coordinate 906,742,988 of NC_056732.1, forward strand.
CCTTGAGGCAACAAGGACAGTTAATGAGCAGGGGACTATGTGGGAATGAGTACAGCATACAGCATGTAAGAGAACTGAAATGCTGGAGGGACACTGCCTAATAGGGAACAGAAAATAAGGTAGGTTTCAATCCTAATAAGGTAAGGCTTAGCCTAACAAGGGAGAGGGAAGGTCAGGTTGTAGTCTTGCTGAAAGGGGTTCAACTCGACAAGAAATATGGACCAGGGCAGGAAAGGTTGCTGTCCTTGGGGATGATGCAACCTTATATGAAACAGAGAACAAGCTTAGGCTAGGTTTATTTCCTGCTGTAGGATTTACAGTAGTATACTATGGTCACATATGTTTTAAATCATGCTAAGGAAAATTTTGAGCCCCCTATTTCTTAGGTCACAGAGTATGTTATCAGCACAGCTCCAAGGGCAACAAACAATGGTAACATGTTGATCATCATTGTCCTCTGGGACAGTACTGGAATGGTGAAAGCATAGCAGCAAAAGACTGAGAAAAAGTAATGGGGGCAGTGGACAATACTGGGACAGTTGTCAGCTGGCATGAACAGCCATGCATACACTCACACTGATCCAGATGTGTAAAGCACAAGTATACACATCTTGCCATGAGACCAAAGGAATGACAGCTGTTAGAAAAGTCCACCACATCATCAGATGTGCTACTACAGGATCTATGTCCATGTTCCATACATTTTGTATGGTAAAGAGTAAATCAGGTAAGATCTTCCATGCCTAGGTGTGACAGTGACTGAAGCAGGACATCAATATTGTGGGCAGCCATTACAGGACAACAGTACAGGTGTATCACAGGATCACTGATATGACCAGGTCATAGGAAATTGTCAGAGATACTTTGACTACAGAGTGTGGGACACCAACAAGTCATCCTGCTTTTATCTATGGAAATATCCAGGATCAATTACTTGAATCCTCAATAGAATTTCCCTATCATTCATGCTATGCTCTCCCCTTCCTTTGACTACTGCAATGTTTACTTTGGTCTTCCTAATACTTTTGTGCCAATCATTAATCTCTAGTCATAAGGTGAACATTAGGAGTCTTAACAAACCAGTCGTATTACTATGGGAAGAGTGAAAACTTGATTGATAAGGGTTCATGATCCTACTGACTGCAATCTGAGATCTAAACTGCATGCTGTATCCTTTTTTGACATTATTAAAACAAGGAACATTCAAAATGTGTTGGAAGTTACATGGATTATTGGAGTCCAAATATATCTTATTGAAGACAAAGGTGATTAAGAACTTATTCAACTAATTTTGAAAAAGGAAATGTCCTCAAAAAAGACTGCTTTTGGATAAATAACTGGTTTCAGCACATATACAATAAATATAGCTCATATGTTGTAAGGTACAAATGTGAGATAACAGTCAAAAACTTAGAATTGGGAATACCATACAACGAGCAAGAACATGGTGGATATGCATCAGTCAGGACCAAAGAAATTCTAGTGGACCCTGGATAAAGAAGTGCTGATCTTAAACTGACACCCTTCCCAGTCAAACACTGAGCAGCCATGTTACTCTGATTTGAGAAAAAGGCCCTTTGGATGGTGAGGCAGGCTGGGCTGCACAGATTGCTCATCACAGAGAGTATGGCTGGATGATTAGCCAATTCTTGGATCTCTCTGTCTCTATCTTGCTCTGGAAAGGTAAGCTGTTTTCTTACAAGGACTCTAAGTCTAATAATAAGTAAATTGGTCATCTAGATCAAATTTATCATACTATAGTTCATACTTCCATCAAACCTTCATCCTTCTTTCATTATGGAGTACAGCTCAATTTGAGATCATGGTGTGGGTGTCTTGAAAAAGGAAGGATATATACAACTTAAAATGAAACAGTCCAGAAAAGTGGATAGTGATCTATTGTAGTTAAACACCAAAGCATATGGACTGCCTTCACTAACATTTGGAAAAAACTGATGGATTACAGAAGCAAGCAAGTGTGAAATTATTTTATAAATGTAACTTCACTTGATAGTCTCAAGAATGGGGCATCTAAAATGGAACAGCTCAAGTGAAAAAGTTGACCAAGAAGTGATCAGACAATGAACTGACTCGACCACTAAAATAATCTCAGCAATCACGCCTTTACATAATGTTGAGAAATATGTTAGTAAGAGCCACAGCTTCATAACTGATCCATATGTTAAAGTCATTAAGAACTACAGGGTATCAGTGACACATAACAGAACAGAACTACTACTGTAACTTACAGGACATTCACCATAATAACTCACAGAAATTCTGCTCAGGAATCAATTGTCTCTTACTCCCAGGCCACTCTCGTACCCCTACCCAACTAGGATCTGATCATAATTCCTCCATCCAAATTGCAAATACCTTCAATACTTTCTTCACTGAGACCATACAGTCACTTGCCAGTCAACTAACCCCTGATAACTCAAAACCTCATACCATCTGTCCTGGCCCTCTTCTAACATTTAAATTACAACCCATCCCTGCAGATCTCATCCTCAAATTCATCCAAAAGCTTAAGCGTTGCACTCCTTCTGCCGACCAGTTACCATCTGAATACCTACAAAAAGCAGCCAAAGCTATTGCATACCCAATATCCATCCTTATTAATAGAACTATTACAGAGGGATATATCCCAGAAATCTGGAAAATCTCTCATATCATACCTCTACATAAAGGTGGCAGCTCAAAAGATTACTCTAACTATCGGCCTATAGCCCTTTTATCCCCCCTAGCTAAAATTATGGAGAAGTGTATTCACTATCAGCTTCTAGACCACTTAACCCAACATGACATTTTCACCAATTGTCAACATGGCTTTAAGCCATTTCATAGCACCACTACCGCCCTCTTATCCTTCACAGATACCATTAATAAAAATCGTAACAATAATATCCTTTGTTGCTCTCTTAAAAGCTTTTGATATGGTTAACCATGCCCTTCTAATTAACATTCTAGAGTCCCTTTCCCTTGATACTCTCACTGTCCAATGGTTCAAGTCCTACCTTAGCAATAGACAACAAGCAGTTCTCTGGGAGCAGAACATTTCATCCCTCCTGCCAGTCACCCTTGGAGTCCCTCAGGGCTCCATTCTAGGACCCCTCCTTTTTTCATTATTCATTAATGACCTGCATTTAGCAATTCCTCAAGCCACCTGCATACAATATGCAGACGATTCAACAATCATATGCTCAGCTAGCTCCCCCTCAAATCTACTCTGTCTGACTCAGAAGGTATTTAATACAATTGAGACCTGGTTCTTAAAGCATTGCCTCCTTCTTAATGCTAAGAAAACAAAACTCCTACTCTTTACTCCTACCAGTAAGTCTTCCCCAAATAGAATTCTCAATCAGTTCTACCAGCGGTACCCTCATATCACCAGACTCCACCACCAAACTGCTAGGAATAACTATTGATAACAACCTTAACTTTGACAACCATATTAATAACACCATAAAATCTCTTAACAGAAAACTCGGCTCCTTATATAAAATCAGACCCTTCCTAACACGATCAGCTAGAACCAAAATTGCTCACTCGCACTTAATCTCAACACTTCTTTACGCCTCACCCATTTACTCTAACCTAAAAAAAACTAACCTTAGCAAATTAACTTACTCCTACAATAGTATTGCCTGTTTTGCTACTGGTAATCCCTTTAGAACCCATCACTGTCTGACCCTAATGCAACTAGACTGGCTAGAATTGCATAATCTCCTGGCATATACTCAACTTACCATTGCCCACAAGCTATTTTACCATTCTAACAATACTCCTATACTCTCTGACCTCATTATCCCCTACAAAAACCTTGACTCACTACGCTCCTCCAGCAAACTTCAAGCAATCACAACAAAGTCCAACAACAAAGCAGGTGATTCCTTGTTCTCGAATACTGTAGGTAAACTATGGAGCCAACTACCTATAGAGCTTACCTTACTTCCCTCTCTCCCTCTTTTTAAACAAAATCTCAGAAAACATCTGAAAATCCATTGGTTTTGCCTTGCAGCAATCCTGATTAATCCTTTTATGCTATACTTCTCACCACTCTCTTTCTTTTCTTCCTTAAACCCTGTGCCTCTCCCTGTAAGGACAGTGCTGAAAATGTTTTTCCCTATACTATCTATGGTACTACTATTCAATAACTTATGGATTTTGTCAAACTTTATATGACACTGTTTAATAAGCATATCTTGTATCCTTCATATTGTGTATTTTTAGTCTTGTATGTACTGTTAGTGCTTATAGTGGAGCTTTTCTCCTTGGGCCTCTACTGAAAATGGACATTAATCCAGCTAGACTAGCCCGGTTAACAAATGTAAAATAAATAAAAATAAAAATTGTTGAAGTCTCAGTGATTCAGCAGCAATTGAAGGAAACTTATAGTTATTTTTACTGCACTAAGGGCAAATTAAAATGCTTTACTACCCCTAGTGCAGCTTGGTTTACCTGAATGTTTAAGTTCAAATAAAATAAAGCTCAGGTACACAACCACGCCAACTAGTGTTTCTTCCTTAACGCAAAGTAAATTTATTCGTCCACAAAACAAAGCTGCAGCCAGTCTGAATAGACCAGCTTCCTCAGAGAAATAAAATATTTTAAAATTTTGCGCTCTTTATACACATAAAATCACGTTGTGTGAAAGGTATACATCACTTCCTGAAGGTGTGTTATAAGCCATCCCACACTTCCTACTATTTTATATACATCAGTACAAAAATACAAGAATCATAAATTTTCACACCACGCCATTTTCACAACGACCCAGATACACACACATAATGTATAATGTCATCCGACCATTAGAATAAATATAAAAACTTTAAAAATGTTAGTCTAAAATTTGTTACATACAGTTAGTGTAATATTCGCTACCTAGACGTGTCTCTTCCAATTAAAGGCACAGTCCGGTATTTTCCAATTACAGCTGTACAAAATCAATAGTTGAAATATAAAACTATTAAATAAACTTCACTCTTAACTTATTATTCATGTAAATTGTATTTTATCATGAAGAAATAGAAAATTATATATATAATATCCTAAACTCAAAATGTATGAAGTGTGTATTATTGTTAATCTCACACTCAATCTAATTCTATATGGAGCTATTGTAAAATATATAGGATACTTATATGTTTCATGCCCTCTGTATTTTATCGTCAAGGATTAGTCAATTCCTGACATCTAGGCTTACAAAAAATTTTTTATATAGATGCAGTATGTCTACGGTCCTTCACCTCAATGTATACATGATTACAGCTGTCTGGCATCCTTGTATAAAAGTAAGTAATTGACTAGTTGAGTCAAGCTTTAATACTCCCCATGGTCCTGTAACAAAGTTGTTATGAGTACAGTAAGTCAACAGTCCTTCACCTTAATGTGTACATAATTATATCTGCCTGACATCCTTGTGGTTAAATAAATAATGATTGAGTCAAGCTTTTAGTACCCCCAAGGGTCTATAACACTGATCCATACCTCCAGATCTGTTGTTATTACAGGTATGAAGGGGTATATTTGTAATCAAGCCCTATATAGATCGCAAATACTCTTATAGCCCTGATTATCCCATCATATTGTACTAAAATCCATTTATATATATAGGGATGAACGAGGGTTTTTAAAAACCTAGGTTCTCGCTGACTGTCCCTTAAGATACCCGTTATATTAACTATAATTAGGTTATCTAAGGTAACTTTTCAATTTGAGAAGGCAAGCAATATTGCAATTGTCATTTAACCCCGGGGAGTTGAAGGCATCCAATTTAATTTGCCATTCCAACTCTCTGGTTTCAAGCCTAATCGACGTAGGTCCTCCTCTAATACTCTGAGGGATATGATCAATAGCCATAAAATAAAATTTATGTCCTATATGTTGATCTAAATGCTTTGCTAAAGCATTATCCATATTTTGTTTTCTTATGGCGTACATATGTTGGTAAATTCTCTCCGAACTTTCTATCTGTTTTTCCAACATAGTACTGGCAGCTATCGCAAATGGCCAAATAGACAATGGACTTTGTTTCACAATTGATTTTTTGTCTTATTTGGTATTTCTTTCCTCTGATTTGGAAGGAACTCCCTGTTTTGACACAGCTGCACCAGTTGCATCGTCCACAAGTGAATGTTCCTTTTTGTCTAGTGAAGGACTCTTCACTGTAATTTCCTTCTAATAAGGTTTTTAAGTTCCTTCCTTTCCTATAAACTACAATTGGTTTTGTACCCAATTTTTCTAGTAAAAATCTATTACTAGAAATGAACGCCCAATTTTTATAAAGAATGGAATTAATTTCCTTAAATTCCATGTTGTATGTTGTAATGAAACTACGGGAAAAATTCCGTGTATCTTCTTGAGTATTTTTTGAAGTAGGTTCCACTGCTGTGTAATCAACCACAATGGTATGTGTGGGCTCACTTTCACATCCACTTGTTCTGATGTTTAGTAAGGGTATATAGAAGCCATTTTCTCTCTTGTTCCTCACCTCCATTATCAGTTCGTTAATAAGTACTTCTGGGTAATCCCTATTTTTGAACATGTCACTTAAAAGTTGACATTCAATGTAGAAATTTTCCTCCGTACTACACATTTTTGCTGCTCTAATCAGTTGTCCTTTTATAATAGAGCGTTTTTGTTTGTGCGGATGTTGACTAGAATAATGGAGGAATGAGTTGCAATAAGTTGGTTTCCTATGTATAGAGGATACCAGTAACCCGTCTTCTAAATTCCTTTCTAGTTTCACATCCAAATAATCAATGGAAGTAGTAGAAAATTTGTACGTGAAGCTGAAAAATTCTGTGGTGTTGTTCATGTATTCGACAAGTTTAGAAGCTTCATTTTCTGAACCCTTGAACATTATAAAAATGTCGTCCAGGAATCTTGTGTAATAAATCATCTGTGAGTTGTAATTATCATTACCAAACATGAAGTGTTTTTCCCAGTAGGCTACAAAGATGTTAGCTACCGAGGGTCCACATGGTGACCCCATTGCAATCCCTTGTTTTTGCAAATAATGTTTTTTATCAAACATGAAAAAATTGGATGTGAGTATTATATCCAATAGGTCCGTTACAATGTCTATTTCATTTCTCGGAACCTCTAAGCTGTTCAAAAAGGATCCTATCCACTCAATGGCTTCCAAATGAGGAATAGATGTATAGAGATCCACTACGTCTATAGTAAGAAAATTACATAGTGGATCAAAAGGAAGCTCGTTTATGGCTGACAAAAAGGACCATGAATCTTTGCATATATAAGGGACCTTTTTTATATGTTTGGAAAGAATTACATCCACTAGACGTGCACATGGATATGTCATGGAAGATCTAGCATCTATGAGAGCTCTCATGGGTGGGTGGTAAAGATTCTTGTGGATCTTTGGAATTCCGAAAATAGCAGGTGTCTTCGGTGTAGTAATATCTATGTATTGATAGGTGTCATTATCAATTTTTCCTGCCAAGAATAAATCTCGGAAGTAACCCCTATTCCTAGAATAAGCCATATTCATCTCATTAACTGAAGAGGGTGTGTAGGCTGGACCATCCACAACACAGGACATTCTATTTAAGTAATCACTGTTGTCAAAGATAACCAAGCCCCCACCCTTATCAGGCTTGAAGACTCTCACCGGTAAATGACATAGTTCATTAAGTAACATTTTTTGTGCCTTAGAAATATTGTATTTATTGTTCCTGGACTGACTATTAATATTGGAATCTAATTGTCTAAAATCAAATTCACATACCCGTTCAAAAATACTCAAGTCAGGATGTATTGGTGGATTAAATACACTGGACAATTTTAGTTTACTACCTTCCTGGTAATCAGGACTTGAAAACAATAGGCCCAAATTCAATTTCCGTGTAAAACATTTTAAATCTATAATAGTCTCTGCTAGATTGAAATGATTACTTGGTACAAAGGTGTTTCCTAGGGCCAACAAGTCAACAAGTTCTTGTTCGATAGTAAAACTGGAGAAATTGTAGATCTTAAAATCCCCTTTTGTATTCACTAATATATTCATACTAGTGTCCTGTTCAATGTCCAGGTGGTTGTTATCATTCAGACTCGGTTGTTGTTCCATCGTCCATTCCTGTAGTTCTTCCGATATTGGTTGTTCCGTTTCCCTAAAAAAGTGTTGGATTGATTTTGATTTTGTCGGCCCTCCCCCCGGACTCCTTGGCCATTATTGTTGTTATAATTGCTGGCCTTGATTCTATTACTACGTCTGGGACCCTCCGGAATTTCCAATTCACATTCTTCCTGAATGGCATCCATTCCTGAGTCCCCTTGTGGCCCTTGATCACGTCCATCAGATTGATGTGAAGGGATAGTAGAACTAGCCCCATGTTGTGCATAGTCTATGTTAAGTTTAACATAGGCCTTGTTTTGCTGGTAAGCTGTCCTGTCTCTAGTCAATTTTTTACCCTTATTAACTTTAAGTTTAGCCATCAATGCGTCAATGCTGTTAAATATACGTGTATAATCGTATTTATATCTAACAAAGTCAATGTCTAATTTAATCAAATTGTCCAATTCCTTTATCTCCACTGTCAGTTGGGAAATGTGGGCCGTATAGTGTTTAATCATTAGCCCCAATAATTGTAGGCCTTGCTGGTCAAATAGATCACGTAGTTCTTTTAGAAAAGAGTCTTCAGCTAGAAGGCCAGTTGGAGCAAAAGAACTACGCAGTCCCTTTGGAACAATTTTTTCTTTTAGGCATTGATTGAAATAACATATTTCCAACTGCAGCTTCCTTAATTTCAATAGTTTTTGATCAAAGAGTTTTAATCTACTTACTAAATTGTCCATGGAATTCGCCGTATTCACTTCCTGTAGTGCCGGTTGTTCCTGTAATCCTTGTGATGAAAAAACAAATGAATCCAAATCTGTAATCCATTCTCCCAAAGTCGGAACCCCTATAAGCACATTATTCTGCCCATGGATGTCTCCCAGCGGATCCCTGGAAGTAGGAGCTGCGAAATTACTGCTGCTGCCCATGGAATTCATCTGCCGTTGGCCCGCTGGAATAGAGGATAAGACCGCTTCTATCTCATTGTTGGCGCTCATACTGCCGTTATTGCCAAAATTATTAATAGTGCCGTTTGCACGGTCCATAGTATCCAATCGTGTGTTTAAATGATCTAGTCGTTGTGAAATAGTCACTAATAATGCTGCCATTTCGTTGTTAGAGTTAGGTCCGTCAGGGTTGGTAGACCCGAAAATATTGGGACTAGTCGGACTGGAAAGCGAACCCGAAGCCATGCTGAACCAAACAAACTTCAACAAAAGTACCAACTCCAAATAAAATAAAGCTCAGGTACACAACCACGCCAACTAGTATTTCTTCCTTAACGCAAAGTAAATTTATTCGTCCACAAAACAAAGCGTTTTCGCCAGTCTGAATAGACCAGCTTCCTCAGAGAAATAAAATATTTTAAAATTTTGCGCTCTTTATACACATAAAATCACGTTGTGTGAAAGGTATACATCACTTCCTGAAGGTGTGTTATAAGCCATCCCACACTTCCTACTATTTTATATACATCAGTACAAAAATACAAGAATCATAAATTTTCACACCACGCCATTTTCACAACGACCCAGATACACACACATAATGTATAATGTCATCCGACCATTAGAATAAATATAAAAACTTTAAAAATGTTAGTCTAAAATTTGTTACATACAGTTAGTGTAATATTCGCTACCTAGACGTGTCTCTTCCAATTAAAGGCACAGTCCGTATTTTCCAATTACAGCTGTACAAAATCAATAGTTGAAATATAAAACTATTAAATAAACTTCACTCTTAACTTATTATTCATGTAAATTGTATTTTATCATGAAGAAATAGAAAATTATATATATAATATCCTAAACTCAAAATGTATGAAGTGTGTATTATTGTTAATCTCTCACACTCAATCTAATTCTATATGGAGCTATTGTAAAATATATAGGATACTTATATGTTTCATGCCCTCTGTATTTTATCGTCAAGGATTAGTCAATTCCTGACATCTAGGCTTACAAAAAATTTTTCTATAGATGCAGTATGTCTACGGTCCTTCCCCTCAATGTATACATGATTACAGCTGTCTGGCGTCCTTGTATAAAAGTAAGTAATTGACTAGTTGAGTCGAGCTTTAATACTCCCCATGGTCCTGTAACAAAGTTGTTATGAGTACAGTAAGTCAACAGTCCTTCACCTTAATGTGTACATAATTATATCTGCCTGACATCCTTGTGGTTAAATAAATAATGATTGAGTCAAGCTTTTAGTACCCCCAAGGGTCTATAACACTGATCCATACCTCCAGATCTGTTGTTATTACAGGTATGAAGGGGTATATTTGTAATCAAGCCCTATATAGATCGCAAATACTCTTATAGCCCTGATTATCCCATCATATTGTACTAAAATCCATTTATATATATAGGGATGAACGAGGGTTTTTAAAAACCTAGGTTCTCGCTGACTGTCCCTTAAGATACCCGTTATATTAACTATAATTAGGTTATCTAAGGTAACTTTTCAATTTGAGAAGGCAAGCAATATTGCAATTGTCATTTAACCCCGGGGAGTTGAAGGCATCCAATTTAATTTGCCATTCCAACTCTCTGGTTTCAAGCCTAATCGACGTAGGTTGATTTTGTACAGCTGTAATTGGAAAATACCGGACTGTGCCTTTAATTGGAAGAGACACGTCTAGGTAGCGAATATTACACTAACTGTATGTAACAAATTTTAGACTAACATTTTTAAAAAATTTTTATATTTATTCTAATGGTCGGATGACATTATACATTATGTGTGTGTATCTGGGTCGTTGTGAAAATTTATGATTCTTGTATTTTTGTATTGATGTATATAAAATAGTAGGAAGTGTGGGATGGCTTATAACACACCTTCAGGAAGTGATGTATACCTTTCACACAACGTGATTTTATGTGTATAAAGAGCGCAAAATTTTAAAATATTTTATTTCTCTGAGGAAGCTGGTCTATTCAGACTGGCGAAAACGCTTTGTTTTGTGGACGAATAAATTTACTTTGCGTTAAGGAAGAAATACTAGTTGGCGTGGTTGTGTACCTGAGCTTTATTTTATTTGGAGTTGGTACTTTTGTTGAAGTTTGTTTGGTTCAGCATGGCTTCGGGTTCGCTTTCCAGTCCGACTAGTCCCAATATTTTCGGGTCTACCAACCCTGACGGACCTAACTCTAACAACGAAATGGCAGCATTATTAGTGACTATTTCACAACGACTAGATCATTTAAACACACGATTGGATACTATGGACCGTGCAAACGGCACTATTAATAATTTTGGCAATAACGGCAGTATGAGCGCCAACAATGAGATAGGGGAAACGGTCTTATCCTCTATTCCAGCGGGCCAACGGCAGATGAATTCCATGGGCAGCAGCAGTAATTTCGCAGCTCCTACTTCCAGAGATCCGCTGGGAGACATCCATGGGCAGAATAATGTGCTTATAGGGGTTCCGACTTTGGGAGAATGGATTACAGATTTGGATTCATTTGTTTTTTCATCACAAGGATTACAGGAACAACCGGCACTACAGGAAGTGAATATGGCGAATTCCATGGACAATTTAGTAAGTAGATTAAAACTCTTTGATCAAAAACTATTGAAATTAAGGAAGCTGCAGTTGGAAATATGTTATTTCAATCAATGTCTAAAAGAAAAAATTGTCCCAAAGGGACTGCGTAGTTCTTTTGCTCCAACTGGCCTTCTAGCAGAAGACTCTTTTTTAAAAGAACTACGTGATCTATTTGACCAGCAAGGCCTACAATTATTGGGGCTAATGATTAAACACTATACGGCCCACATTTCCCAACTGACAGTGGAGATAAAGGAATTGGACAATTTGATTAAATTAGACATTGACTTTGTTAGATATAAATACGATTATACACGTATATTTAACAGCATTGACGCATTGATGGCTAAACTTAAAGTTAATAAGGGTAAAAAATTGACTAGAGACAGGACAGCTTACCAGCAAAACAAGGCCTATGTAAAACTTAACATAGACTATGCACAACATGGGGCTAGTTCTACTATCCCTTCACATCAATCTGATGGACGTGATCAAGGGCCACAAGGGGACTCAGGAATGGATGCCATTCAGGAAGAATGTGAATTGGAAATTCCGGAGGGTCCCAGACGTAGTAATAGAATCAAGGCCAGCAATTATAACAACAACAATGGCCAAGGATTCCGGGGGGAGGGCCGACAAAATCAAAATCAATCCAACACTTTTTTAGGGAAACGGAACAACCAATATCGGAAGAACTACAGGAATGGACGATGGAACAACAACCGAGTCTGAATGATAACAACCACCTGGACATTGAACAGGACACTAGTATGAATATATTAGTGAATACAAAAGGGGATTTTAAGATCTACAATTTCTCCAGTTTTACTATCGAACAAGAACTTGTTGACTTGTTGGCCCTAGGAAACACCTTTGTACCAAGTAATCATTTCAATCTAGCAGAGACTATTATAGATTTAAAATGTTTTACACGGAAATTGAATTTGGGCCTATTGTTTTCAAGTCCTGATTACCAGGAAGGTAGTAAACTAAAATTGTCCAGTGTATTTAATCCACCAATACATCCTGACTTGAGTATTTTTGAACGGGTATGTGAATTTGATTTTAGACAATTAGATTCCAATATTAATAGTCAGTCCAGGAACAATAAATATAATATTTCTAAGGCACAAAAAATGTTACTTAATGAACTATGTCATTTACCGGTGAGAGTCTTCAAGCCTGATAAGGGTGGGGGCTTGGTTATCTTTGACAACAGTGATTACTTAAATAGAATGTCCTGTGTTGTGGATGGTCCAGCCTACACACCCTCTTCAGTTAATGAGATGAATATGGCTTATTCTAGGAATAGGGGTTACTTCCGAGATTTATTCTTGGCAGGAAAAATTGATAATGACACCTATCAATACATAGATATTACTACAATCAAGACACCTGCTATTTTCGGAATTCCAAAGATCCACAAGAATCTTTACCACCCACCCATGAGAGCTCTCATAGATGCTAGATCTTCCATGACATATCCATGTGCACGTCTAGTGGATGTAATTCTTTCCAAACATCTAAAAAAGGTCCCTTATATATGCAAAGATTCATGGTCCTTTTTGTCAGCCATAAACGAGCTTCCTTTTGATCCACTATGTAATTTTCTTACTATAGACGTAGTGGATCTCTATACATCTATTCCTCATTTGGAAGCCATTGAGTGGATAGGATCCTTTTTGAACAGCTTAGAGGTTCCGAGAAATGAAATAGACATTGTAACGGACCTATTGGATATAATACTCACATCCAATTTTTTCATGTTTGATAAAAAACATTATTTGCAAAAACAAGGGATTGCAATGGGGTCACCATGTGGACCCTCGGTAGCTAACATCTTTGTAGCCTACTGGGAAAAACACTTCATGTTTGGTAATGATAATTACAACTCACAGATGATTTATTACACAAGATTCCTGGACGACATTTTTATAATGTTCAAGGGTTCAGAAAATGAAGCTTCTAAACTTGTCGAATACATGAACAACACCACAGAATTTTTCAGCTTCACGCATAAATTTTCTACTACTTCCATTGATTATTTGGATGTGAAACTAGAAAGGAATTTAGAAGACGGGTTACTGGTATCCTCTATACATAGGAAACCAACTTATTGCAACTCATTCCTCCATTATTCTAGTCAACATCCTGACAAACAAAAACGCTTCTATTATAAAAAGGACAACTGATTAGAGCAGCAAAAATGTGTAGTAATGGAGGAAAATTTCTACATTGAATGTCAACTTTTAAGTGACATGTTCAAAAATAGGGATTACCCAGAAGTACTTATTAACGAACTGATAATGGAGGTGAGGAACAAGAGAGAAAATGGCTTCTATATACCCTTACTAAACATCAGAACAAGTGGATGTGAAAGTGAGCCCACACATACCATTGTGGTTGATTACACAGCAGTGGAACCTACTTCAAAAAATACTCAAGAAGATACACGGAATTTTTCCCGTAGTTTCATTACAACATACAACATGGAATTTAAGGAAATTAATTCCATTCTTTATAAAATTACGCTCATTTCTAGTAATAGATTTTTACTAGAAAAATTGGGTACAAAACCAATTGTAGTTTATAGGAAAGGAAGGAACTTAAAAACCTTATTAGAAGGAAATTACAGTGAAGAGTCCTTCACTAGACAAAAAGGAACATTCACTTGTGGACGATGCAACTGGTGCAGCTGTGTCAAAACAGGGAGTTCCTTCCAAATCAGAGGAAAGAAATACCAAATAAGACAAAAAATCAATTGTGAAACAAAGTCCATTGTCTATCTGGCCATTTGCGATAGCTGCCCGGCGTACTATGTTGGAAAAACAGATAGAAAGTTCCGGGAGAGAATTTACCAACATATGTACGCCATAAGAAAACAAAATATGGATAATGCTTTAGCAAAGCATTTAGATCAACATATAGGACATAAATTTTATTTTATGGCTATTGATCATATCCCTCAGAACATTAGAGGAGGACCTACGTCGATTAGGCTTGAAACCAGAGAGTTGGAATGGCAAATTAAATTGGATGCCTTCAACTCCCCGGGGTTAAATGACAATTGCAATATTGCTTGCCTTCTCAAATTGAAAAGTTACCTTAGATAACCTAATTATAGTTAATATAACGGGTATCTTAAGGGACAGTCAGCGAGAACCTAGGTTTTTTAAAAAACCCTCGTTCATCCCTATATATATAAATGGATTTTAGTACAATATGATGGGATAATCAGGGCTATAAGAGTATTTGCGATCTATTTAGGGCTTGATTACAAATATACCCCTTCATACCTGTAATAACAACAGATCTGGAGGTATGGATTAGTGTTATAGACCCTTGGGGGTACTAAAAGCTTGACTCAATCATTATTTATTTAACCACAAGGATGTCAGGCAGATATAATTATGTACACATTAAGGTGAAGGACTGTTGATTTACTGTACTCATAACAACTTTGTTACAGGACCATGGGGAGTATTAAAGCTCGACTCAACTAGTCAATTACTTACTTTTATACAAGGACGCCAGACAGCTGTAATCATGTATACATTGAGGGGAAGGACCGTAGACATACTGCATCTATAGAAAAATTTTTTGTAAGCCTAGATGTCAGGAATTGACTAATCCTTGACGATAAAATACAGAGGGCATGAAACATATAAGTATCCTATATATTTTACAATAGCTCCATATAGAATTAGATTGAGTGTGAGAGATTAACAATAATACACACTTCATACATTTTGAGTTTAGGATATTATATATATAATTTTCTATTTCTTCATGATAAAATACAATTTACATGAATAATAAGTTAAGAGTGAAGTTTATTTAATAGTTTTATATTTCAACTATTGATTTTGTACAGCTGTAATTGGAAAATACCGGACTGTGCCTTTAATTGGAAGAGACACGTCTAGGTAGCGAATATTACACTAACTGTATGTAACAAATTTTAGACTAACATTTTTAAAATTTTTATATTTATTCTAATGGTCGGATGACATTATACATTATGTGTGTGTATCTGGGTCTAGAAAATGGCGTGGTGTGAAAATTTATGATTCTTGTATTTTTGTACTGATGTATATAAAATAGTAGGAAGTGTGGGATGGCTTATAACACACCTTCAGGAAGTGATGTATACCTTTCACACAACGTGATTTTATGTGTATAAAGAGCGCAAAATTTTAAAATATTTTATTTCTCTGAGGAAGCTGGTCTATTCAGACTGGCGAAAACGCTTTGTTTTGTGGACGAATAAATTTACTTTGCGTTAAGGAAGAAACACTAGTTGGCGTGGTTGTGTACCTGAGCTTTATTTTATTTGGAGTTGGTACTTTTGTTGAAGTTTGAATGTTTAAGTTCAAATGTGAGTTTAAACAGATAGCAACCTCACTTCTGGTCTTATCTCGCTTGGTCAAAGAATAAAAAAGACATTTCATGGAATTGCAGCCATACCTTTGGGGCCAAAGGAAATGTATCATTAAGCTATGCCTCTGTTATGAAATTGAGGTCTGCTTCAAACAAGTTAGAGATAATCCAAGAGTTATTACAGCTAGAACAAACATCGGTATGCATGACCCTGGCCACTGGAAGACAGTTCCCACTTACTTGCTGAAGGTGACAAACTGGAGTGCAGATATCCTGAAGGCACAAAGGACAGACTTCATCAGATTGTTTCATCCTCAAATGTAGATTACAAATCTGAGTGTGCAACAATGGTGCAGTCAGGACTATAATATACCTACACGTCTGAAACTCTGCTTGGTAGAAGAGAAGGAATAAAGGAGTGGCAGCCAAAATAAATTCCCATCACAATGTGCTCACCCAAGACCAGTATTAATAATCACAATAAAAAAGCAGATTTAAATAAGAAACTGGCACTATGGTAAAATGAGAAAGAGACATATGAAGTCCAAATAAAATCATGTCCAAGTCTGGAGTGGCAACATGTAGCCAAATGAGTTTCATAGCTATGTTAGAGTAATTGCTAGAGTAATATTAAAATGAAAAAACAAAAAAACAAGTAATCTCTGTGGTATCCCCAAAGTCTCAAACAACCCAGTAAACAATTATAGTGGGTCCAAAAACAAAACAGTGTAAGAGACTTCTCTGTGGAGAAGATATATCTAGATAATCACTGTATATTAATCAGATCAGATAATGGTAGTAGAAATAGCAAACTTAAACTCATCCTAAATCAAAACAATAATAAAAAGTACATCATTTGAAATAGTGTACAAAATTACTAAGTATTAGAAAGTAATCCAAGCAGGGTAGGCAGTCTGTTTCCAGTCAAAAATCCTTTATTAAGTACACAGACAAGCATTCCAAGTAAAACAAAAATAACAGAGTAATAGTTTTCTCACAAGATTTCTAACTATATATGTACTTTTTATCAGGCAAAGGAGTGGTTTATTGTGCTGCAAAACAAAGTGTTATTGGTATACATGTTAAATTCACATCCCTTCCCCCATCAGTGTGACATTCGAGATGTCCTGCCCTACTTAGTAGCTGTCATAACGATATAACCCTTATGTGCTTTAAATAAAATTAATAATGATGTGGTACCTCTTATTTAACCAGATTATTAAGTCTGTAATTTTAAACAAGATAATATATTACATGGCTGGAAATATATAAACTTTATACCATTTGGCAATCTAAAAATATATATAAATATATACATATACACATTGCATGCAAAAAATCAGTTGTAAAAATCATATTCTAGTTCCATAACCTATTGTTGACAAAGATTGCTTTCTTCCTTCTAGACTTCTTCAGGCCTGTGTACAAGAATCCTGAAAACTATCTACAAAAATATTATTGTATAATTAGTTTGTATTGTTATTAAACATCATTTTGAATAGAGTGAAAAAAAGAACAAGAAAAAGAAAAAAATGTATGATGATGAAAACAAAATATACACTTAAATTAAAACCGATTTAACATGGTATTTAAAACCAACTGGAAGAATAGAATAAAATAAAATAAAATTAGTCATGTAAACAATGTGGGGATTTTCTATGCTCCAGTACATTTTTAAGTGAACAGGAGTAGTTTAGTCCAGGATTCCTAAAAGAGTTCACCTTTAATTGCCACATGAGTTCACATTTCTCCAGTATATTCGGGATGTCTCCTTCAAGATCTCCCATGTTTATGAGATCCAGTATCTGGAGCTTAAAACCTGTGTGTCTTTAATGAAGAGCAAGGTGTTTGGCTAGTGCATTATTTTTACATCCAGAGCAGATTTCTGCCAGATGACATGAAATCCTATACTTAAGTTTATTTACAGTCTTGCCCACATAAAATGCATCACATGCTTTTATATTACACTGTCAAAAGCTCAAACTGTTGACAGCGTAATAATCAACACGAAAATGTTGAAACCCCCGAGCATTGAACAAACACACAAAAAAAAAAAACAAACAACACCCAAACACAACACAAATTGCTCCATGAACGGGGGGGCAAGCCCCACTGCTCCCCCCACACCCCCCGCTACTTAAATATACCAACTTCGAGATCACACTACATTGCAATAAATGGAAATCTCCCCTTACAGAGATTTCCATTTACACGCACAATGACTTTTTCTTTTGACATTTTGACCTGACAATATCAGCTTCGATACTGTCGGCCTTCAACAGGGTGAAGTGGACCCCATCACATTCATTGCACTGTGCCCTGTAAATTACTTTTTGTAGTGTTACAGTCACCTCCTGCACTGGTCTTAATGATTTTCTTTAAATAAGGGCAATAAAAACTATCATCTTGCTGTATAAATATACAAAATGTACATCTCTTAGTGTTTCTCTCATATAGTCTAGGTTTAAATTCAACAAAACTTCTAATATTCCAGGCCTTCCTGTAAACAAAGGACGGAGCTTCACCTAAGATGCTAATCAGAAAACAGTTTCCTGTGACACTGGCCCAGTTTTTTTCAATAACATTTTTGATACTGTGATAACCCAAAGTGTATGTCAGGATGCAGCTATTTTTGCATTTGTTATTCTCTGTGGAATTTCTTAACATTCTTCTACTGGAGAGGTTGAGTGAAGGTACTTCAGTCCTTTTCAGTTCTATAATGGGTTCCAGGATGTTTTTTTAACATCTGACTTTCATAGCCTCTCAATAGAAAATCATTTTCTAAGTTGTTCAGGTTTCTCAAAAATGGTTCCATCTTTGTGGTAATTCTAGCTAATCTATAGCCCTGGGACTTCACCACATTATATTTGTTTTTTGCAGGATGCAGACTTTTACTGTGGAGTAATAAGTTAGCCCTCATTGGTTTTCTGAATAGTTCAGTGGTGATTCTATTATTGTTGGTGTCCTTGGAAATCTACATATCTAAGAAAGAGGTTGAAGTATAGCTAGGGGAAGAGGTAAACATCAGGAAGGGATCCACAACTGGCCACAGCACAAACACAGGTTTAATAAAAAACTCAAAACTCTAGTGCATAATACAAAACACACAGCTTTACACAAATGTTATATAACACCATTCATCAGTTATTCAATTACATAGTAATTGTTTCCAATTAATCTCTAAATTTAAGCCTACGGGTACCATAGTATTGAACTTTAAAATATAAACAGATTCTTTACGAAGAAGTTTGTCCTTAATATCACATATTTCACCAGTTTTCATAAAAACTGCTTCTAAAACAGAAGCTTTTAACAAAGAATGATTAGCATTATGAGCTGTTTTAAAATGCATGAACATATAAGAGATATAAAGAATGGTAAAATAGAAAGTAATGCTGCAATAGGACAGACAATGCAAGGAATATTGAAGTTTCTGGCCATGCTGACTCAGAGAATGAACATTTTATTTCTTGTATGTCACATGACAATGATGACAATGATGAAAGTTTTATTTCTTGTATGTCAGATTTTGACGTTAATGCTTATTGTTTGATACACATGCTATTTCCACTAAAAGTGCATTTATTCCACCTTATGTTAATGAGACAATAAAACAGTTTAATGCCATGCTTAGCTATCATATAATAAAACTTTTGATAGTTTTGATAAACACAAAGATGTTGCATATAATTTGAATTTGTTAAAAGCTTCTGTTTTAGAACAAGTTTTTATGAAAATTG
Source organism: Protopterus annectens (assembly GCF_019279795.1). Lineage (NCBI taxonomy): Eukaryota > Metazoa > Chordata > Ceratodontiformes > Protopteridae > Protopterus > Protopterus annectens. Next base: position 906,762,747 of record NC_056732.1, read on the forward strand.
GTAAAATATGTGATATTAAGGACAAACTTCTTTGTAAAGAATCTGTTTATATTTTAAAGTTCAATGCTATGGTACCCGTAGCCTTAAATTTAGAGATTAATTGGAAACAATTACTATGTAACTGAATAATTAATTGATGAATGGTGTTATATAACATTTATGTAAAGCTGTGTGTTTTGTATTACTTCTGGAAGGCTGTAAGCCGAGGTGCCAGAGTTTTGTTTTTTTATTAAACCTGTGTTTGTGCTTTGGCCAGTTGTGGATTTCATCTTGCTGCTGTTCTTCAAGTTGTTACAAACATCAGGAAGGGGTTGTTTGATTGAGGTAAGTGATAAACTCTCCAAGCTGCAAGGTGTCACCTTCACACACAATAAAGATGTCATCAATAAAATGTAAATAGCATATGATATGCTGCATGTAGACTGTGTTGTTTAACACAAAGTCCTCCTCCCACTTGCCCAGGGCTATGTTAGCTATGCTGGGAGCCATGGCAGCCCCTAATTGCTATGCCAGTTTTTTGTTTGTAGTGTTTGCCATTAAAAGTAAAGAAATTAAAGTCCAGTGCAAGATTAATGAACTTGCTTAACGTTTGCAGTTGTGCCTGTGTACCTTGATTATACTCCTTAAATGATTCCATAGCTGCTGTTATATAGTAATTGTGAAGGAGCGCTGTGTACAAGGATTCCACATTGATAGTTAATTAAACACTGTCAACTTCCACTGTAATGTTTTTTATTTTCCTCAAAAAATTCATTGAATCGCTTATGTATCACTTATTCTTTTCTGCTAAAGGTTTCAACAAGTAATCAAAGTAAATGGCTATGGCTTCAGTAAGGGAACCTCCACTTGCTACCACTGGTCTATAAGGTGGGTCTTCTCTGTTCTTGTGTGGCTTTAGTATTCCAAAAAAATAAGGTAAACATGGGCATGGGCTCCATAAATAATTATAAAGATTTTCAGTACTAAGTTTTTCTTCCCATAATGTGGTGAGATTAGTGTTACATAAGTCATTCATGGTAAGTAACTCATAAAATCTGTTATCCTCCAGCATGTTCTCTATCTTTTGGTTGTAGCTAGTGGTGTCAGTCACAAATATACCTCCTCTCTTGTCTGCATTCATTACGCACCTGGATTTATCATTGCCTCGTTCAATCAGTGCTTTTCTTTCTCCATGTGTTGTTATAAAGTTTTCTCTTAGGAGGTTTTTTAAGTAGTTTCCTGATATCCATCTGACATTTTACTTCAAAAGCAGCTAATGTTTGATGTAGTGTTGGACAATAGCCGCTAGGCCTTTTTTATAATTTCATCGATAGGCTTATTTTCAATGTCATTAATTTTGCCATGAAACTGTACCCATAAGTTGAGCTTCCTCTCAAGCATTTTAAGGTCTATCAGTACCTGAGCTACCTCACTCCGGCAGCTTTAATACAAAACAAATCAAGCACACCTATCTGCATAGTATTGGCCTTCAGTTTATTTTATTTGTCTACTGCTACTGTTCTATCTGATCTCTCAGATGAAGCTTGTATCTTCTAACACAGGTTTCTGGATTTAGCCATTCCCAGTAGACGTTCCTTAATATTAGCAAAATCAGCCATCGTAACATGCTAGTGTGGCTCCTTCACAATCTAATATTCTTCTTGTTTCTCAGCATTCTTTGGCACCCAGGGATTAGCCTGAGTATGAATATTTTTGGAGAAACGTAACCACAACATTTAGCTGTTATGTTATGTTCTGTAGAATGTGTAATCAAATAAGTTGTTGAATGACTTTGGGTCAAACAAAGGGTGACACTTTTCTAATTGTCCCCTGCTGAAAGATGAATACTCTCCAGAAATGTATTGATTAATTAGTCATAGAAACATAGGACCTTTTCAAGTACAGCTTTAGTTGACAGTCTTCCTTAGAGTTTCTCTGGGCTTTAACCATACTGTTCTTAGGGTTCTAATTTCATAGAACTATACTAAGCATATGGTCCAAGTGCCAGTGAGAAATTTAACAGTAATACCCCCTTGGTACTGAGAGTCTATTAGTTACTTCAAGTTAGATTATTTCAACATGCTCTAGGCAGGAATTTGTGATTGCCTATCCACCTATCCAGTTTATTTCTGAAAGTAGATAATCTTCTTTGTTTGATACTAATAAGAAGTTTATTCCAAAGGCATGGAATTCACTGGGTTATGACTCTATTACACCAACTGGTGTAGTGATTTTGTGGTGGAGGATGAGTTCTTTGGCATGAATGATATACAAGTCATTAGTTTTGTGAACTTAAACAAGGCTAAAAAGGGTAGGCAGACTCAGTACCCAAAGGATTAAACAGAGATCACCCCTGAAAAGTCTATGTGGGATAGAGTAAAGGCATAGGGTATTTAGTCTTTCATAGTAGTTTAAATAAAGAAGTCCATTAATCTTTTTGCTCAGAAACTTTTAGGTCTTTCAATCTGATTTGAGTATCTAAGGGTATTTGCCTGTACCACTCAGTTGCAGTCATCAGAAAACATAGTTAGCTACAGTCCCTTTATGTGTGCATTTACTTCTGAGAAGTAGATGTCAAAATGTAGAGGGCCCAGGACAGAACTACTTCCAGCCCTGCTGGTGGTACTACTCTGATTGGAGAAACTACTTCCTATATTTATCTATCCTCAACCCCTTCACCCATTTTACACATGGGGTCAGGGTGTTGCTTCAGCAGCGACAATCATCTCGAGCCAAAGTTTACACCACTGGGTGGCTAACCCTGCTATGATATTTCATTCTTAGCACTCACGCGCATACACACTCCCACCCACAGGCAATTTAGAGTGTCCAATCTACCTACTGCATGTCTTTGGAATGTGGGAGGAAACTAGAGCACCTGGAGAAAATCCACATGATCACAGAGAGGACATGAAAACTCCAAACAGAAAGCACCCCAGCCAAGAATCAAACTGGAGAACTTATTGCTGGGAGGTGACAACGCTAACCGCTATACCACCATGGCCACTCTAAGCTACTTCCTATATATAGTATATAACAGTCTGGAATTTGTTTCAGAGACATTTGCCTATCCAGTGGGCTATGTGTGGGTTCACGTTAAGTTGGAACAGTTTATCTGTGGCACTATCATGTGGAATGATGTTAAAGGAATAATCTTTGTTAATCAAAATAAGCACATGTAGTGTTGGATGGCCCAGCAATGACTAGAAAACCAAGGTATAATCCCAAGGAATACTTTATTAATATAACATAAAATAAAAAAAGATGACGATTTAGGCCTTTCATACCTATGAAGACTCAGATTTCTTCAGAACCATAGGAAGTGATGAAACAGCAATGTTTAGCTAATCCTTTTAACTGAACATGTGATCAGTATCAATTAATCAATAAAGACCATAGTTGCACAATCAGAAACAAATCCAAATGTTAAAAAAAATGTGCATTGCAAGCTGGTTATAATAAAATTACACCTAAAAAACTTATGCAAAAAAGTACATGAAAACATTAGCTAAAAAAAATGTGCATAAATAGCATAGTAATAAGACATAATAAATCAGAGTCACATTGTCATGGTGTAAAGTGCACTTAGAAACAACATAACAAAATAAATATAAATAAACTTGTGAGTTATAATTTGTTTACCCTTAGCTTTAAAACTGATAAAATGGAGATATTTTTATTCAGTCGGGGGGGGTGGGCTGAGGTATTTTACTTCAGTTACCAAATAAGTTCTCTTGGGTTCAATTTTCACTTCCCAGGACTGCCCCCCCCCCACTTAGAAACATGGATAACGTCCAAAATACCAAAGAGTGTAGCCGTGGTGGTGCAGCATTTGCATTGTCGCCTCACAGCAAGAGGTTCTCCTGTTCAATTCTCGGCTGGAGCACCTTCTGTGTGGAGTCTGCATGTCCTCCCCATGGTCGAGTGGTGTTCAAAAGACATGCGTAGGGCCTGCCTTCGTTGAAGGTTGGGCATCGTGCTGGCACCTTGACACAGTCAAAATCTAATGCCAGTCATTAGCGACCGAAGTTCCGCTGTGGTGACTCCTAACCGGGAAAAGCCGAAATATGAATAACAACAATAACCTTTTGAAAGAGAGTACAAGTGTTCATAAATTATTTTAAGGAGAGATCTTTCTGTTTTTCCAGTGTAGTAACTTTCACATCCAGAGCAGAGTGCAATGTAAACCACCCATTTTGTGGCACAATTACCAAAAGCTAAGGGGATGGTATTTTCAACAATATTTTTCAACTTAATCGAACTCACAAACACAGCATTTTCTTGTACCCCCTACCCCTGGATTCACCAAGCTTGGCACGGAGTGCAGGAATAGTACAAGAGCTGCTGCATGCAATATGGCTGATGAGTGATCCAGGATTGAGCTCCAGGGATGTGCACGAGTGCTCCTACACTATTCCTGCATGGACAGCACTGCTATATACTAATTACCTCATTTGCTGGTGAAAACCATGCAAATGAGGTGAAATAGTGATCCAGGAAGCAGGCAGTTGTCTGTGCAGGAATAATGTAACCTGCAGAAATGTATTCAGTTACTAACTGAATACATTTCTGCAAATTACAAAATGGAGGCATGACAGCTCAAAAGAAAGCATGTATTATATCTAGTAGGCATGCCAATGACCAAATATATGGCCATTGGCATGAAAAATAGCTTACATTTTCTCGGCCGTTTAAGCATAGGGCAGTGGTGCGCAAACAGGATCTTGCCAAAAATAAAAAAAAATGTGAAAAAGCTATTTTCATGGAAATCTGCATTTTGCCATTATAGTCAGTGGTATGCAAAATGAAAACAATACCAGGGAACAGTGGCTGCTAAGGGGAAAGGCTCAGTGGGGTATGCAAATGAGGGGAATCTTACTGAATCACAAATTTCTTCTAAGTTCCAGACTGCACCTAACCATGTAGGTGCTCTAATACAGCCGTATATACAGGAAAAGTAAATGACATCAAAAGGGGTGTGTCATGCTTGCTGTAAGCAAATTGAAGCTCTGTTTCCTGGGTTTGCGTGTAGCTAAGCATAGTTAAGTGTGGGGGTGTGCTACTTAGCTTAGCTAAGCATGTTCTCAGCCAGGGCAGGCCATTTCCTTTTCAGCAGTGCCTACACTCACTGAACAGGTTTGCGTGGCATGCACTGGGATGTAAACCAGACAAAAAAAACAGGAAATGGCAGAACTGTGTATATGTAAGCAAGAGGGTGTGTCCAAGACTATATAGCCTTGTTTAGCTTGCCTAAATGGGCACGCACTGGGATTTAAACCACAAAAATAAAAATAAAATACAGAAAATGGCAAGTAGAACAAGAAAAGAAGGGAAATAGCAGAATAGAGGCACTCAAATACAAGTAATAGAGCTGGCAGGTGGACTGTATCATATTCAGCCAATCACACAGGCAGCATCTGCAACACACCACTATAAGCTATGCAAACACCTTTTAGTCTGGTTTTTCCCAAAAAAACTCTACACCACTGGTGTACACAGATGGGGAAATTTTACCTGAAAAAAAATAAGAAAATGTTAGGGGCTGCTGTCACTCTCATACATCAGTATGTGCAAGAGGCTGAGGGTGGTGAAGAGGACAATGCTGACAATTGGCTCAGACTTATGAGGAGGAGGAGAAGAGCATTCAGGCCTAGCATAACCTACCAGGGGCTACATGATCTGGAGATAGAGCACTACAGGGTGGACAGGGACATACTACAGCAAATTGTGGAGCTGTGCCGGCCTCACATCACATCCGGAACAAACAGAGGGGAACCCATCCCAGTGGATACCAAGGTATGTGTAGCTCTAAGAATACTAACTGCTGGTACTTTCCAAAGAGCAACTAGGAATATCATGGGGGCCTCCAGACATCTGCATCCAGGATACTCCACCATTTCCTGGATGCTATGCGAACACATGTCGTGGAGCACATTAAATTCCCAGCACGTGGAGGAGTTGACTGGCAATATGCGTCTCTTCCACCATGTAGCAGAATCCCCAGAGGTACTGGGTGCCATAGACTGCATGCACATCCACATCAAAGCACCACCTTGTGACTGGGGTAGGGTCTATATAAACTGCAAGGGGTGCCACTCCATCAACTGCTAGGTCATGTGTGATGCCCAGGGCATTATCATAAATCTGTGTGCTGGCTGCCCTGGAAGCTATCATGACTCCTACATCTGGCATTTCTCACAGCTGTATCAGTGGTTTGCCAGGGGGGACATCCCATATGGCCATTTAGAGGGGGATGCTAGCTATGCACTGGAGCTGTGGATGATGACAACCATCAGAAATGCACACACACCCACACAAAAATGCCATAATGAAGCATACGCACAAACCAGGATCATTATAGAGCATGTGTTTGGGATGCTCAAGTCATGGTTCTGCTGCGTTGACATATTTGGAGGAGTATTGCAGTAGTCTACAGCCAAATATGCACACATGGTCATAGTATGTGCCATGTTACATAATATGATCCTGCGGAAACAGCTGCAGCAGAAACAAAATGGGGAAGGGCCACATAGCCCCCCACCATTGCCAAGGCCTTCACAGGCACAGAGTGACTCAGCAGAGGAACATCCTGAGCCTGCCCCTGTAGGCAGATTGAGGCATGCCCAGTATGTCCTGGCCTTGGCAAAGAGGCAATGCATAACACATACACTGACACTGCAGGGCCCCAGGGACTAATCTCTCTCTCTCTCTCTCTCTCAGACTCACACATACAGTAAAATGGATGCCAAACATCACACTACTTATACCTGACCATGTATAGGCAGCGTATTGTGTGCATCCGACATAGTCAGCCCTCAAGCACCACCCTCACAACAGCTGCAGGCATATGGTAAGCCAGTCTCTGTAACAAATTAAAATAATGGGGTGGACTTTTCTGATAGCATATCTATGGTATTGATCAAGCATGTAAGGGAATGGGGTGGCTAACTGAGATAGCAGCAGACAACTGACAGCTCTGTGGGACAGCAGGATGTGTATCCCCAGTACTGCCTTACCCACACCATGTAGTACCACCCTAGCTGACAAATACCACTGCAGTAGATGTGGTGAGCCAAATAACTGGGGGGGATCCTAGGTCACATGCATGGATGTCAAAGTGTGGGTGCCATACCCACCACCATCCCCACACAGCAGATCAGCTGTAGACAACCATACAGAAATGCCTGGCAAAGGTCCCCACATGGTGACATCAATGAAATCCCCACCCAACAGACATTTACACAGTGATATCACAGCAAGTCTGGCAGTGGCAGTATGGCTTTGAAAGGTAAGAAGTCTGAAATGACAAATGTCTATTCCAGAACAAGCTGACCTGTATTTGATACTGTTATGCCTGTTTTCTGAAAGATAGGCCACACCACCATGCTACATGGGACCAAAATGTTATGCAAATATCAGCACAGTCTGTGCAGATGTGTAACATGTACAGTCATGTCACCCCCAATAGTCCCATAGAAATGCAGTAACATGTTCCTAGACTTAAGCAGCATCTAGCTGTCACCCAGACAGATGGTGCAATAGTAACAGAAAGCAATTGTCAGTAACACCCACAGTCAACCTATTGGTGCCATCCCAGGGATGTCTCCTGCCAGCAGCCTGGGAGCATATGATCATCAGAATGCAATCCCCTGTTACAGATGGCCTGCATCTCTCACATCTGACCTACTGGCCTCTGGCAAATGCCCATGCCTTACCCACAGTGCCCTTTAGGGAGTGTCCTGGGGTCCATAACACAGTCCACAAAATGCTAAGAAAGGCCATGCTGACAACTGCAAGGAGCAAACCTGCCTGACTCAGGGAGCCAGAAATCGGGACAAAGTCATGAATAATGGGGTGATGGAGGTTCAAAGAGAAGGACACCTGTGAAATACTGCTCTAATAATGTTATAAAGTTGATGGAATGATTTGTAGACTTCATCTGATGGGTATGAAGTCTGCAACTGCAATGTCAACTTTCTGTAATATCTGAGTTCAACCCTAAATGACTTGCAAAACATTTTTGCTGGAAAACCACACTTGTTTGGGTAACCAACAAGATATATGAGTCATGGATGTGGACATTCTGTGATACTCTGTACAGTCAGCAGGCAGGACTCGGAGTTTAAACATGAGAATGCACCCACTGCAGGCAGGCCTAACCCTGGAAGATGGTGACATGTCTGCACCCACAGAACCCTGGGCCACAGCCATGGGGAGTAACACACCCCTCCCTGATCACTCATCCTATGGAACATCCTGACCCCCAACATGTGTCCATCCAAGCAAAATGAGGTGGACCATACATACATGTGTGACAAACACACCTCCAGATTGGTCAAACAGTCTGACACATACAAGACCCTCCAAGTGCAATCAACCATTAAGGAGAGCCCAGTGCAAAACACTGGCAGCTATAGCCAAAAATATCCGCCCAGGACACACACCCCGCATATCCTATCCCCTACAAATATATCTGGAGTCTGCCTGTCACCCTGATCCTGTCTGATTTATATTACCCAAATGTGGACTGGAAATCAGACCAGGCCAGAACATAAATGCACAGAGATTCCACCATTGTAATATATCACCAAGGTGCTAGACCATTTCCACAGCACCAGCAGTAAATTGCTTGTAGGCACACCCCTCAACAGGCTGGATAGTGCAAGAATGCATAGCATTTGGCCCATAAAACTTGTGTGTGCATCATCCATCCTGTAATCCTCTGGTGAATCATGTGATGATCTGAGGATGTATGTCACTGGATAGTGAAACAGTACATGACAGTGTCAAATAGCTTATATGACAGATGTCTGCTAAAACCAGCCCTGTAACCCTTGCAACTCATACATTACTGAGAGAACCTTTCACATTCATTGCATGGCCCATTGTCCCCACATTTTGATAGGCTGTCTCCAGATATCCTGCACCAACAGGTTGGCAGGTATGGCTGTAGCACAAAACAAACAGGACTGGAGTACAACAATCCCTGGAATGGAGTCCCACATGTGCTATAAAAGGACACACTGAACATGCTCATACACACAGAGAAATGTTAGTAGGATCTAGGAATGAACAGGCCTTCCCCACCCAGTGCACATTCCATTGCCCTACCTTAGCAGGCCTGAAGATGTCTGTCACCATAGCAGTCACTTTTGTTAGGCCTAACTCCATGAGCCCTGTGGCACGTGTGATAACTGTTTAACAAGATAGTACAAATAGCTAGTTAGGTAGGAGTTCAAATCTCAGTCCTGGCAAATGTAAAAGTGTGTGCATGTGTGTGTGTGTACACAACTAAAAGCTTTTGGGTCCATTCAAACCCAGTACACCTCCCTTTTCCCCACTTTAGCAGTCCTGCAGATATGAGTCATCTTAGAAGTGCCTTCCATCAGGTCACAGCCCCATAAGCTATGTGGCATGTGCGATAACTGCATAACAAGATAGTACAAATGGCTAGTTAAGTAGCAGTTTTAATCTCAATCCTGGAAAATGTAAATGTGTGTATGTGTGTGTGGTGTGTGTGTGTGTGTGTGTGTGTGTGTGTGTGTGTGTGTGTGTGTGTGTGTGTGTGTGTGTGTGTGTGTGTTCACAACTAAAAGCTTTTGGGTCCATTCAAACCCAGTACACCTCCCCTTTCCCCACTTTAGCAGTCCTGCAGATATCAGTCATCTTAGAAGTGCCTTCCGTCAGCCCTCAGCCCCATAAACTCTGTGGCACATGGGGTAACTGCATAACATGATAGTACAAATAACTAGTTTGATAAGAATTCTAATCTTAGTCCCGGCAAATGTAGAAGTGTTTGTGTGACAGTCATGTGTGCAAGACTGAGGGAGTTGTGTTTTTGTTTATAGGTAAAACAGTTTTATGCCATTCCCACCCATGACACTTCACAGTGCCCCATCTTATCAGTCCAGATGATGTCAGTCCCTTATCAGCAACCTTGGCCAGCTGTTAAGCCTGTAAGCTCCATAGTGCGTGTGATAAATGCTTAATACTCTAGTACAGATGTCTAGGTTGGCAGAGGTTCTACTCTTCCTGCAAATGTGTGTGTGAGTATGTATGTTTGTAGTATTTTGATATGTTTCCCACCCACTGCCCTACTTTATCAGTTCTTCCTATGTCATTCCCCATATCAGCACCTTTGGTGAACTCTTAGGCCAGTAAGCTATGTAGCACATGTGCTAACTGTGTGACACTATGATATAAATCACTAGTTAGGTAGGGGTTCTACTTTCACATCTGGCAAGTGTATGTGTGTCTGTTTATAAGACAAAGTATTTTGATAGGTTAAACACCCACTGCACTACTTTATTAGTCCTGCATATGTCCTTCCTTTTATAGGTTCACAAGTGTGTAGTAGGTAGTGGCCCAGAGCCTTAACAAGCCTAGCACATAGAAAGGCCCTGTCATTGTGCCACCTGATGTTACATCCCAGTGCCTGTACCAGGTATAGCCACTGCAGTGATCTTTGGGTTGAACTGTCTATTACCCATCCACTCATCAAGTTTCTCTGGAACTGGTTCAGCTAGGTACTCTGCATGACATGTATGGGAAGTGTATTCCAGGGCATCTGCAGTCTCTTGGTGAGGGACCTGTCTCACCAGCATGTTGTGGTGATTGTGGTACTGAGGTAGAGGTCTCTGCAGTGTGTGGTGTGGATGGACTTATATGTAACATTTCTAAACTAGCTGGGTCAGACATGGCTTTATAAGTCAAGCACAGATAGCTGCTAATTAGGTGACATGACACAAAAAATAGCTTGGGTCTGCTGAGTCCGTCTGTGTAGGATGTGTGTTTAATGCCTAGGAACCCTTTTGTTAGGTGCTTCTGTGGCTTCCCCAGCTGTAGCAGTTGTCTAGTAAGGTACATGGCAAATGGGCCATAATACTTGAGGAGTGGTCTAATGAGAAAATACTAGCCAGAGATCATTACCTCTGTCTTCCTGGATGCAAAGCCCTTGGTAATGCAATGTCCAATATAGAAGGACTTCCTGACCACAGTGGCAATGTGGTGCTTGAAGGAGAAGTTGCTGCCAACCTGTGTCCCCAGATCTCTTATAATGCATACAGAGTTCATTGGGCTCCCATCAGTGTGGTGTTTACTGGGAACTGAGTGTTTTACCAAGGGGGATGATGATGCATATTGTGATGTCAAGCTTCTGGACATGGTTTCCACACCACTCAGTGGTCTCAGTGACACCTTTCTGTGGGATGTGTGCATCACTTGTGGAGTTAATGGTAGCTCCCAGCTTGCAGTCCTCTGTGAACTTGGTCAGCCAGAGTTCCTCTGTGTTGGGCTGGACTCCTGAGAAGTAGATGCTGGACAGGACACTACTCAGTACTGATCCCTGTGGGACTCCACTTGTGACTCCTTGCCAGTCTGACCTGGAGTTTGTCACTGTCATACTTGAGTGTTCTGTGAACTAATTTGCAAAACAAACAATGATATATGGGTTGATGCCTAGTTTGTGGGGTTTATCAATAATCCCTCACTGAGGGATGGTAACACAAGCTTTGGACAGATTGATGTAGGCTGTATGTAGTGCCTTACTGTCATGTATAGCCCTCCTGGTGACTCAGTCAAAGACATCAACCAGGTCGAGCAGGCATGATCTGCCATTCACAAAGCCAAACTGTGTGGGTTCAGATTTACAAGATCACCTATATCTTGGTCAGTCAGGTCCCTGATGATGTGGTCCATACCCCTACATAGTAGACTTGTCAGACTAAGGGGCCAATAATCCCCAGGGTATGGAGATTCTTCCCCTTTATGGAGAGGGATGACTGTAGAAGTGTGCCATGTTTGAGGGACAAAACCTGAGGTGAGGCTGCGACTGACCAGGGCACACAGAGTTAGTCCCAGCTCACTCTGTATGGCATGTAGAACACAGCCATGGATATGTTGGTGTCCCATGGAAGCTGTATTCTTGCCTGTGGACAATGCAGGTCTAACCTGGCCTGCAGTACTGCTGGGTGCTTGCCATTAATCTGTCATTGTGCTTGTACACTTGGGGGGAGAGAGGGGTAAAGCTGGCACTGAATGTGTTGCCAAGATTGTGACCAATATCTGTTGTCTCAGGATAGGAATTAGCATTGTGCAGTAACTCACAGCACTTGTGTTTAATGCTGTGGAGGTTGTTGATGTAACTATCAAGGGCTTTTGTGATTGTTGTCAGTGTCCGCTGCATGTGTGCCTTCGTAGATGCCTGTAGGGGATTCCATGAGGGATCCCAGGTTGTGTTTGAGGCTAATAAGGGGGTTCAACAGTCATGGCACACCACCTTTTTCTGCAACAGTGTCCTCCTTCTGTTATAGAACAAACCAAATCATGCACGATGGACAAGTGCAAAGTTCTAATCCATGAATCCAGTAGCAAAAGAATGAACCAGCACTCCAGAGAAAAAGGCTGTATAAGAATTTAATGTGGCAAATTAAACATTGAAAAGCTTATCAAGCAGCAAACCTGTTTCGGCTAAAATCTGATAGCCTTCCTTAGTGCAACTAAAACAAACAGATGGTATATCCTGGTACTCTCTTATATAGTGTAAATTTAAGGTAATAAACACAAATAAAATAAGCATATGCATATGAGATTGTCCCATTCATATTATGAATACAAAATAATATATGTGAAAATTCACAAAAAATAACACGTTTATATCAATAAACATGTAAAACAATATTATTATGTAGGAAAAAACACTACTGATGAATGTGGAAACTATAAGCAGGTGAACATGGATTCTAAGACATTTCATTAAGGCCAGGTTTAAATAAGGCCCCCAACCTGGTTATCCAGGAAAATTCCATGTTGTTCAGTTTCTCATGCCAACCTGCTTTATTGGCTCTATGCATGTCTATTTTATCAATAATAGTAAATTTAAATTGAGCCGTTTTGTGCATCCTGCTATGTTTAAATAATGCATTTGAAAGTTTACTATTTCTAATGGCACTTAAATGTTCACTTATACGATATTTCAATGGTCTTGATGTTTGGCCCACATAAAATGCCAAACAAGAACAAGAGGCCATATAAACTAACCAATCTGTATTACAATTCCCAAAGATGTTAATCTGGTATATTTTCGGTGTATTTTTGCTAGTGAATTCCATTGTTTTACATATATATTTGCATGTGTTACAATGGCCACATGGATAACAACCTCTCAGTTGATCACCCAATATAGTTGTTTGCACTGGTCTAGGAGGATTGTACCTCTTATAATGTGTAAAATGGGTATTCAATGTTCTTCCCCTCTTATATGAAAAAGAGCAAGTTTGAGGTAGTATTTCCCCAAGATATTCATGGGCTCTTAAGATCTCCCAATGATTACTATCAATTTCTCTAAAAAGGGGTGTATTACTACCAAATGTTGTTATAAACCTAATTGGCTGATCTCTATTGTTTTCTTGACTCGAATGTTTATAATGTAACAGTTCAGACCTGGGTGTATCTGATTCCTAGTTTGCATGATACGATTAGGATTGTATCCCCTATCAATGAACCTCTGAGCTAAATCATTTTCACATACAGAATGTGACTCTTCTGATGAACAGATGCGTTTAATACACAAAAACTGTGATTTAGGAATATTGTCGATGATGTGGCGGGGATGATTACTGGTGGCATGTAAAAGAGTGTTATACTGTGGAAATTTTACATGTTTATTGATATAAACGTGTTATTTTTTGTGAATTTTCACATATATTATTTTGTATTCATAATATGAATGGGACAATCTCATATGCATATGCTTATTTTATTTGTGTTTATTACCTTAAATTTACACTATATAAGAGAGTACCAGGATGTACCATCTGTTTGTCTTAGTTGCACTGAGGAAGGCTATCAGATTTTAGCAGAGACCGGTTTGCTGCTTGATAAGTTTTTCAATGTTTAATTTTCCACATTAAATTCTTATACAGCCTTTTTCTCCAGAGTGCTGGTTAATTTTTTTGCTACTCCTTCTGTTATACCCATTAGTAATGACAGGGGACCATCACATTGCCTCCCAGTGTTTGGAGAACAGTGTCTTGGTTCTGTTGGCTATGGCTAGTACCATGCATTCATGTACCTGTTTATACAGTGCATATGTGTATGATTCAACAGTCATGCAGCTATTTTCCATTGCCATGGGTGCAGTGAAGTCATCCACCCCTGTTTTAATGGCTGCAAAGTCAGCTTTGGAGAGGTTTTGCAAGGTGGTTATCTTTGTGGGGGGTGTGGCTGACATGTTGAGTTCCATGTTGATTACAGCCTGTGTGGATCTTACCAGGTAGGGATTGACAACTGCAGATGAGCAACAGTCCCATATTTAAGTAGTCAACACAGATCAAGGTTGTTGCATCCTCTACTGGGGGTAGGTATGAGCCAGTCCAGGGCATTGGAAGTGATGAATTCCAGGAAGTGTTCAGTCACTGTACTGGTGCTTGGCTACTTTCCCCAGGTGATGGAGGGGTAGTTGAAGTCTCATACTATGTCAGTGTTACATTGGACCTTCATAGATGGCAGGGTGTTGAGGAATGTGCATTGACAATCTAGGGACATAGATGTGGATCCATAGCAGGCTATGATCTGGATTGCACTATTACCCCAAGGCAGTTGTACTAGAAGTATCTTTGATGCAGTATGATGGGATACTAGTCAGGAGGTGTTCCTATCCATAATGAATATGTAGACAACACCTGTGGAGGTGTGCTGTGGTCCATGTTTGGGGAGATGAAAGCTGTGGAATGCATTATAGCCTGATACTGCACGGTTGTTGTCTGCCGCTGTGAACACCTCCCATTACAGCAGAAATATTAATGTCCTCCACTCCAACGAGTGCTTTGAGTGACTGCATCCTGACAATTAGATGTCTATTGTTGAGCAGCATGACCCTCAAATTGCATACATGTCTAGCTGTTATAGTGGTAATTGTATTTGGAACAATGCCTAATAAGGCATTATAGGGGAGACCCTTATCCAGTACCTGGAAGCCCAGGGCTGACAGATGTAGGACATCTGTGGCACGTCATTGAGTTCTGTCAATCATATTATCCCAAGCAGAGAGATACTGGATCCCCTGATAATGACACAAAAAACGTAAGCCAATGTTGCAGTCACTCATCTGTTGGTAGTACTGCAGCATCATTCTAGGTGATAGCAGTATACTGCTCAGGGCTACTGTCACACCTGCCAGGACCACATAATAAGAGGGTCAACCATGTCTCTTGTCATGTAGTCTAGGGAGGTGTGTCCCAGGTCATTCACACCCACATGGATACAGAGTGATACTTGTTGTTGTGGAGTACCATGACTGGCTGTGACATGTGCTGGATGCTGGCATGTGACAGATCTTTGGCTGTTACCTGCTCCATATTCATCTTAGTGAGTGGGATATGTGTGTGCCTCAGTATTGAGTTACCCATGATCACTGTATTGTGCAAGGTGGTTAGCCTTAGGAGCTTAGGTTGAGGGGCACACTGTGTAGATGAAATATGTATCCCTTGGCATGTGCCATGTCATGGTGTCTGAGTGGGTGTCTGTCTTGCTGGTCTGTGCTGTTTGGGTAAATGTCCATTGAGTGCCTCTGTGAAGGTGGATATGTGGCTTTTCACTGTATGTCATGGCTGTCAAAGTGGGTGCCATGTTGAGCTATGTGTTCCACATGGTGTGGTGCAGGTGTTGATCTTATCTTCTTGACCTGCTAGTTCAGTCTTTGCTGGAGAGTGCATGTGTCCACATTCGGTGATATATGGATAACTCTCACAGGTCTGAGTGTTTGTGGTTTAGAGGGGACAGTTGTCTGTGTACATGAGGCAGTTGCAACAGTGCCTCAGAATGGACAAGTGCACCAGGTTAATGGGTGGAAGCACAGAAAACTACACTTCAGTCATGCCAGAAGGGATGGACGTAACTATTAAGTACTGGGGCTACTTCTGTGATGAAAGAGTACTGCTGACGGCTTCCAGGTGTGCCACACTTATTGATACAATAACCTGGTGAAGTGACAAGCTATAATGCTATTTGAAGTGCAAGACAGAAAGAACTAACATGATGTAAGAGTGAAACTGAAGGCAGACTTTCTGCCACCTGTAATACTTTACCTCAGCTGTGCAGTTATCAGCAGCTTTGGCCATTTAAAAGTTCAGTAAGCTCTGTAGCACTTGCAGTACCTGCGTAACACTATAGTAGACATAACCAGATTGGCAGGAGTTCTAATCCCAATACTGGCAATGTGTGTGTGTGTTTGTGTGTGTGTGTGTGTGTGTGTGTGTGTGTGTGTGTGTGTGTGTGTGTGTGTGTGTGTGTGTGTGTGAGAGAGAGAATCATGTATGGTCCGACATGCCATTTTTGACTTGTGCACTAGCCTTCACACTTCCCCATGGTGCAATCTAGTAGTCCAGTTGATGTCATCCACCTTAGAAGTACCTTTGAACTACAAGAAAATGTATCAGCTCTCTGGCATGTCTGATAACTGGGTACCACTATAGTAGAAATAACTAGATAGGCAGGAGTTCTAATTTCACTAATGGCAACTGTTTGGATGAGTGTACATGTATGTGAGAATCATGAATTGGGTGGTTATACCATTTTTGGCCTGTGTACTCCCCTTTACACTTTCCCTCACTCCAATTTAATAGTCCTGTTGCTGTCATCCACCTTAGAAGTACATTTGGAGTATGTGAAAATGTATAAGCTTTGTGGCACATCTGATAACTGCGTAGCACGTTATTAGAAATAACTAGATAGGCAGGAGTTCCAATCTCACTACTGGCAACTGTTTGAGTGTGTTTGTGTGAGAATTATGTAGTGTGTGAGTTATAGCATTTTTGACCTGTGTACTACCCTTTACTCTTCCTTGCAATCCAATCTAGTAGTCCTGTTGATGTCATCCACCTTAGAAGTACCTTTGGAATAGGTGACAATTTATGAGCGCTGTGGTGCATTTGATAACTGCGTAGCACTATAGTAGAAATAAGTAGATAGGTAGAATTCTAATCCCAATACTAGCAACTGTTTGTGTGTGTGTGTGTGTGTGTGTGTGTGTGTGTGTGTGTGTGTGTGTGTGTGTGTGTGTGTGTGTGAGGATCATATCTTGTGTGGCTTAAAACATTTTGATGTGTGTACCATACACGGCTGGTGACTACCACCTGCTGCCATTACTTTATATAGTGTGGTAACAGCATCTGCCTCACATGCAGCAAGTTAAAACATTTTGCAGTCCTCTGTACAGATGTGTCTGGTCTGGAATATCCAGATGTTTGCAAACTATTTCTGGTCAGAAGTGGTCTGTGTGCCTTAACAATGCCCATGTATGTGATATTGTAGCCAAATAGGCCACAGTGAGTGTGCTGACACATATGGCAGCATCAGGTAGCATACGTGACAGAAACATCATGTTGATAGAATGTCTGCCACCCTCTCAGGAGGCCAGCCTTGTAGGTGCAATACATGAGTCTAGATGCTTGGTTTTACAAGTGAACTGTTCATGTTATGGGTCACATTAAAGGTTGGAAGAGATATGGACTGACATATTGTGGTCCCAATTTGTATGTATCAGAATCGTCTTGCATCTTAACAGGGGGGTGTACACAATTTATATACACTGTATACCACTAATGTGTCACACATGTTCCTGCCTTAGGCCATTTGTCCAGCCCATTTTTCTGGCCTCTGTCCAGACATCTCAGCACTAACAAGTTGTGAGGTATGCTATAGGAATGTTGAATCCATGTCAGATAGGCCCCATTGGTGATCACTGTGATGCATTGCAGTTAACCCCACCACAAGTGAACATGCACATAAAGCAATATAGCTGTTACATAAAGCAGTATAGCTATTACTGATAGTTGTGTGCATAGTAAATTACATGCCCATCACATGCCTGGGGTATTGCCAGACCACAACAGAACAATGTCAGACTCACCAGCTTCAGGCTGCTCTGCCATATGTAGACCATAGGGTCCTAGGTAGTTGTGAGAGGGAGGTATTATCAGCAGACTCAGATGTGGCCTTGGTACAGGATGGATGCAGCATGTCTGCACATTTACAGTACAAACCCCAATAATGTACAATTTTCTGTCCTCACCATAGATGTGCACCTCTATGCATTAGGAAACCCTATCCACAACTGCAATTGGTCCTGACACATGGATATAGATACAATACAGATACATGTATATGTGATACATTAGTGTACTAAACGCCACTGGGCCCTTACCTGCACGATCCCTATCCATTGTGTGGGTGCCACCCACCTCCAGCATGTTGGCCTCTGTATCCTGGTGTTGTACTGGGGTGTGTGCCCCAAGGTTGGTGGGGGCTCATATGCTACACAACTTGGTTTTGTGATGGATGACAAAGAGAAATGTAAAGTAATTTGTGTGATGCGGTGATGACTGTACTCAAGGGTGACAGAGTGGTCATTGCAGCAGATGTCAATGGGCATGTTGGTGAAGGGAACAGAGGGTCTGTGGAAGTGATGGGTATGCATGGTGTTAAAAGGAATGCAGACAGTGAGATGGCAGTGGGGGTTGCAAAACAGATGGACATGGCTGTGGTGAATATGGACTGAGGGAGGAGCATAGGGTGAGTTACAAGACTGTAGTAAGATGCACACAGGTGGACTATATCCAATGTAGGAGGGCCAGCTTGAAGGAGATTATAAACTGTAAAGTTGTGAAGGGGAAAGTGTATTTAGGCAGCATAGAATGTTGGCCTGCAGGATGATGTTGGTGATCAAGAAGAGGGGGAGTGTGAGTTCAGCAGCAAGTATCTCATGGCGTGAATTGGAAAAAGGTGATTGTGAGGTGAAGTTCAAGGAAGGATTAAGACAGACACTGGGTGGCACTGTCAATTTACCACATACCTGGTGAAGTACAGCAGAGCTACTAAGGGAGATGGTTAGAAAGATGCTTGGTGTGACATGTCGATGGAGGAAGCAGTACAAGGAGACCTGGGGGTGGACTGAGGAAGTAGAAGATGGTATACAGAGAAAGAGGATGGGGAAGGAGGAGTGAGACTGTCAGAGAGAAAGTAGACAGGAGTGTGAGGTGCATGGCAAAGGCTAAGGATGAGGCATATGAAGAGTTGTATGACAGTTTTTGAATTACTGGCTGGTTGTATTTCTCTTTGCTATGTTCAGTCATTTTAGTTGTTTTGCTAAGAGGTTGTTTTATTGCCATTGTGTATGGCCTATCATGATTTTGTAGCAGTGTAATGTTTATTTATTTATATAGGTTCATAGGTTAGTACTAGGCTATCGGCCCTATGGCCTATACAAGCCTAGCCATAACAATTCCCTGGATATGGACTGTGAGGGGGCAGATGTGAGTGTCATGGTTCTTTTGTATCCAACTGTGCATGCTTACCCAGTTTTGGTTAGTCTGTTAGCAGCATATGTTTGTATGGGCATTTTGAGACATGTATACATATATTTATATATTTATATATATATATATATATATATATATATATATATATATATATATATATATATGTGTGTGTGTGTGTGTGTGTGTGTGTGTGTGTGTATATATATATATATATATATATATATATATGTGTGTGTGTGTGTGTGTGTGTGTGTGTGTGTGCATATGTATCTGTGTATATATATATATATATATATATATATATATATATATATATATATATATATATATATAACTCAATATTTGTTGGTAATATAGCTATATATTGTTATATAAATATATGCATCTCCATACATATCTATCTATCTCTCTCTCTATGTATATGTTTCTTTTCAGATATATATATTTGTAGATACCAATCCTTCCAAATTGCACAATGTCTCTTCCCTATTGTAAACTGGCTGTAAATTAGGATATGTTTGAGAAAAACATCCTAAAACCATACATCTGAGATGCCTTGCTTTGACTATGGTGTGCAGGGCGGGGTTCAAGACTTGCAAGGGCTGTTTATTTTGTTGCTAGGCAGAACACGGACTGCTGGATACAGAGGGATTAAGGCAGTTTTGAGCACCTTTATGTGCGTTTGTGCGGGTTTGTGCAGCGGTAAGTGGTGCTAACATATGGTTAAATGAATATGTGCTTACACCGTGTAAGCTTTGCGTACCAGTGAGCAAATCTGCTTAGCATTTACATTTAAGCAATGCAGAAACCTGCCAAGCGTAGTTCAGCCCTGGTAACCATTGGCCACATTCCAGTCTAAAAAGATAGCAGGGTAATGACATCTTTAATAAGTGTATTTAATTTCCTGTACATAACATGCTTCTATGTGCTGTCATTACAGTAGCAAGGGGTGTGACTATACTGTATGGGACACCTGGGTTTACATGGGTAGTACTGCAATCTTTTTTTTTTTGTATTTGTTATATATATGGGTAGTATCCCAGGTTATATGCAGTGACACTTGCATGTTACACCAGCTACAGTGCTCTGGTTGACAAAATAGTTTAACACATATTGTATTGTTAAGTTAGTACTTTTAACAATGTTTTTCCAAGTAAAGGCAGATTGCAGATTGTAGTACTTGAACCATACACCCCTGCAAGCAAAGCTGGGACTATCTTTTTCTTGATGTTTGAGCTGTATGTTTTTATGTATCTCCTATTGAATATTGATATGATATTATGATATTAACTGAAGACTACTCTTTCTTGGACATGTCATTGAGGACTGCTGTCATGTAGTAATGGCATAACTTTCAGTTTCAGACTTCTATCTTTCAAAACATGCATCCTAATACATAACCTGTTGGCTATCTACTTTCTGTCTGTCCTCTGTACAGATGTGCAGATGTCAGGTATTGCTAAGGCCATACCACTATGTAGGTGCCCACATAGTATTGTGCTGTGGGCCTGGACACTGCTGCTAGTTTCAACATATGGAGCATTCCTTAATGTGAGCCTTGCCCCTTTTCCTTGCCTGTGTGAGAGACATTACAGAAGTGGTGGGCTACAGATTCACATACAGTAGGTGGCAATACATCACAGGACAGGACATGTGGAGACAGTCAAACAACATGGAGGACATATCCCTAGATTTGTGAACAGATTCTGTGTCATCAATGCTATTATACACATGGTGGATTGATAGATTGACAGGGTTTGTGTGGACAAGCATTTAGTGAGTGACTTCATGATTGATAGTGATACGTCTCTGACATACCTCTCCACTGGCATGCTGTCCACAGACTGGCTACATGTTTGCCTGTTATGTTTTGTCTGTTCCCCAGACAGCTGGTGTTCTTGGTAAATCAGTTTTGGACTCTGGCGGATGCACTCAGTAAATACTCACATCTATTGGTATTACTGACTCCATATTCCTCATAAAGGATATGTTACACCAAACCCAGTAACATCTGCAACTGTCTCAGTGTATGACAGCAATATGTCCAATCTACCCCTGTGTTTGTGTCTCCCCAAATGATGTTAAGCTTTGTCCAGGTGTCAATGAGGCTCAGACGTATTTAGTGTCATTATTTTTTGCCTTCATTCCTGCTATCATCCCAGTGATGTAGTAGACCCACAGACATGTCAAGGAAGAGGCCATAGATATGAGTCCTGAGCCTGAGGTGAACTGTACATGTGAGAGACCTGTGTATGTCTGGTGGCCATCGTTAACTGACTGTGAATATTGTGTACACATGTCATGTGTACATGCTATTTGGGCTGTGTATGGAGGGGGGGTGGATGTAAGTGTTATGGCTCCTTCTTTATCTGATTGAACATGCTGTTCCAGTTTCTGCTGATCTATTGGCTGTATGCATTTGTAGGGGCAGACTGAGACATGTCCTGTACCAAGGTCAGGATTCAGACTACACTGAGAATTGAGACTGTATATGTAGGGCTAGTGTGTGAGTGGCACACAATGATGTATTTGTTCACACAGTCCGTATACTCTACTGTTCACTTTACTTACCAGTATGTGACTGTGACTCTGGTGATATTGGTTGTGGGTATGCACTTTCACACTGGTCTCTGTTTGTCAGTGCTGTTACATCCCTGTAGTGCCTGATATATTTACAAATACATCTGTAATTATCCATAGCAGATTTCCTATTTTAATTACTTGTGCTATTTCACTAAATATATGTTAGAGCACATAGGAGGGTGTTACTACAGCAACTGTGTTAGCTTATCTATTCTAGTACTTCAGATACATCCCCATTTTCATGGCTTACACCCACCACTTTGTCAGCCCTGGTCCAGATTAATTGCAGTAAGGGGTTCTGAGCATACCTGTCAACTGGCTGGATTGTTTCATGATGTCCAGGTTTATTGCTCATATTTCTGGTCTGTTATACAGGTTATCCTCCTTTCTCTGGTAAATCACTGTAATGATATGATTGTTGTCAGAAAATGAGGACATACATTTCATTTACCTACCTCACACCTATCAGAATATGTATGCTGAAACAAACTGTGTCACTCTGTCTAGAAGAGTACAGGGGGACAATGACCTCTTCCTTACTGGATGGTAATGCATTAGGACAGAGATGTGCTACATAGAAGGACTTTCTGACCACAATGTCAATGTGGTGGTCAAAAGAGACATTGCTGTCTACCTGTGTACCCCAATCTCTTGTTCAGGGACTACCATCGATGTGGTAATTCATGGGAACAGGATTTTCCCCAAAGGGGATGACAACACATTTTTGACATTGTGACATTGAGCTTAATGCCATGGCTCTGACACCAGTCATTGGTCTCAGTGAGGCCTTTCAGTAGGATGCCAACATCACTTGGGTAGTTAATAATAGCTCCCAACTTGCAAATGTCTGCAAACTTTGTCAGCCAGAGTCCATTCATGTTGGCATGGACTTCAGAGAAGTTGATACCAAACATGAGAGGACCCAGGACAGAACCCTTTGGGACTCCACTTATGACTGCTCAGCAGTCTGCCTTGGAGTCAGCTATTTCCACACTTTGAGTCCTATCTGTGACCCAGTTTGCAACCCACCTAGTGATATTGGGGTTGATGCCTAGCTTAGTGAGTTTTCTGATGATTCCTCAGTGGGGAATGTTATCAAAGGCTTTGGCCAGATCAAGGTAGGCTGTTTGTGCCACCTTGCCTTCATCCACAGCTCAGGTGACTGACTCCAAGAAGTTGACTAGGTTGAGTGAGCAGGTATGATCTACCCTTCACAAAACTAAACTGTGTGAGATCCTGAGTCTGCAGATTCCCATATCCCTGTTTATTAGGTGCATGCTGATGCATTCCATAGCTTTGCATAACAGACTTGTCAGGCAATTGGGGTGGTAGTTCCCAGGGACTGTAGTTACACCTCCTTTGTGGAGAGTGGTGACTGCAGCAGTGCACAATTCAGTAGGGACAAAGCTTGAGGTGAGGCTGTGCTTGAACAGGGCACAGAGGTGAGGTGCCAGGTCAGTCTGTAGTTCATGTAGAACACAGCCAAGGATATTGTCAGGTCCCATAGAAGCTGTATTCTTGGCCTTGAACATTGGTGTTTTAAGCTTTGCAGCAGTAATAATGGATGCCTGGCAGTGTACTGGTATTGCAATTGGTCCTTTTGGGGGGGAGAGCACGGTAAAGTTTGCACTCAATATGTCAGCCAGTATATTGGCAATATTTGTTGGCTCAGTCTAGGAGGTACCATTGTCCGGTAGCTCAGAGCAAATATTGATACTGCCATGGAGATTCTTTACATAACTGTATGAGGCCTTATGGTTGTCTTTACTATGTTCTCCAATTCTGTTTTCACATCTAACTTTGTAGTATTTGATGAGGGATCTCAACTTTTAATTGAGGCAGATAAGGGCTTTCTTCCAGTCTTGGGACTTCACCTTATTCCTTATCAGTTTCCTCCTTCTGTTGTACAACTTAAATGTTCACTTATACGATATTTCAATGGTCTTGATGTTTGGCCCACATAAAATGCCAAACAAGAACAAGAGGCCATATAAACTAACCAATCTGTATTACAATTCCCAAAGATGTTAATCTGGTATATTTTCGGTGTATTTTTGCTAGTGAATTCCATTGTTTTACATATATATTTGCATGTGTTACAATGGCCACATGGATAACAACCTCTCAGTTGATCACCCAATATAGTTGTTTGCACTGGTCTAGGAGGATTGTACCTCTTATAATGTGTAAAATGGGTATTCAATGTTCTTCCCCTCTTATATGAAAAAGAGCAAGTTTGAGGTAGTATTTCCCCAAGATATTCATGGGCTCTTAAGATCTCCCAATGATTACTATCAATTTCTCTAAAAGGTGTATTACTACCAAATGTTGTTATAAACCTAATTGGCTGATCTCTATTGTTTTCTTGACTCGAATGTTTATAATGTAACAGTTCAGACCTGGGTGTATCTGATTCCTAGTTTGCATGATACGATTAGGATTGTATCCCCTATCAATGAACCTCTGAGCTAAATCATTTTCACATACAGAATGTGACTCTTCTGATGAACAGATGCGTTTAATACACAAAAACTGTGATTTAGGAATATTGTCGATGATGTGGCGGGGATGATTACTGGTGGCATGTAAAAGAGTGTTATACTGTGGAAATTTTACATGTTTATTGATATAAACGTGTTATTTTTTGTGAATTTTCACATATATTATTTTGTATTCATAATATGAATGGGACAATCTCATATGCATATGCTTATTTTATTTGTGTTTATTACCTTAAATTTACACTATATAAGAGAGTACCAGGATGTACCATCTGTTTGTCTTAGTTGCACTGAGGAAGGCTATCAGATTTTAGCAGAGACCGGTTTGCTGCTTGATAAGTTTTTCAATGTTTAATTTTCCACATTAAATTCTTATACAGCCTTTTTCTCCAGAGTGCTGGTTAATTTTTTTGCTACTCCTTCTGTTATACCCATTAGTAATGACAGGGGACCATCACATTGCCTCCCAGTGTTTGGAGAACAGTGTCTTGGTTCTGTTGGCTATGGCTAGTACCATGCATTCATGTACCTGTTTATACAGTGCATATGTGTATGATTCAACAGTCATGCAGCTATTTTCCATTGCCATGGGTGCAGTGAAGTCATCCACCCCTGTTTTAATGGCTGCAAAGTCAGCTTTGGAGAGGTTTTGCAAGGTGGTTATCTTTGTGGGGGGTGTGGCTGACATGTTGAGTTCCATGTTGATTACAGCCTGTGTGGATCTTACCAGGTAGGGATTGACAACTGCAGATGAGCAACAGTCCCATATTTAAGTAGTCAACACAGATCAAGGTTGTTGCATCCTCTACTGGGGGTAGGTATGAGCCAGTCCAGGGCATTGGAAGTGATGAATTCCAGGAAGTGTTCAGTCACTGTACTGGTGCTTGGCTACTTTCCCCAGGTGATGGAGGGGTAGTTGAAGTCTCATACTATGTCAGTGTTACATTGGACCTTCATAGATGGCAGGGTGTTGAGGAATGTGCATTGACAATCTAGGGACATAGATGTGGATCCATAGCAGGCTATGATCTGGATTGCACTATTACCCCAAGGCAGTTGTACTAGAAGTATCTTTGATGCAGTATGATGGGATACTAGTCAGGAGGTGTTCCTATCCATAATGAATATGTAGACAACACCTGTGGAGGTGTGCTGTGGTCCATGTTTGGGGAGATGAAAGCTGTGGAATGCATTATAGCCTGATACTGCACGGTTGTTGTCTGCCGCTGTGAACACCTCCCCATTACAGCAGAAATATTAATGTCCTCCACTCCAACGAGTGCTTTGAGTGACTGCATCCTGACAATTAGATGTCTATTGTTGAGCAGCATGACCCTCAAATTGCATACATGTCTAGCTGTTATAGTGGTAATTGTATTTGGAACAATGCCTAATAAGGCATTATAGGGGAGACCCTTATCCAGTACCTGGAAGCCCAGGGCTGACAGATGTAGGACATCTGTGGCACGTCATTGAGTTCTGTCAATCATATTATCCCAAGCAGAGAGATACTGGATCCCCTGATAATGACACAAAAAACGTAAGCCAATGTTGCAGTCACTCATCTGTTGGTAGTACTGCAGCATCATTCTAGGTGATAGCAGTATACTGCTCAGGGCTGCTGTCACACCTGCCAGGACCACATAATAAGAGGGTCAACCATGTCTCTTGTCATGTAGTCTAGGGAGGTGTGTCCCAGGTCATTCACACCCACATGGATACAGAGTGATACTTGTTGTTGTGGAGTACCATGACTGGCTGTGACATGTGCTGGATGCTGGCATGTGACAGATCTTTGGCTGTTACCTGCTCCATATTCATCTTAGTGAGTGGGATATGTGTGTGCCTCAGTATTGAGTTACCCATGATCACTGTATTGTGCAAGGTGGTTAGCCTTAGGAGCTTAGGTTGAGGGGCACACTGTGTAGATGAAATATGTATCCCTTGGCATGTGCCATGTCATGGTGTCTGAGTGGGTGTCTGTCTTGCTGGTCTGTGCTGCTTGGGTAAATGTCCATTGAGTGCCTCTGTGAAGGTGGATATGTGGCTTTTCACTGTATGTCATGGCTGTCAAAGTGGGTGCCATGTTGAGCTATGTGTTCCACATGGTGTGGTGCAGGTGTTGATCTTATCTTCTTGACCTGCTAGTTCAGTCTTTGCTGGAGAGTGCATGTGTCCACATTCGGTGATATATGGATAACTCTCACAGGTCTGAGTGTTTGTGGTTTAGAGGGGACAGTTGTCTGTGTACATGAGGCAGTTGCAACAGTGCCTCAGAATGGACAAGTGCACCAGGTTAATGGGTGGAAGCACAGAAAACTACACTTCAGTCATGCCAGAAGGGATGGACGTAACTATTAAGTACTGGGGCTACTTCTGTGATGAAAGAGTACTGCTGACGGCTTCCAGGTGTGCCACACTTATTGATACAATAACCTGGTGAAGTGACAAGCTATAATGCAATTTGAAGTGCAAGACAGAAAGAACTAACATGATGTAAGAGTGAAACTGAAGGCAGACTTTCTGCCACCTGTAATACTTTACCTCAGCTGTGCAGTTGTCAGCAGCTTTGGCCATTTAAAAGTTCAGTAAGCTCTGTAGCACTTGCAGTACCTGCGTAACACTATAGTAGACATAACCAGATTGGCAGGAGTTCTAATCCCAATACTGGCAATGTGTGTGTGTGTTTGTGTGTGTGTGTGTGTGTGTGTGTGTGTGTGTGTGTGTGTGTGTGTGTGTGTGTGTGTGTGTGTGTGTGTGTGCGTGTGTGAGAGAGAGAATCATGTATGGTCCGACATGCCATTTTTGACTTGTGCACTAGCCTTCACACTTCCCCATGGTGCAATCTAGTAGTCCAGTTGATGTCATCCACCTTAGAAGTACCTTTGAACTACAAGAAAATGTATCAGCTCTCTGGCATGTCTGATAACTGGGTACCACTATAGTAGAAATAACTAGATAGGCAGGAGTTCTAATTTCACTAATGGCAACTGTTTGGATGAGTGTACATGTATGTGAGAATCATGAATTGGGTGGTTATACCATTTTTGGCCTGTGTACTCCCCTTTACACTTTCCCTCACTCCAATTTAATAGTCCTGTTGCTGTCATCCACCTTAGAAGTACATTTGGAGTATGTGAAAATGTATAAGCTTTGTGGCACATCTGATAACTGCGTAGCACGTTATTAGAAATAACTAGATAGGCAGGAGTTCCAATCTCACTACTGGCAACTGTTTGAGTGTGTTTGTGTGAGAATTATGTAGTGTGTGAGTTATAGCATTTTTGACCTGTGTACTACCCTTTACTCTTCCTTGCAATCCAATCTAGTAGTCCTGTTGATGTCATCCACCTTAGAAGTACCTTTGGAATAGGTGACAATTTATGAGCGCTGTGGTGCATTTGATAACTGCGTAGCACTATAGTAGAAATAAGTAGATAGGTAGAATTCTAATCCCAATACTAGCAACTGTTTGTGTGTGTGTGTGTGTGTGTGTGTGTGTGTGTGTGTGTGTGTGAGGATCATATCTTGTGTGGCTTAAAACATTTTGATGTGTGTACCATACACGGCTGGTGACTACCACCTGCTGCCATTACTTTATATAGTGTGGTAACAGCATCTGCCTCACATGCAGCAAGTTAAAACATTTTGCAGTCCTCTGTACAGATGTGTCTGGTCTGGAATATCCAGATGTTTGCAAACTATTTCTGGTCAGAAGTGGTCTGTGTGCCTTAACAATGCCCGTGTATGTGATATTGTAGCCAAATAGGCCACAGTGAGTGTGCTGACACATATGGCAGCATCAGGTAGCATACGTGACAGAAACATCATGTTGATAGAATGTCTGCCACCCTCTCAGGAGGCCAGCCTTGTAGGTGCAATACATGAGTCTAGATGCTTGGTTTTACAAGTGAACTGTTCATGTTATGGGTCACATTAAAGGTTGGAAGAGATATGGACTGACATATTGTGGTCCCAATTTGTATGTATCAGAATCGTCTTGCATCTTAACAGGGGGGTGTACACAATTTATATACACTGTATACCACTAATGTGTCACACATGTTCCTGCCTTAGGCCATTTGTCCAGCCCATTTTTCTGGCCTCTGTCCAGACATCTCAGCACTAACAAGTTGTGAGGTATGCTATAGGAATGTTGAATCCATGTCAGATAGGCCCCATTGGTGATCACTGTGATGCATTGCAGTTAACCCCACCACAAGTGAACATGCACATAAAGCAATATAGCTGTTACATAAAGCAGTATAGCTATTACTGATAGTTGTGTGCATAGTAAATTACATGCCCATCACATGCCTGGGGTATTGCCAGACCACAACAGAACAATGTCAGACTCACCAGCTTCAGGCTGCTCTGCCATATGTAGACCATAGGGTCCTAGGTAGTTGTGAGAGGGAGGTATTATCAGCAGACTCAGATGTGGCCTTGGTACAGGATGGATGCAGCATGTCTGCACATTTACAGTACAAACCCCAATAATGTACAATTTTCTGTCCTCACCATAGATGTGCACCTCTATGCATTAGGAAACCCTATCCACAACTGCAATTGGTCCTGACACATGGATATAGATACAATACAGATACATGTATATGTGATACATTAGTGTACTAAACGCCACTGGGCCCTTACCTGCACGATCCCTATCCATTGTGTGGGTGCCACCCACCTCCAGCATGTTGGCCTCTGTATCCTGGTGTTGTACTGGGGTGTGTGCCCCAAGGTTGGTGGGGGCTCATATGCTACACAACTTGGTTTTGTGATGGATGACAAAGAGAAATGTAAAGTAATTTGTGTGATGCGGTGATGACTGTACTCAAGGGTGACAGAGTGGTCATTGCAGCAGATGTCAATGGGCATGTTGGTGAAGGGAACAGAGGGTCTGTGGAAGTGATGGGTATGCATGGTGTTAAAAGGAATGCAGACAGTGAGATGGCAGTGGGGGTTGCAAAACAGATGGACATGGCTGTGGTGAATATGGACTGAGGGAGGAGCATAGGGTGAGTTACAAGACTGTAGTAAGATGCACACAGGTGGACTATATCCAATGTAGGAGGGCCAGCTTGAAGGAGATTATAAACTGTAAAGTTGTGAAGGGGAAAGTGTATTTAGGCAGCATAGAATGTTGGCCTGCAGGATGATGTTGGTGATCAAGAAGAGGGGGAGTGTGAGTTCAGCAGCAAGTATCTCATGGCGTGAATTGGAAAAAGGTGATTGTGAGGTGAAGTTCAAGGAAGGATTAAGACAGACACTGGGTGGCACTGTCAATTTACCACATACCTGGTGAAGTACAGCAGAGCTACTAAGGGAGATGGTTAGAAAGATGCTTGGTGTGACATGTCGATGGAGGAAGCAGTACAAGGAGACCTGGGGGTGGACTGAGGAAGTAGAAGATGGTATACAGAGAAAGAGGATGGGGAAGGAGGAGTGAGACTGTCAGAGAGAAAGTAGACAGGAGTGTGAGGTGCATGGCAAAGGCTAAGGATGAGGCATATGAAGAGTTGTATGACAGTTTTTGAATTACTGGCTGGTTGTATTTCTCTTTGCTATGTTCAGTCATTTTAGTTGTTTTGCTAAGAGGTTGTTTTATTGCCATTGTGTATGGCCTATCATGATTTTGTAGCAGTGTAATGTTTATTTATTTATATAGGTTCATAGGTTAGTACTAGGCTATCGGCCCTATGGCCTATACAAGCCTAGCCATAACAATTCCCTGGATATGGACTGTGAGGGGGCAGATGTGAGTGTCATGGTTCTTTTGTATCCAACTGTGCATGCTTACCCAGTTTTGGTTAGTCTGTTAGCAGCATATGTTTGTATGGGCATTTTGAGACATGTATACATATATTTATATATTTATATATATATATATATATATATATATATATATATATATATATAAAACATATATGTGTGTGTGTGTGTGTGTGTGTGTGTGTGTATATATATATATATATATATATATATATATATATGTGTGTGTGTGTGTGTGTGTGTGTGTGTGTGTGCATATGTATCTGTGTATATATATATATATATATATATATATATATATATATATATATATATATATATATATAACTCAATATTTGTTGGTAATATAGCTATATATTGTTATATAAATATATGCATCTCCATACATATCTATCTATCTCTCTCTCTATGTATATGTTTCTTTTCAGATATATATATTTGTAGATACCAATCCTTCCAAATTGCACAATGTCTCTTCCCTATTGTAAACTGGCTGTAAATTAGGATATGTTTGAGAAAAACATCCTAAAACCATACATCTGAGATGCCTTGCTTTGACTATGGTGTGCAGGGCGGGGTTCAAGACTTGCAAGGGCTGTTTATTTTGTTGCTAGGCAGAACACGGACTGCTGGATACAGAGGGATTAAGGCAGTTTTGAGCACCTTTATGTGCGTTTGTGCGGGTTTGTGCAGCGGTAAGTGGTGCTAACATATGGTTAAATGAATATGTGCTTACACCGTGTAAGCTTTGCGTACCAGTGAGCAAATCTGCTTAGCATTTACATTTAAGCAATGCAGAAACCTGCCAAGCGTAGTTCAGCCCTGGTAACCATTGGCCACATTCCAGTCTAAAAAGATAGCAGGGTAATGACATCTTTAATAAGTGTATTTAATTTCCTGTACATAATATGCTTCTATGTGCTGTCATTACAGTAGCAAGGGGTGTGACTATACTGTATGGGACACCTGGGTTTACATGGGTAGTACTGCAATCTTTTTTTTTTTGTATTTGTTATATATATGGGTAGTATCCCAGGTTATATGCAGTGACACTTGCATGTTACACCAGCTACAGTGCTCTGGTTGACAAAATAGTTTAACACATATTGTATTGTTAAGTTAGTACTTTTAACAATGTTTTTCCAAGTAAAGGCAGATTGCAGATTGTAGTACTTGAACCATACACCCCTGCAAGCAAAGCTGGGACTATCTTTTTCTTGATGTTTGAGCTGTATGTTTTTATGTATCTCCTATTGAATATTGATATGATATTATGATATTAACTGAAGACTACTCTCTTTCTTGGACATGTCATTGAGGACTGCTGTCATGTAGTAATGGCATAACTTTCAGTTTCAGACTTCTATCTTTCAAAACATGCATCCTAATACATAACCTGTTGGCTATCTACTTTCTGTCTGTCCTCTGTACAGATGTGCAGATGTCAGGTATTGCTAAGGCCATACCACTATGTAGGTGCCCACATAGTATTGTGCTGTGGGCCTGGACACTGCTGCTAGTTTCAACATATGGAGCATTCCTTAATGTGAGCCTTGCCCCTTTTCCTTGCCTGTGTGAGAGACATTACAGAAGTGGTGGGCTACAGATTCACATACAGTAGGTGGCAATACATCACAGGACAGGACATGTGGAGACAGTCAAACAACATGGAGGACATATCCCTAGATTTGTGAACAGATTCTGTGTCATCAATGCTATTATACACATGGTGGATTGATAGATTGACAGGGTTTGTGTGGACATGCATTTAGTGAGTGACTTCATGATTGATAGTGATACGTCTCTGACATACCTCTCCACTGGCATGCTGTCCACAGACTGGCTACATGTTTGCCTGTTATGTTTTGTCTGTTCCCCAGACAGCTGGTGTTCTTGGTAAATCAGTTTTGGACTCTGGCGGATGCACTCAGTAAATACTCACATCTATTGGTATTACTGACTCCATATTCCTCATAAAGGATATGTTACACCAAACCCAGTAACATCTGCAACTGTCTCAGTGTATGACAGCAATATGTCCAATCTACCCCTGTGTTTGTGTCTCCCCAAATGATGTTAAGCTTTGTCCAGGTGTCAATGAGGCTCAGACGTATTTAGTGTCATTATTTTTTGCCTTCATTCCTGCTATCATCCCAGTGATGTAGTAGACCCACAGACATGTCAAGGAAGAGGCCATAGATATGAGTCCTGAGCCTGAGGTGAACTGTACATGTGAGAGACCTGTGTATGTCTGGTGGCCATCGTTAACAGACTGTGAATATTGTGTACACATGTCATGTGTACATGCTATTTGGGCTGTGTATGGAGGGGGGTGGATGTAAGTGTTATGGCTCCTTCTTTATCTGATTGAACATGCTGTTCCAGTTTCTGCTGATCTATTGGCTGTATGCATTTGTAGGGGCAGACTGAGACATGTCCTGTACCAAGGTCAGGATTCAGACTACACTGAGAATTGAGACTGTATATGTAGGGCTAGTGTGTGAGTGGCACACAATGATGTATTTGTTCACACAGTCCGTATACTCTACTGTTCACTTTACTTACCAGTATGTGACTGTGACTCTGGTGATATTGGTTGTGGGTATGCACTTTCACACTGGTCTCTGTTTGTCAGTGCTGTTACATCCCTGTAGTGCCTGATATATTTACAAATACATCTGTAATTATCCATAGCAGATTTCCTATTTTAATTACTTGTGCTATTTCACTAAATATATGTTAGAGCACATAGGAGGGTGTTACTACAGCAACTGTGTTAGCTTATCTATTCTAGTACTTCAGATACATCCCCATTTTCATGGCTTACACCCACCACTTTGTCAGCCCTGGTCCAGATTAATTGCAGTAAGGGGTTCTGAGCATACCTGTCAACTGGCTGGATTGTTTCATGATGTCCAGGTTTATTGCTCATATTTCTGGTCTGTTATACAGGTTATCCTCCTTTCTCTGGTAAATCACTGTAATGATATGATTGTTGTCAGAAAATGAGGACATACATTTCATTTACCTACCTCACACCTATCAGAATATGTATGCTGAAACAAACTGTGTCACTCTGTCTAGAAGAGTACAGGGGGACAATGACCTCTTCCTTACTGGATGGTAATGCATTAGGACAGAGATGTGCTACATAGAAGGACTTTCTGACCACAATGTCAATGTGGTGGTCAAAAGAGACATTGCTGTCTACCTGTGTACCCCAATCTCTTGTTCAGGGGACTACCATCGATGTGGTAATTCATGGGAACAGGATTTTCCCCAAAGGGGATGACAACACATTTTTTGACATTGTGACATTGAGCTTAATGCCATGGCTCTGACACCAGTCATTGGTCTCAGTGAGGCCTTTCAGTAGGATGCCAACATCACTTGGGTAGTTAATAATAGCTCCCAACTTGCAAATGTCTGCAAACTTTGTCAGCCAGAGTCCATTCATGTTGGCATGGACTTCAGAGAAGTTGATACCAAACATGAGAGGACCCAGGACAGAACCCTTTGGGACTCCACTTATGACTGCTCAGCAGTCTGCCTTGGAGTCAGCTATTTCCACACTTTGAGTCCTATCTGTGACCCAGTTTGCAACCCACCTAGTGATATTGGGGTTGATGCCTAGCTTAGTGAGTTTTCTGATGATTCCTCAGTGGGGAATGTTATCAAAGGCTTTGGCCAGATCAAGGTAGGCTGTTTGTGCCACCTTGCCTTCATCCACAGCTCAGGTGACTGACTCCAAGAAGTTGACTAGGTTGAGTGAGCAGGTATGATCTACCCTTCACAAAACTAAACTGTGTGAGATCCTGAGTCTGCAGATTCCCATATCCCTGTTTATTAGGTGCATGCTGATGCATTCCATAGCTTTGCATAACAGACTTGTCAGGCAATTGGGGTGGTAGTTCCCAGGGACTGTAGTTACACCTCCTTTGTGGAGAGTGGTGACTGCAGCAGTGCACAATTCAGTAGGGACAAAGCTTGAGGTGAGGCTGTGCTTGAACAGGGCACAGAGGTGAGGTGCCAGGTCAGTCTGTAGTTCATGTAGAACACAGCCAAGGATATTGTCAGGTCCCATAGAAGCTGTATTCTTGGCCTTGAACATTGGTGTTTTAAGCTTTGCAGCAGTAATAATGGATGCCTGGCAGTGTACTGGTATTGCAATTGGTCCTTTTGGGGGGGAGAGCACGGTAAAGTTTGCACTCAATATGTCAGCCAGTATATTGGCAATATTTGTTGGCTCAGTCTAGGAGGTACCATTGTCCGGTAGCTCAGAGCAAATATTGATACTGCCATGGAGATTCTTTACATAACTGTATGAGGCCTTATGGTTGTCTTTACTATGTTCTCCAATTCTGTTTTCACATCTAACTTTGTAGTATTTGATGAGGGATCTCAACTTTTAATTGAGGCAGATAAGGGTTTTTTTCCAGTCTTGGGACTTCACCTTATTCCTTATCAGTTTCCTCCTTCTGTTGTACAATTTCTTTATGGCTGGGGACCACCAGATTGGCTTCCTTATTTGGAGGTGAGGGTCTTGGTTCTATTTGATAAGGCAGTATCCATGCATTTGTGTATGTGTTCATAGTGCATTGTTGTTTGATTCAGCAATCATGCAACTAGTTTCCATTTGCATGGCTGTCATGAGGTTAGCCACCTCTGTTTTTAGGAGGCCAAAGTTAGCTTTGGAAAGGCTTTTCATGGTGGTTACCTGTGCAAGGGGGGGGTGGGAGGGCTGTTGATTTCCAAACATGATTACTTTGTGGTCAAATATAACAAGGGAGAAGTTGGCTATTGGTGTACCACAACAGTCACCCCTAGTAGTAAGTACCAGGTCGATTTGATGGGCATGTGCATTGGTACATGAGTAGCTTTCCCAGTTAATGATGGGGTCTTTGAAGTCAACCAGTATGAGAGTGTTAGGATGGACACTAATATTCCCCAGGGTGTTTAGGGACATGGAGTGTGAGTCTTGGGACATGTTTGGGGACCTATTTTGCTGTTTTGTGCTTTGAAGTTCAATCAAGGCGCATTCGAAGGATTGCGTCTTCGATTATATAATAGGAACCCTATATATCTAAATATATTACATATTAATGTTTATATATATATATATATATATATATATATATATGTATGTATGTATCTCCATACACATATACATTTATATATATATATATATATATATATATATATATATATATATATATATACAAAACTTGACTAATTTTAACAAACCTTTTCCCTACTGTTGAATGACTCTACTGAATAATATGTTTGAAAAAAAACATCAGATGTATCTACAGCTCAAATGGCTTATTGGTAAATTGGTGTGGCTATGATGTGCAGGTTCCTGGGTTCAAGACTTGCAAGGGCTGATTATTTTGTTGCTGGGAAGAACAAAGGCTGTTGGATACAGAGTGATTAAGGCACTTTTAAGTAGTTGTAAGCAGGCTTGTGTGGGTTTGCATGGTGGTAAGCAATGCTAACTTCTGGTTAACTATGCTTACAGACAGTTAATCTCAAAAGTGCTTAATCTGTGTAGGCATTGCTTAGCACTGAGCAAACAGGATTACTCCTGCTTACTACTGCTTACTCCTGTTTATCCCTTTGCTAATTTCTTTAAAAGAAAAGAAAAAAGGGGTGATAGGAAAGTGATGAAAAAGGGCGCATGAAGAGGGAAAAACAATATGAAAGATAGCTAGGGTTGTACAGGATGGTTGTAGGAAAGGTCCATAGCTGTCCGTTTCTTCTACAGCAACAGCTGTGCATATATACTGAATTTGGAGGTAGATTTAGACACTCAAACCCCTGAGAGAGGGCTGAGAACAACAATAATAATATGTTGTGAAGCCAATTAAACCAGATTACATGTGTCCAGTGGACACATGTGTGAAATAGACAGCTATGTATGGGGCGACATTTTTTTTTTGGGAAAAAATTGCCCTTTTTTTTAAGTGAGAGTGGGATGTTGGCAAAGGATAGTAGGTATATTTGGATAGGTAGGTTAGGTAAGAAGACAGACAAGACAGACAAGGCTTCATACAGGGGTGGTATATGACACATGTGGGGGGTAAACATATTGGACGGGGAGGGATGTTGGTAAGCGGAAGTCCACGAGCTCCCAAATGGATACAGTGGGACTGAGGTCCCCACCCATGGGCAGTCACCACTGCACCTTCATGGCCCCAAAGGTGGCTGTGCTGAGGGCTGAGCAGGAGGTCAGGCTGACCCTCTAAATGCACCATGCTGGTGTAGCAGATCTCCCAATTCTTTGTGGAGCTGCCTATGCACCAGACCCCAGACCTGGCTTTGGGTGACAGGATCCTGTCCGTGCCCACACCTGAGGGGGATGAGCCCCATCCCTTGAGGTGGTTCCACCTGAAGGTGGTGCAGGACCAACAGACAAGGACGTCCCACGGTGGGTCTCAGACATGCTGGGACCTGGTGCCATGGCCAGATGAGGGGGGAGAGATGGAACTTCTGGGATCAGCCTTTCCAGACATGCTATGGTGTTGCAGTTTTAAAACATATGTTGGTTAGTCATAAAAAAACACATAACAGGATTAGTTATAACAGCATACTTGAGTATTCCCATTAACCAAAGCAACAGATATGGAACATTTGCAGAGCAAACAGAGCACATGCATATATGGAACCACAGTGGGCATTACATCTGCATGCAGGTTACATTGATAGCAACAGGCCACCAATGATAGTATTTGAACAGGGAACATTAATTGGAAAACATTTCAATATTTGTAGAACAATAGGACACGTCCCAATGGTAGGTTTGGTGAAAAACATACCCATTCATTTATGTGTTTAGATTACTGGTAAAGATAAGGTGGGGGAGAGAGATAGATGTCAATTAACACATGTAGATTCTTACAGAGATCACAGCTTTAATGATCATTGCTCTAATCATTACTCTACAGGTATTATTAAAACAACCTATGGCTTTGGGTTGGGCTGTGGTATGTTTGTACACAGTGTATAATTACAGTCTTCTTATAGCTACTTTATACCTTTTCTTACCTGGAAGACCTGTGGAGGTGATTTCTGTTAACACTACCTGACTGTTTCTACCCATATTCACAGTCAGGGTTACATATGTGCAATCATACTGTGTGTGTGTGTGTGTGTGTGTGTGTGTGTGTGTGTGTGTGTGTGTGTGTGTGTGTGTGTGTGTGTGTGTGTGTGTGTGAGAGCTACTGCCATACTCTGCCTTGATTTCTATAGGTCACCGTGGTTGTTGGCAGCAGGGGCCAGTAGCTGTGACAACATGACACTTGAACATTTCTTGGGGGGAACTACTTGGTGTATGTACTGATCTTGCTGTCATTTGCAGCCTTGGGGTTGGACCGTGGGTGTTGGACACAGTATAACTACAGCCACTACTTGACTGTTTCTACAAATATTCTGCCATGCATCTTGGACCCACTGGTCCAAGAACTCCCTCTTCCTCCACTTCAAGTCAGCAAAGTGGTGCCAGACCTGTTCACCAGTCTGAGAGATGCCAGTAGCACTGGTGAGATTGCAGGCGAGACTTTCCCAGGCCTCTCCTTTGTATTGGGAGCCCTGGTACTGGTCCTGCAGCAGTCTCAGATCATGTTTTTTTACAAGGAGTCCGACCATGACCCTGAACTCCTGCATGCCCCAGCGCTGTGCCCGAAAGTGCTCACCCTCTCCAACACCAGCCATAGTGCCTACAGTGGGGAGCTACAACTGGTTATGAGCTGTAGTCCCACCTGCATGGTTTAAATACGGCCAATTTCTCACACTTTGCTGTGATTGGATGGTTTGAATATACTAAGTTAAGCTAAGTGCCGGGCAAACCCACTTAGCTGGTAAATGCATTGCTTAAAGGGGTAGATTCTAAGCACTGCTTACCAGTGCGCAAATCCACTTAGCTACCCTATTCTTGCTTAGAATTTACATTTAATCAATGCTTATACTGGCTAAGCATAGCTGAGCACAAGTTAGCATTTTTCAGCTTTCCTTTTACAGTCTATCAACATTGTGGGGTTGATTCCTCATAAATGACATATTATGATATGCATGTCTACCTTCCATAACATCCCCCTATGTGCTTTCATTACAATGCATTCTTTTTTGGCTATGCTGAATGGGACCCTTGTGTGTCTATGGGGGTTTAACATCTGTACTATACTGACACCTCACATTTGGACCTGCTACACTACTCTGGTTAACAAATATATGTATTATTCACTACCTGCTGATAACAGAATATATTTTCGTGCTTTTTTAACAGATAAAAATGAATGGGCTGCATGTGGACTCAAACCATGAATGCTTGTTTGGTAAGTGAAAGCTGCAACCACTACACTATTTCATTTTATTCTATTTTGGCCATATATTTGTATTTAGCTCACTGGGATGTGTAAGCTAGGCTGAGCATAGCTGTGCGACATGCACTCCTGCTCAGATATGCTTAAACTTTATTGCGGACATAAAAATAAATACATATGTGTTTTATTTTTATTTACTGCAGGGGGTTGCACATTGCTTTCTGCACCATTATCTGTCTATTGCTTACAAACTTAGAAAGTTGATAGAATACATAGGTTTTGCATTAGCTTAATGTTTTGGTACCATGGAGTCAGGGAGGTACACATTTTAGGAGGAATACACCAAAATATATGAGTCAACTATCTGTACACATTTTAAAGATATTTGTGAGGTAAACTCCACAGTACATATCTCTCAACTGTACAGATTTTCACAGACTGTCCAGATTTTTGACTCATATTTTTGGCCTGTTTCTCTTTTTTCCTGGCAAATCAGTGGGATGATCTCAGGATTGAAGTCACTAAATAGTGACATAACATTTGAGTTTTAGACTTCAAATCCTTCAGAATGTTAAAACGAACCCTGTTACTCTCTAGCAACTTAGTTTATAAGAGCAATGTTTGAAATATGTCCGTATTTGTCCCTCCATTTTGTCGAGCTTTGTCCAGATTTTTGGTATTAAGAGGTTGAGTGGTATGCAGATCTGGACAGTCTGCAAAAATCTGTACGGTTGAGAGGTACAGTGTGCATTTGCACACATTTCCTGCTTCTGCAGAATGCCGAAGTGCAATACGGCACGTTAGCAATACAGGGGGTGTGTCGCAGAAGCTGTGACACACCCTCTGTATTGCTTTCCTGGTTTTTTTTCAGTGTCCATGGACACTGAAATGATTTATTCTACATTTCAGTGTCCATGGACACTGAAATACTGGCATAATATTAGAGTGTAGCTCTAATATTATGCCAGTACTGTGAGCGCAGGGGGTGTGCTTAGTGTCTGTGCACTACACAGACACCCCTTGCACTTGTACATGGATCATGTCCATGTAGAGTGTATAGCAGTGCACCTTCATTAATATGCAAGGCACGCTGCTGCTCTACATGGGCACAATCCACTCCATGCAGGAATAGCACTATTCCTGCATGGAGCTTAATGAATCCTGGTGCCAGTGTTTCTTTCTGGAATTTGTTTTTCAAACAAAGCTTTGAAGTTTCTGCTCATTTTATAAAACAAAATTAGGGGAGTTACCAACTAATTTAAAAATGTTGTTGTCCACCCTGGAAAATATTCCAGTTCTTAACCAAGATTTCTTTAACTGCTCTGCAAGAGCAATTATATCTAATGATACATGAACTGGTAAAATTTACATCAGGGTTTTTGTGTGATGTAACTAAAGATGCTTCTGTCCTTAACAAAGGGGTAAATTGTTGACCACATCCTTTCGTTAACTTCATTACTGCATGGTCAAATGTTTTTTTTTTTCTGGTTACTGAGTCTTCTTTTGGAGTCTGACACTATGTGGTCTTATTTTGGTCATTAGAATGTTTTGCTGCATGGTCACATGCTTCCTTTTTCTGGTTACTGAGTAATCTAACTTAAGATAATCAGTAGGCACTATTATGCTTTTGTCCAGAGCTTCAGAAACTGACTAGGATTAGTAGACAAGAACCACGTTTTACAAATCCAAATCACTTCTGTCCAAGGTTTGTACTATATGTCACTATTTACTAGCTCGGCATTCATGTGATAGATGACTTTAAAAATGATACTTATGAGGCTAATAAGTCTATAATTTATGGAGTCTGTTATGGGGCAGTCTTTGTGTAATAGTACACCTGTGGTCATTCTCCATGATTCCATGACATAACTGTTGGAAAGACTTAAACTGTAGTGGCTTAAGAGCATCTGGTTATGTGGTGCTCGACACTTACCACCAAACATCTGTGGATCTCCACACACAAACTCAGGACACCTTTCTATCCACTGAAAAATGGCTATTTCTTAATCAACTTATCCTAAACCCAAAAAAAAAACCTCCTGCTGTTCCTCCCTCATTCTCTTTCCCAGCATAAGTCAACCTTTCTCATCACATCCTCCAACAACACCATCATTGAACCCGAATCACACACTAAGCTCCTTGGCACCATCAAAGATTATGAGCTCAAATTTAACTTACATGTCTTACAAAGCATGAAAAAAACTCACAAAAAAGTAGGTCTCCTATACCGAAATAGAAAATGCCTTACTCCCAATGCTAGACTCTCCCTGACTCAGGCTGTACTCCTCCCCTCCCTCCTCTATGCTGCCCCAATCCTTACCAACTTACAAACTACAATCTTGTCCAAACTCCAACAAACCTAACACAAGGTAGCTAGATTTGCCACCAACTCATATCATTGCCATTCACTTGACATTCTTCAATGCTTAGAGTTCCCTCAACAGCTCCTACGATCTCAGTTACAAATCTTATATGGTATAGTATACAAACCATCCACCTTCCATGCCCTCTCCTCTCTGGTATCCTATTATACCCCTTCATGTACTCTATGCACCTCCAACCAATTACTCTTGAACATCTACCACCCCAATAAAACTGCTGGTAAACTACTCTACAAATCCACCATAGCCCAAGCTTGGGACAAACTACCCTCCCACATCAGAACAATTCCCCACCCCAAACACTTCAAAAAGGAACTAAACATCTACCTTCTTAACACTAAGACTTGTCGCTGTCATGCCCCAACCTAATCCACTACACTACTATATTTCCTCTCCCCCTCTCCACTGACTTCCATTTACTTATCCTCCATATTTTTATTTTTATTTTTTTTCTGTATTCTTTGTGACTTCTATCTATCCAGTCACTATATTCTCTGCAACTTATCTATAATATTTTCTCATTTTGGGCATGAAACTACTACTGTAATTTAGTCTATATTGAAACTATGTATGTGCTAGTAACATTTGTAATGTAAATGTCTCTATTGGAGCTTTTCTCCTCAGGTCTCCACTGAAAATGGGCTACAATCCCAGTTGGACTAACCCGGTTAACAAATGTCAAATAAATAAAATAAATAAATAATATTAGCAGGCCCCGTGGAGCTAGTATTTCTGTATTTGCATACAGCAGATATAACCAGGTCTAAGGTGATTGTGGCAGGATAGGATGCATGGTAGTAAGGTGAACATACGAATGGGTAGGCTGCACAAAATTAACACTGAACTGTCTACCTGGATATTATAGATAACTTCAGCATCAGAGTGGGTGACTCCACTGGAACTCAGGTTTGTACAGTAACAGACTTAATTTCTACATTTTCTAATGTAACTAAGGAAAGCCTTTGGTTTTATTTAAATCTGGCATCAGCCTTGAGTTCTTGTGTGGCCTCTCAGTTCTTGATGGTGAAATTAAGGATTTAATTTATTAGTTTTAAGTTTCTTTTATACTGGATGAGTGGGAAACTGTTACAGATAGCTTGACGTTTCTTTTTTTTTGTTTTTAAGCTTTTTACATGTAAAATCCATCATGCAGGATTATTTTTGAATTTACCATTATTCTTAAGGCAAAGGGAAAATTAACTGCTTAACATGTCTTGCCATAAGGCAACAGAAATCAAGGGAGTAGGCAACAGTAATGGGTACAGCGTTATTTGTAGAACTGCCCCATTTATAGTTGTTAGTAAGGTTTGCTTCTTTTAAAATAATAACAAAATAGTATAGGTTTGGGTATTTTATGGAAAATGGTCGGATTTTATTAAAATGTGGTGACATTACTTGCAGTTCAGGAAGGGGAGATGTTAGCAGTAAATATGGATGCATTCTGCCACAGCTCCATGCTGGTCTGAACTCATGGTAGTTACTGTAATCTGGGATTGAGGGAGTGCTCTCTTTGCAGTAAAATAAAATATCCATACGTCCAGAAATATAGGTATCTTCAAGGTAGACAAAGTGCTTCAAGCACAAATACGTTGCTGTTCAAACTTCTAGCACTGAGCTAGCAAATACTATCCAAATTAGAATTTACTAAGTAGGGATATATATGTCCAGTTATTGAACTTTGCTTAAAAAGGCACTATGGAGGCAGCAATGGCTTTAACCAGTATGCAAATATTGTGAGACAAGAATTGCAGCCCATCTCTGCAAATCAGGAGGGTCTTATAATTATCTTATCCTTCGCAGATATATTTATTTATTTATTTTATATATGCCGAATCTCCCCACAACGACACCTGTTAGCTACCCAATTCCTAAAGCAAATTATTCTCTCTTTGATCTTAGGATCTATTCCTGGTGGGAGCAGGATACTGATCAATACCAATGCTGTTCCTTCTTTGGATACATGGAAAGAGAGCTCATCTGTGTTGCTCTACATCTCCTCCAGGCTGGAGGACCTAAAGTCATTCAGTTCCACATGGGCAACCACAAGGTTTCATAAGTATTTAGGATATTGAAGGCTCATGAGTGGCCTTGCAATGTCCCTAATCCTAGCACCAAAAATACAGTTGATGTAAACCTATCCTTGTCCAGTCTAATGAGTGCAGTGTCAGTGTATCTAGCAATACAATCACTAAGAAGACGTACCCTGTCATTCTCTGTAGGCCCATGGGACTTTAATGAGGTATACTTGAAATTATGGTAATTTGTAATAG
This sequence comes from Protopterus annectens, assembly GCF_019279795.1. Classification (NCBI taxonomy): domain Eukaryota; kingdom Metazoa; phylum Chordata; order Ceratodontiformes; family Protopteridae; genus Protopterus; species Protopterus annectens. The sequence goes on from NC_056732.1 coordinate 906,805,870, forward strand.
AAGCATGTGTGGGAATAGTGTGGAGAGAGATGTTTGTGAGCCCCGCATGGGTCAAGTTTGCTAAACTGCAGTTTGGAAAGCTTAGGCAGGAATTTTTAACCAGCTCAGCATATGGTGACAGGGTGCTGTATTGCAAATTACTGACACTTCTTATTGTCAAGAGTTTATCCTATAAATTAAATGAGTATTTGTAAATCTTGTATATAGAATTAGAATGGTCCAGAAGTAAAGGCTTGTCAGTCATCTTAAGGCAGCTACTAGACTGCCTGAAAACTGCTACAGCAAGCAGAATGGCAGGCAAAACATTTAAGTGCAAGCTTTGAGTCTGTAGTGGCTAGGAATAGTAATGCTTCTACTGAAAATGATACTCAGGGAATTAAGCAACAGCAGCTCTAGTGTTTCTTAAGAAGCAGTGTGTAAACTTCCCAATGATTTATACATAGACTTGTCCTGGATGTTGGAGATTTAAAAAAAAAACTGGCAAAGGAAATACTGCTGTAAGTATTGCAGTGTACACTTGGTGGTGGGTGGGAATATATAGAAAAGCGGGTAACTGAAATTTTATCAGTCTAAGGACAGCACCTTTTCAATGTGAGCTTCTATTGCACACTAGTAAGAGCAGATAAGATAAGGCTGGGAGGAGCTTCTGAAGTCAAATATACTTAAGTTACAGGCATAAGCCACTGATATAAAAGGATAAATGGGACATCGTGGGAAAAATAAGAAAAGGAATTAATCTCTGCAGTCAAAAAATACAGTGTGATGACCATGCCCTGGCCCAGCAATCAAGGAGCCTCAATCCTCACCACTGACACCAGGAGGGTGACTCTAGAAGAGGAAAGGATAACTATTATACCATGACCCCCCAAAACGTGCACGCTGATTGGCCAGCGTGCCCGTTGTAAATCGAGTTATACTAATGGAAAAAGGTCCGGTCGCCCGGACTTTTTTCCATTAGTATAACTCGTTTTTTTAAAACACTGTCTTGCTATGTTAAATGGGTTTAACATAGCGAGACAGCTTTAAAATAAGCAACGGAGATCTCCGTTGCTTATTTTAAACTGTCTCGCCATGTTAAACCCATTTAACATAGCAATGTTTTAAAACACGGAGAAAGCAAGATCTCCGTTGCTTTTTATGTTTCGCTATGTTAAATGAGTTTAACATGGCGAGACAGTTAAAATAAGCAACGGACATCTCCGTTGCTTATTTTAAAACTGTCTCGCTATGTTAAACTCATTTAACATAGCAAAACACTAAAAAAAAGCAACGGAGATCTTGCTTTCTCCGTTGCTTTTGCCCACAGCTCTGATGTACTGCGCAGGCGCGCAGTACATCAGAACTGCCACGGATGCCAGACATCTGCGGAAGGGCAGCAAACAGGCATTATACTATGCCATTATTTAAGAAAAGGAATAGTTTCTTTTCTTAAATAATGTCATGGTATAATCACAATAACCCACTTCTGGGTGTGGGTAATGCTAAATTTACCCACGGTTGGCTTTGTTGGCTTTCACCCAACCGTGGGTGAATTTAGCATTACCCACACCCAGGCGTGGGTTATTGCTATAATACACACAGTAAAGTACAATTTCCCTTAAGTGCACACAGAGATCACAGTCAGTCTGGGGCTGGTTGCTCCCTTGCTCACCAGGTCCCCAATAAGATTCCCCACTGGCACAGTTATAGGGTCCAGGTCTCAGCCTAGCTGGGCAAGCTAAAACCTCCAGTACCCTCTCTGTCCAACCAGTGCTCCGAGTCCCTGCCCAAGTAGCTGACACAACACACACACACACTTTGAGAAGAGGTTATGCAACCACACAGACCCTCCTGGGAAAAGGCTGGCACAGGTTCTCTAGCTGTGCCCCTATTACTCAGACCATACAGTAGTAATTCCTGCCACCACCCAGCTAATAATTATCAGCTACTAAAAGGCCTTTAAAAGGGTGTCCAATTATTACTGTGCAATATTATAATCCAATGGTAGCATGACTAATCAGTCAAGGCTTAATTCTGAGGGATTTAGACAGTAAAATCTGTAAATATGTAATGTACTTTAGAGGTTAAATTATATCTACATAAATCAGCCACAGATAAAGGTTTTAAAATATTTAATAACAAATAATTAAAACACAAGACAAAACTTCTACAGTACAATGCTACTTAAGTTCAGAGATCACACAGAAACTTAAAACAATATCGTAGGAAAGATCTGATTTCAAAGAAAAATACTTAGTCTAACTTTCTTCTAAGTTTAACTATTCCTAAGTGAAATCACAGTGCTATAATCCTACTTACATACATAAAGCATATGCAGTGCTGGGTTAGATGTTCAAGATCAAAATGCTCTTTAGTCTCTCACTGAACAATAGTTTTTAAACACTAACCAACAGCAAGGCCCTCACAAATTACATCATTTTGACACTTAATCTGGAGTTCCCAGGCCACAAACTGCATTATTTAGCAAGCTGACACCTGCTCAGGAGACTACAACAATAAAAGGCATTTCACATATACACTCTAGCAGAAACCAGAGCAATAAAACACCTTCCACATGTAAATTCTGGCCCTTAACTTTAACCTTGCAACAATGGGCATGAAACCTTCATCCAGGCTCACTGGAGCCGACTTGTAAAACATCAAAGAGATTCATAAGATCTTTTCAACTTCAAAAGACAAATTTGAAATGCTTGGCTTGGTTTTCCTTACAGCAGATGGCAATGTTGCAACAATCTTGAAGTTCCCATTTTACAGTGTTTTCTTTCATTTAAAAACACAAGCCTGTATTTTACATTTATTTATACAATTGATAAAATTATGTGTCAAATTCTATTTAACTAGGCTGGCAGCCTTTGCCCATCTTCCTCCAATCTTCACATCCAGCACAACTGTTTGCTAACTGGTCCTAACCAATAATATCTTTTTTTGTAAAACTACAAGGGGACAACACATTTAAAGTAAAACAACAAATTTAAATTACCACAGTCTACAATAAAATAAAAGCAAAAGACAAGAAACAATGTAAGCATGCAAAGTATAAACTAAAAATCCAAAATAGTTGCAGAACAGTTTACCTGGTAGCTCTCACAGCTTATATCTTGTTCTGTTATTGTTTGTGTCTTTTGGCTTTTCCTGGTTAGGGGTCAGCACAGCAGAACTCCAGTCCGCTAATGATTGGCAGTAGAGTTTTACGTGCTGGCTTGCCGGGCCTAACGCACAACCTTCAACGAAGGAATGCCTGTTCATGCATGTCGCCACACCGAAGACACTCTAACTGAGAATCGAGCGGGCAACCTCTAACTGTGAGGCGACAATGCTACCGCAGCACCACCACCGCAATATTGTGTTCTGTTATAATAATCATAAAAAAGAATAATAGAATAATAAATATATATATATATATATATATATATATATATATATTTTTTTTTTTTTTTTTTTTTTCAGCTCACCCCTCTGTTCAGATAGAGTTAATCTTTTTGCTGTCAATGGATGCAACACAAATGTTTCCTAACTGAATCTAACCAAGAGCTGTGTTTTAAAACTCCAAAAACCTCAAAATTAAAGTTAAACAGATGTTTTACAATTCTTTACCAGAGATGGCCTGCACCTGTCACCCCTGGGATTCTGGATACTGGCTAAGGTTCTTGCTGCCCCTATAGTGCCTTTTTTAGGCAAGGTTCAAATGACAAATTCACCACCGTAACAGGAACAGGCAAGCAAAAACTGAGGGTGATGCTATTCAATGCTAGAAGTCTAAATCTCAAAATGCACTCACTCGAGGCACTCTTTAAAATGGAGAACATTGATATCTGTGCAGTGACTGAGACCTGGTTCAAGGCTCCAGAGAGCACCCCTGCACTACCAGGCTATAACTCCTACCACACTTTTCGGCTATGTAACCTGGACCGGAACACCAAAGGCGGAGGTGTGTCCATATTCATTAAGGATATCCACACCTCCAGGCTAGTTGCTCAGCATAATGCAGCTGAGGTTATCCAAGTGCAACTAACTCTGGGCAAAACTGCAATCCAAATTGTAGCTTGCTACAGATCACCCACCATGCCCCAGGATTCCCACTCCTCTTTTCTTGATGTACTGAAAAATATTAAGGTTCAACCAAACACCCTAATAATGGGCGATTTCAACTACCCCACCATTAACTGGGTAAACTACTCATGTACCAACTCCTTCGCTCAATGCTTTCTAGAATTCATAAACTCCAATGCCCTGGATCAACTTATCCACACCCCCACCAGGGGCAACAATATCCTAGATCTAGTCATTACCAATATGAGTGACCGGTGTTCCACACCTGACATCAATGCCTCATTGGTCTGATCCGACCATAAGCTATTTACCCTAGATATCCACATCCTGCCTTCACCCCGAATTAAGGAAACCATGGTAAAAAAAATTTTCCAAAGCCAACTTCATGCTTCTTAAGACAGACGTGGTGAACTTCATGACACCCATGCAGATGGACAATACAGTTACGACTACTGAATCCTACACAATTGCACTTTATAATCACTTACATGAGTGCATGGATCGTGCTATCCCAAACAGAACCAAGATGCTATCCTCCAAAAAAAGGAAGCCAATCTGGTGGTCCCCTGCCATAAACAAACTGTACAACAGAAGGAAGAAACTTTTGCAAAAAAGAGTAAAATCCCATAAGTGGAGGAGCTCCCTGGTCAGCCTCAGTAAGAAGCTGCGATCCCTGATAAAATCCTCCAAAGCTAGTTATGAAAACAAAATCGCCACTGATTCTAAAGACAACCACAAATCATTCTATAGCTATGTCAAGAATCTCAATGACAACACTCAGATCTGCTCTGAGTTACAGCACAATGGCACTAAATATACAGACCCAACTGATATTGCCAACATCCTGGCAGATAGGTTCAGTGCTAACTTTACCCCCCTCTCACCCCCTAAAGAGCCCATCTCTATACCGGAAGAATGCAAAAGTCCTGTAATCACGGCTGCACAGGTAAAAACTACACTCTCCAAAGCCAAGAACACAGCATCCATGGGACCAGACAATATCCCAGGCTGCGTTCTACATGAACTACAAAATGAACTGGCACCCCACCTAAGTACCATGTTCAGTCATAGCCTCACCTCAGGCTCTGTGCCTGCTGAATGGCGCACAGCAATGGTTATCCCACTCCACAAGGGGGAGCCACCAAGGACCCCGAGAACTACCGCCCCATTAGCCTGACGAGCCTGGTCTGCAAGGCCATGGAACGTATCACCATGGAACTTATAAACAAAGACATTGGTAATCTCTAAACTCTGGATCCCATCCAGTTCGGGTTTGTAAAAGGCAGATCATGTCTCCTAAACCTGATAAGACTTCTTTGAAGCAGTCACCAAAGCCATAGACAAGGGTAAGGTGGTTCACACAGCCTATCTAGATCTTGCCAAGGCTTTCAACACCATCCCCCACTCTGGAATTATAGATAAACTCACTAAACTAGATATAAATCCCTATGTCACAAGATGGGTTGCCAACTGGCTCACTGACAGAACCCACACTGTGAAAGTAGCAGACTCCAAATCCGACTTCAGACCAGTGACAAGTGGAGTACCACAGGGTTCAGTCCTGGGTCCTTTCCTGTTTGGTATCTACTTCTCTGAAGTACAGGCTAACACAGAAGGTCTTTGGCTAACAAATTTCGCAGATGACTGCAAACTAGGAGCCATAATCGAAACTCCTAACGATGTGTACATCCTACAAAAGGGCCTCACTGAGACAGATGCCTGGTGTCAAAGCCATGGCCTCAAGCTCAATGCCAAAAAGTGCATTGTCATCCCCTTTGGTAAAAACTCTGGTACCCATGAACTACAACATAGGCGGTAGTATACTTAACACCAAAAGTGTGATAAGAGACCTTGGGACACAGGTGGACAGTAGTCTCTTCTTTGATAATCACATCGCCACAGCAGTCAGGAAATCCTTCTATGTGGCACACCTCATCATAAAAGGTTTCTCATCCAGAAAAAAAGAGGTCATTGTTCCCCTCTACTCATCACTCATTAGACCCATTATAGAGTACAATGCCCCTTTTGGTATGTACCTCACAAGACATCTACAATAACTGGAAAGGCCACAGAAATACCTCACAAAGAGGATTATCGGCCTCAAACAGATGCCCTATGCAGATCGTCTCAAAAAACTCCAGCTTTACTCCGTCGCATATCGCCTGCTCAGTGGTGATCTCTGTCTAACATACAAAGCTATGTCAAAACCAGAGCTGTTGGACATGTTCCACTTAAAGAAATCCCAGTCCCTCCGAGCTACATGCTCTAGGGACCTTAACTTTGTCATCACAATAAACAGAACATGCCGGAGGGATAGATTCCTGTCCCAGAGACTTCCCATACTCTGGAATAAACTACCTATCTATATCAAACAAAGCTCTTCATTAGCACTCTTCAAGAAAAATCTTGATGATTGGATGGGAAATAGGAAATTCACCCTGGGGATCACCTCTGTGGCTCTGCTCGACAGTGGCACAGGAAAATCATTTTTTTGGGTGGCAAAAGCCAGGGTACCTTTTTGGCTGGGCTTGTATAGGCCCCAAGGCCGATAGCCTAGTACCTACCTATGAACCTATGAACCTATATTTGATGTAAAACAAACTGGAATAAAAGAGGAGTAAAAACAACAGATAATGTAAGCAAGCAAAGGTTCATAGGTTCATAGGTGTGTACTAGGCTGATGGTCCTGGGGCCTTTACAAGCCTAGCCATAGGATTACTGTGGCATCATGCCACCCGACCTTAGTTCCCAGTGCCTCTGTCGAGTAGAGACACTGGAGTTATCCCTGGGGGTGAATTTTCTATTTCCCATTTACTCATCAAGATTTCTCTTGAAGAGGGTCAGCAAGGTGCTCTGCTTGACATGTATGGGAAGTCTATTTTATAGCATGGGCAGTCTCTGGGTTACGAACCTGTCCCTCCAGTACGTTCTGTTGATTCTGGTAATAAGGTTGAGGTTTCTGAAGCATGTGGTGTGGTGGAATTGGGATTTATTTAGATGTAGCATTTCTAACAGAGCTGGATCAGACATGACTTTGTAAGTCAAACAGAGATTGCCTCTAAGTAGGCGATATGAGACAGAGAATAGTTGGAGTTTTTTGAGTATGTCCATATAGGACAAGTGTTTAATGCCTTGGATCCTCTTTGTGAGGTACTTTTGCAGCCTCTCCAGTTGTTGCAGGTGTCTAGTGAGGTACATGCCAAATGGGGCATTGTACTCAATGATTGGCCTAATGAGGGAAGAGTAGAGGAAGACAATGATCTCTTTCTTCCTGGATGCAAAACCCTTAGTAATGAGATGTGCCACATAGAAGGACTTTCTGGCCACAATGGCAATGTGGTGATCAAAAGAGAGGTTGCTGTCAACTTGTGTCTCAGATGTCTTATAGCGCCTTCTGTGTTCAGAAGACTATCATCAATGTGGCAATTCATGGGAACTGGGTTTTTCCCAAAGGGGATAACAACACATTTTTTTGGCACTGAGCTTAAGGCCATGGTTATGACACCAGCCATTGTTCTCAGTAAGGTCATTCTGTAGGATGTCAACATCACTTGAGGAGTTAATAACAGCTCCCAACTTGAAATCGTCTGTGAACTTTGTCAGCCAGAATCTCTTCTTGTTGGCCTGGACTTCTGAGAAGTAGATACCAAACAGGAGAGGACCCAGGACCGAACCTTGTGGGACTCCACTCGTGACTACTCAGCAGTCTGACTTGGAGTCAGTGGGTTCTATCTGTGAGCCAGTTTGCAACCCAACTAGTGATATAGGGTTGATGCCTAGCTTAGTGTATTTTTCTGTGCTTCCTGAGTGGGGAATGGTATCAAAGGCCTTGGCCAGATCAAGGTAGGCTGTATAAACCACCATGCCTTCATCCACAGCTCTGGTGAGTGACTCAAAGAAGTCGACCAAGTTGAGCAGGCATGATCTACCCTTCACAAAACCAAACTGTGTGGGATCCAGAGTTTGAAGAGTCCCTGTATCCTTGTTTATTAGGTTCATGATGATGCGTTCCATAGCTTTGCATATTAGACTTGTCATACTAATGGGTTGATAGTTCCCAGGGTCTGTAGTCACTCCTCCTTTGTGGAGAGGGATGACTGTAGCAGTACACCATTTGGTAGGGACAAAGCCTGAGGTGAGGCTGTGATTGAACAGGGCACACAGGTGAGGTGCCAGTTCACTCTGCAGTTCATGTAAAACACAGCCAAGGATATTGACAGGTCCCATAGAAGCTGTATTCTTGGCCTTGGACAGTACTATTTTAACCTGTGCAGCAGTAATACTGGGTGATTGGCAATCTACAGGTATTGTGACTGATCTCTTGGGGGGGAGGGGTAAAGTTGGCACTGAATCTGTTGGCCAGTATATTGGCAATATCTGTTGGCTCGGTATAGGAGGTACCATTGTGCAGTAGCTCAGAGCAAATCTGGGTATTGCCGTGGAGATTCTTTATATAACTATAGAAGGCCTTGTGGTTGTCTATACTATCTGCTGCAGTTTTGTTTTCATAGCTAGCTTTAGAGGATGTTTTTCATGTTTCACTGTTGCAGTCAACACAGTTGGGTTATCTGCCTGCAGGTAGCCCTCAGCCGGCCTGAATACCAGAGATGCTTTGCCAGAGAATGCCTGCACCTGTTGCCCTTGGGATTCTGGATAGTGGCTAAGGCTCTTGCCACCCCTATAGTGCCTTTTTTAGGCAAGATTCAAATGACAAATTCACCACCATAACAAGTACAAGCAAGCAAAATCTGAAGGTAATGCTACTTAATGCTATAAGTCTAAATCTCAAAATACACTTACTCAAGGCAGTTCTTAAAATGGAGAACATCGACATCTGTGCAGTGACAGAGACCTGGTTCAAGCCTCCAGATAGTACCCCTGCATTACCAGGCTATAATTCATACCACACCTTTCGGCCTCCTAACCTGGACCGAAGCACTAAAGGCGTAGGCATGTCCATATTCATTAAGGATATCCACACTTCCAGGCTAGTTGCTCAGCATAATGCATCTGTGACTCTGGGCAAGACCACAATGCAAATTGTAGCTTGCTACAGATCCCCCACCATGCCGCAGGATTCACGCTCCTCATTTCTTGATACACTGGAAAACATTGGGGTACAACTTAACACTCTAATAATGGGCGATTTCAGCTACCCTACCATTAACTGGGAAACTTACTCATGTACCAACTCTTGTGCTCAACGTTTTCTGGAATTAATAAATTCCAATGCCTTGGATCAACTTATCCACACCCCCACCAGGGGCAACAATATCCTAAACCTGGTCATTACCATCATGGGCAACTGGTGTTCCACACAAGAGGTCAATTCCTTGTTGGTCAGATCCGACCACAAGCAAATCACCCTAGACATCCACATCCCACCCCTATCCCCATTAGAGAAACCACCATAAAAAATTTCTCCAAAGCCAACTTCACGCTTCTTAAGACAGAAGTGGCAAACTTCCCAACACCCATGCTGACGGACAATAGAGATACAACTGCTGAATCCTAAACAATTGCACTTTATAAGCACTTACATGAGTGCATGGATCATGCAATCCCTAACAGAACCAAGATGCTATTCTCCAAAGAAGGAAGCCAATCTGGTGGTTCCCTGCTATAAACAAACTCTACAACAGAAGAAAGAAACTGTTGCAAAAAAGAGTAAAATCCCATGATTGGAGGAACTCCGTGGTCAGCCTCAGTACGAAGCTGAGATCCCTCATAAAATTTTCCAAAGCTAGTTATGAAAACAAAATCACCACTGATTCTAAAGACGACAACAAAGCATTCTATAGCTATGTCAAGAATCTCGATGGCAACACTCAGATCTGCTCTGAGTTACAACACAATGGCACTAAATATACAGAACCAACTGATATTGCCAACATCCTGGCAGATAGGTTCAGTGCTTTTACCCCTCTCTCATCCCCTAAAGGACCCATCTCTATACCAGAAGAATGCAAAGTACCTGTAATCATGGCTGCACAGGTAAAAAACACACTCTCCAAAGCCAAGAACACATCATCCATGGGACTGGACAACATCCCAGGATGCATTCTACATGAACTACAGAACGAACTGGCACCCCACTGAAGTACCATGTTCAATCATAGCCTTACCTCAGGCTTTGTGCCCCCTGAATGGTGCACAGCAATGGTTATCCCACACCACAAAGGTGGAGCCACCATGAACCCTGGGAACTTTTGCCCCATTAGCCTGACAAGCCTGGTCTGCAAGGCTATGGAGCGTATCATCATGGAACTTATAAGCAATGACACTGGTAATCTCCAAACTCTGGACCCTACCCAGTTCAGGTTTGTAAAAGGCAGATCATGTCTCCTAAATCTGATAGACTTCCTTGAAGCTGTCACCAAAGCCGTAGATGAGGATAAGGTGATAGACAGAGCCTATCTAGATCTCGCCAAGGCTTTCGACACCCTCTCCCACTCTGGAATTATAGCCAAACTCACTAAACTAGGTATAAATCCCTATGTCACAAGATGGGTTGCCAACTGGCTCACTGACAGAGCCCACACTGTGAAAGTATCAGACTCTAAATCCAACTTCAGACCAGTGACAAGTGGAGTACCACAGCATTCAGTCCTAGGTCCTCTCCTGTTTGGTATCTACTTCTCTGAAGTACAGGCTAACACAGAAGGTCTTTGGCAAACAAAGTTCCTAGATGACTGCAAACTAGGAGCCATAATCAAAACTCATAATGATGTGGACATCCTACAAAAGGCCCTCACTGAGACAGATGCCTGGTGTAAAAGCATTGGCCTCAAGCTCAATGCCAAAAAGTGCATTGTCATCCCTTTTGGTAAAGACTCTGTACTCATGAACTACCACATAGGCGGTAGTCTACTTAACACTGAAAGTGTGATAAGAGACCTTGGGACACAGGTGGACAGTAGTCTCTCATTTGATAATCACATTGCCACAGTAGTCAGGAAATTTTTCTATGTGGCACACCTCATCACAAAAGGTTTCTCATCCAGGAATAAAGAGGTCATTGTCCCCTCTACTCATCACTCATTAGACTCATTATAAAGTACAACGCCCCTTTTGGTATGTACCTCACAAGACATCTACAACAACTGGAAAGGCCACAGAAATACCTCACAAAGAGGATTACCGGCCTCAAACATATGCCCTATGCAGACCGTCTCAAAAAGCTCCAGCTTTACTCTGTCGCATATTGCCTACTCAGAGGCGATCTCTGCCTAACATACAAAGCTATGTCAAACCCAGAGCTGCTGGACATTCTCCACGTAAAGAAATCCCAATCCCTCTGAGCTGCATGCTCTAGGGACCTAAACCTTGTCACTACAATAAACAGAACATGCTGGAGGGATAGATTCCTGTCCCAGAGACTTCTCATACTCTGGAACAAACTACCTATCTATATCAAACAAAGCTCCTCATTAGCACTCTTCAAGAAAAATCTTGATGATTGGATGGGAGATAGGAAATTCACCCCGGGGATCATGTCTGTGGCTCTGCTTGACAGGGACACAGGAAAATAATTTTCTTGGGTGGCAAAAGCCAGGGTGCCGTTTGACTAGGCTTATATAGGCCCTAGGGCCAATAGCCTAGTATCTACCTATGAACCTATGAGTCTTCGGATTTTTGCGTTGGATTCTGTTGCTTCTTCCATGACGTCAGGTCATCAGGGATATAAAACATGCAGCTGACACCATTACATCAGTCTTTCTTGCTGTGTGGTGCCCGAAGCAGAAGTAGTTCACAAGTGCCAGTTGGCTGACTCCTGAAATTTTCGTTTTTGAGTTTCAGACCTGAAGTCTTCAAAAAGATAAGTACCCTGTTGGAGATCCTTTTTTCTTGTTCTAACCAGTGTCAGTTAAAATTAACAATTGTCTTGCCTGTGGAAAGCAAATATCTCATAGAGATTTTCATTCTTACTGCGTCACCTGTTTAGGCCCAGACCACGATGTCCCTCGCTGTTGGTTTTGTGCCTTGTTCAATGCCTGAACTATTCATCATCAGGCTATTTTTGCAGCTAAATACTTTTGTTCTCGATCTCTGTACCCCAAAATGGCTTCTTTAAGCCATCCGACTACCGATCTTCCGAAAAAATGTAAGGGTAAAGACAGAGACATACCGCATAGGTCCAAAGCTGCCGATGACGCTTCCGTTAAGCTAGTCACCAGTCCTCTGGTACTCAGTGAGGTGCTTTCATAGCCCCTGATACTCACCACTACAGATTCGCGGGCCTTTACTGAGACCCATTTGGAGTCCAGTATGCCACGAGATGCTTCTTTGACTATGGAACCTGCGGATGACTCTACCTTGGATGGGTCCAAACCACTGTGCAGGCACCGGCTTCTGAGGGTGTATTCAGGCCTACTGATTTTCATATTAAACCAATGACTTCATTTCAAGCTAAGAATACTGAATTCCTCAGGCCTAAAGCACTACACCTAGAAAACTGATGACCAGATGCATTCTCAGGCCCATATGCCTCAAAAACAAATGATTAGAATGGCTGAAGACCTTATTACCTTAATTAGGGGAAGCCAGCCTTCCCCCTCTAAGAGACCTAGAACTGATTTTCTTTCTGATTCTTCTGATCTGGAATCTGATATCTCTGTTCCTTCTGACTACCAGTATTTACCCTTATCTACTTATGAGGATTCTGATGCAGAGGATTCCATTCCCTCTGCTTCCCCTCCAGAAGATTTTTCTTTTGGTGAAACCTTGCATACCCTTAGGGAGCATTTCCACTGGGAAAGCCAGGACTATTCTGAGTCCAAAATGAGACCTAGGGAATTTTTACTCCTGCCTCTCCACAGGCCACTAGCTATCCCTCCTGTTCTGGAGATTGCAGATGATGTTTTCTCGGAATCCAGCCTTACCCGAGACTCTTTGCCTCCAGCTCCCAGGAAACTGGACAGGTACTACAGAGTGTCTGACTCTCACAAATTCCACTTCACATATCCTACTGTGGATCCAGAGACCATTTCCCAAGGACCAAAAGGCATTAAGGCTACTGCTGCCAAAAATCCTACCCCTTCTGATAGGGAGTCTAGAACATTAGACAGATGCGGTAAGAAGGTATACACTTCTACTACTTTGGCCATTAGGGCTTTAAATTGCCAGTTTCATATGTTAAAGTATCAACAGCATATTATGGGGCTAGTTAAACAGAAAATGATGTTGATTCCTGACTGTGCTGAACACAAAGATTTGCAAGAGTTAATGCATTCTGCTGAACAAGTGGGTAAACATACTTTGCAATGTGGTTTTGATGCTTTAGAAGCATCTTGCAGGGCTGTTGTCACTGGGTCTGTACTTAGAAGGCATGCTTGGTTTAAGGAACAAAACTTGCCTGATCATGTTAAAGCTAAATTACTGGATGCTATCCAGTATTATTGTTATATTATTATATTATTGCTATTAGGGGCTATCCTAATAACATGTTAAATGATGTGATTTCATATGTTAAAAGTGAATGAGGTAAAAAGTTTTTCCCCATTTTAGGAAAAGGCGACCTTCCTAAGTAGAACTTAGGGTCCCCTTTAGTCCACGGGTCCAGAGTTTGTGTTTTGACTTTTTCTCCCTATGTACAATACTTAAAAAACATTATTTTTGAATGTTGGAGGGTATTTATGGGGGACAATGATTGTGTCAGTATCATTGGTAAACAACCTAATTTTGTGTATAGAACTGGTCCTAATATCAAGGATTTACTTGAGATGAGGAAAAAACCCAGGTTTGTTTTTGGTATGACAAGAAAATGTGGACATTGTGGACAATGTTCTTTTATACACGAAACTCAAGGGGTTAGGTTGGGAAGCCTTAATCAAGTGGTTATTAAAAGTAAAGGTGGTAATTGCCAGACTTCCCGTGTGGTGTATGTTGCCACTTGTTCTAAATGCCCTGTATTTTATATAGGGAAGACCGAAAGGTCTTTCAGAAAACGTATTTATGAACATTCATATAAAATTAGAACTGGGGACCAAAATAATGCATTGTCTAGGCACACTGCACTTTATGACAACACCCACACTTTCAAGTTTTTTATAATAGATAGGGTTGAAATTTCTCCCAGTGGTGGGAACTGGAAAGCAGAATTGGCTAGGAGGGAAGCCATTTGGCAAATTAGAACTAATGCCATCTGCTTTCCAGGTATTAATGATTTTATTAGTATTAAGCCCTTTTTACAAATGGGATAAATTATTCATACAATAGTTATTTATATATATTCATTCATTTATTCATGGAAGTTATTTACAAATACTATTTATTTATTTGTCTACTATACTGTTTTCACTGTTTTTAATTAAATTCCTGTATGCTCCACTTTTAGGGATCATTGAATTATATATATTTATAACATTAATAGATGACAAATTATGTTTAATATTTTTATTCGTGTATGGTTGGAATTTATAGTATGATAGTTGTTTGTTTATTATGACACACTATGGATTATGTGTTTCACATTCAGTTTGTATGGTTTTTATTTTCGGACTTGGCACTTTAAAATTTTGGGCGCCAAAATTAATTTATTTTGTATAAAAAGGGCTTGATTACTTTGATCAGGGTTCTGATGAAGTCTGATTATTCAGATGAAAGCGCTTAACCCTGGACTGTGGTGTAATTTTATGTAGTTCTTGTACTCGTTGGATTTTGTTTTTAGGGTCAAAATAAATATTCAACTGAAAACGGACTTGTGCTTTAGACTTTTGGCTGTGGATATAACGAATTTTCCTTTACTGCATTGTTCATCTGATTGGATTCCGTGATTGTGTTTTACCTTCGGGCAGGCTGTGATTGTTTTTCTTGGTCGTTTGGTACCTGTTCATTCTTCCTATGCTAGCCAAGGATGCCTGGCTGGCAACCCTAGACTTAAAAGAAGCTTACCTTCACATCTCAATAAGGGAATACTGCAGACAATACCTACGCTTCAGGGCGGGCTCCATGCACTATCAGTTCTCTGCAGTTCCCTTTGGCTTATCTACTGTGCTCAGGATATTCACAAAGTGTCTAGCTCCAGCCATTGCATTTTGCAGGCAGAGAAATATTCAGATTTACCCATACTTGGACGATTGCCTGATTCAGGCAGAAAGTCAGGGTTTACTATTACAACACCTGGCATTTGTAAAGAGACTTCTAACCTCACTGGGGTACACCATCAATGAGAAGAAATCACACCTAGCACCCTGCCAAGAGATTGTATTCCTGGGAGCAAGCTTGAGCACAACTTCCCAGATGGCATTCCTCACTCTGGAGAAACAAGTTTATTTGTCAACTTACTTCAACCTACTGGCCACAAAAAAACAGCTATCTGCAAGGAAAATCCTGGGGTTCATGGCCTCTTGCATTCTGTTAATTCCATATGCAAGATTGCATATGGGTAAACTTCAATGGTATCTAAAAGGTCTATGGTGTCATCATTCTCAGGACCTGGAAACAATGATTCTTATTATTCCTTGTCTAAGGGCAGAGTTCCTTTGGTGGGCAGGGGCCTGCTACCACAACAAGGGACTCCCTTTCACTCTACCCCTTGCCAGCCAAACCCTAACAACAGACGCATCAGACTATGTATGGGGGGCTCACATGGCAGGGCAGTGCATTCAGGGCAAATGGAACCCAAACCAGATGCACCTGCACATCAATCAAAAAGAAATGTTAGCTGTACAGAATGCTCTGACAGCCTTCAAAGACCTTATTCTTCCAGGACAACTATTGGTAAAGACAGACAACACCACAGTTATGTGGTACATAAACAAGCATTGGGGTACCCATTCCTACCCACTCTGCAGACTAGCCATGTCTCTGTGGAACACAACCTTGAGCTACCAAGTGAACCTGCAAGCTCAATTCTTGCCAGGCAAACTAAATTCACTGGCAGACGACTTAAGCAGAAAGCTCATGGACCCACACAAATGGAAACTGGAGCCCAAAATATTCAAACTCTTGAGGAGCAAATGGGGGACTCCAGAGGTAGACCTGTTTGCCTCCTCTCAGAACTACCAATTGAACAAATTCTGCACCAGAACTCCCCACAGTCAAGCTTGGAAAGTGGATGCCTTGTCCTTTACCCGGGAAAGCCTCTCAATTTATACCTTTCCCCCTCTGCCTCTCCTCTCGAAGGCTCTACTAAAGATCAAACAGGACAAGCCAAGGACAATCCTGATTGCCCCAGACTGGCCACGTCAGCACTGGTACCCCCTTTTGTGCAGTCTGACAGTGCTGCAACCATGGCACCTGCCTCAGACCCCCTCCCTGCAGTCCAAGCAGGTGGGCCAGATTCTGCACCCTCAGCTTCAAACCCTGAACCTTGCAGCCTGGCTAATTCTCTGAGCTCAACTCCAACAACCCTCAGTAAGCAGGTTCTGGATGTCATTCTTGAGGCATGGAGGCCTAGTACTAGAAAATCCTATTCAGAAAAGTGGAAAAGATACTGTTCCTGGAGCCAGGATCAGGGGATGGGCACAACTGTGCCCAGCTTACCTCATATTCTAGATTATTTGACAGAAATGCTTCACAAGGGCCTATCTTTCTCTTCAATTAAGATTCATGCCACTGCCATTTCAGCACATTATAATACTGAGCCACCCCTCTTCGCTCATCCCCTGCTAAAGCAATTCCTTAGAGGGGCCAAAAATTAAGACCCCCCCCCCAGGAGAGCTCCCACTCCAGCCTGGGACCTTAGCTTTGTATTGGAAAAACTCACTCTTCCTCCCTTTGAACCAGCTGCTATAGCAGAGCTGAAATTCCTTTCTTGGAAAACAGCCTTACTTCTAGCCATCACTTTTGCAAGAAGATTTTCTGAACTGCAGGCCCTCATGGCAGTGGAACCCTACATTATCTTCCATGCAGTTAGGGTTTCTCTTAGGACTAATCCATCCTTTATGCCCAAGGTGGTGTCTAGAGTGGCTCTAAACCAGTCCATTCATTTGTCTACTTTTTTCCCTAATCCTCAAAATAAGGGGGAAAGGATACTGCATTCTCTGGATGTGCACAGACAGCTTAGATTCTATCTGGACAGAACTAAGCCTCTCAGAAAATCTGACCAGTTGCTAGTTAGCTTTGCTGCAGGGGCAGAGGGGAAGGCCATTTCAAAGCAAACCATTTCCAAATGGATAGCCCATTGCATCCATTTCTGCTACAAGCACCATGGAAAACCTACCCCACAGGGGATAAGATCGCATTCCACCAGGGCTGCATCTACATCTACAGAATTTACTTTCACCAAGGATTACTACCTGCCTATCTTTTCTAAATCCAGAGCTGGATTTGTCAAAGCAGTCTTGCAGAGCCTGATTGCTAGCCCTAAGACTCTTTAACTGCCTCCACCCTTCCTTAGCTTTGGGAATCAACCCAAATGTGATGACTGCAACAGTGAAACACGAAGAACATAGTACAGTTGTGTACGCTTACCATAAATGTAGATGTTCAAGTGCATTCACTGTTGCAGTCCTGGTTACCCTCCCTCCAGCCCCCACACTTCTCTTGGTGCTACCATTCCTTCTTGTTTGGCATATATTATATCATGTGTATTTTCTTTTTGCTGGGGGTGTTCCATACCATATAATTGCTTCCTATTATGGGGGCACCTGACATCTGGGGCAAGAAAAAACGATGTAATGGCATTGGCTGCATGTTTTATACCCCTGACAACCTGACGTCATGGAAGAAGCGACAGCATCCGAAGCAGAAATCTGAAGACTCTGGTATTCAGGCTGGCTGAGAGCTACCTGCAGGCAGATAACCCAAATGTGATGACTGCAACAGTGAATACACTCAAACATCTACATTTATGGTAAGTGTACACAACTGTACTATTTGATGAGGGATCTCAACTTTTTGTTGAGGCTGATAAGGGAGTTTTTCCAGTCTTCAGACTTCACCTTATTCCACATCAGTTTCCTCCTTCTGTTGTAGAGTTTGTTTATGGCAGGGGACCACCAGACTGGCTTCCTTTTTTTGAGGAGAACATCTTGGTTCTATTGGGTATGGTGAGATCCATGCAATTGTGTACGTGTTCGTACAGTGCATTGGTGTATGAGTCAGTGGTCATGCAACTATTCTCCATTTGCATGGGTGCTGTGAAGTAAGCCACCTCTGTTTTTAGGAGCCCAAAGTTAGCTTTGGAGAAGTTTTTCATGGTGGTTACCTTTGCGGGGGGTGAGGATGTGGATTTCCAAGGTGATTAGTTTGTGGTCGGATCTAACCAGGGAGGAGCTGACTACTGGTGTAGAGCAGCCGTCTCCCATGTTAGTAATGACCAGGTCAAGGATGTTGCTACCTCAAGGGGGCATAACAACGAGCTGTTTCAGGGCATTGGAATTAATGAACTCCAGGAGACATTGGGCAAGTGTACTGGTACATGAGTAGTTTTTCCAGTTAATGGAGGGATAGTTGAAGTTGCCTAGTATGAGAATGTTAAGTTGGACCCTAATATTTTCCAGGGTACTTAGGAACATGGAGTGTGAGTCTTGGGAAATGGTTGGGGACATATAGCAGGCTACGACCTAGATAGTTGTCTTACCCACTGTTAGCTGCACCTGAAATATCTCTGATGCATTATGTTGGGCTACCACTCTGGAGGCATATGCATCCTTTATGAATATGGAAACACCACCGCCTTTGGAGCCTCGGTCTAAGTTCTGGGGCCGAAAGGTGTAGACATAGTTATAGCCTGGTAGTGTAGGGGTGCTTTCTGCTGCCTTGAACCAGGTCTCTGTTACAGCACAAAGGTCAATGTTCTCCATTTTAAGGAGTGCTTCAAGTGAGTGCATTTTGAGATTTAGACTTCTAGCGTTGAGCAGCATGACCCTCAGATTGCATTTGTTTGTAAGTGTTATGGTGGTAATTTGGTCTTTGGAACACCGCCTAAAAAAAGCACTATAGGGGTGGCAAGAGCTTTGCTGAGTATCTGGAAGCCCAGGGGTGACAGATGCAGGCCATATCTGGCAAAGCATTGAATTCTGTCAATCAAGTCATCACAGGCAGATAGATACTGGATCTCCTTAGAATGACACCAGAAACTTAGCCAATTGTTGAAATCAATCATTTTCTGCTTGTACTGTGGAATTATTCTGGGTGATGGTAGGATGCTGCTCTGGGCTAGAGTCTTACCCGCCTGGGCTACATAATCCGAGAGCTCCTCCATGTCTCTTTTCATGTAGTCCAGGGAGGTATGCCTCAGGTCATTCACACCCACATGTACAATGACTGAGTCATATTTGTACCTGTTGCTGAAGGACCTGAGTGTGTGCATTATGTGGCAGCTCCTGTCACCTGACAGGCAGCTGACTGTTACTTTCTCCTTATTCAGAATAGTGAGTGGGACATCAGTGTGCCTCACTATCGAGTCACCTATGACTAGTGTGTTGGGCATGCGGTTTTGCCTTAGGGGGCTTTGGTTGAGTGGCACACTGTTTAGGAGAGTTATGTGTCTCACGATTAGTATTGTATTGTGGTGGTCGAGTGTGTTTCTGCCTTGGAGGTCTCTGCTGTTTGGGTAGATTATTATTGAGAGCCTCCATGAAAGTGGGTGTGTGGTTTGCGTTTTTATGTGAAGGCAATGCTGGTGTGTGTTCTGGAGGTCAATGTGTTCATGTGGTATAGTGGAAGTGTTGACCTTCTCCTCTTGACCTGCTATTCCGATCTTGGCTGGAGAGTGCGTGGCTTCCAATTTGGATATATAAGTGCATCTCTCGCAAGTCTGAGTGTTGGAAGGTAAGAGGAGAGGGTTGTCGGTGTACATGAGGCAGTTGCTACATTGCCTCAGGATGCCCAGGTTCACCAGGTTAATAGGAGAAAGCACAGGGAACTGACCTTTAGACATGCCTGGAGGGATGGGCATTAATAATAAGTACTGGAGCTGTTTCCTTGTAGAACATTTACTGCTGGTAGCACTTTTGTGTGCTACAATAATTGCTACAAGAAGCCTGGTAAAGTGCTAGACTAATAAGCTAGTAAAAGTGCAGGAGAGGAGAGAACTAGTAGATCTAAGGGAAAAATTGAGGAGCAGACTTTGGCACAGCTCAGATGCTTACAAACAGTCCTGGATACAGCAAATCTATATCTGGACTAGACTAATTACAGGAAAGGTGGGAAACAAGCACAAAGTGGGCTTTCAAACTAGAAAGTAGAGAGAAATGGAAAAATTACCCAAACAGCCAATAAACTACAATTTATGGGCCAGAAACCACTCCTCTTGTGGTAGATAGGTTACCTACTGCTTACAACTCCCACTGATAAGCTAGAAGGCTTCCCTCCAATACAGAAAGGCTTGGAGGGGTCAGAAGCTTACATACAGTCCTGGGTTCAGCAAATCTGTATCTGGACTTAACTAGTTACAGGAAAGGGGGGAAGTGCAAATTCGGACTTTTAAACCAGAATGCTAATAAATCCCAAATACTTCCAGAACATCTTTACCTGACAGCTTTCACAGATTCAGTTGAGGAACATGTGATGCTGATGCGGGAAAGTAGTTGCTTTGGATTTTACTAATGGCGCACCACCAAATGTCAGTATGACAACTATCTAAAACATTAGCCATTTGGAATTTTGTGCATTTATGCTTGTGGGGAAGTGAATGTCTTTTCATTTTTGACTTGCCTTATTGTTTAAGTTTCGCTGAATTTGCATGAGATACACGTCTACAGCATCATCTGCTTTTTGTTATCCTTCAGCTGATCAGAAGTCTGGATAGCAGACTGATGGATCAAGTCCAGTGACTCTCTTGGATGGAAAACCCATCGTATATTTAACAGCTGTATTCAGTGATGCATTTGCCTTCAGTTCCATTACTGAATTCTACCATTGGAGATAGTATATTTTAATACCCACTCAAATTTTGGGATGCTCTTTTTTCCCTTATAGAATTTATAGTGTGGACTGGCAATTGCCTTATTAGATATGCATAAATAGATATTCTCTTTTAAATCTTAACTGTTTTACAGCTAACATTATGCTTAGTGATTACTTTATTAAGATCTTGTTTAGCTTCCAGAATATTTACTGGTTTTCTTTACTTTTATTTTAATGGTAGTTATACTGGACATCTGGGGGGAGGGGGGGTCTCACATTTTCTTTTGAGGTTTCTTTTTTCAGTTAGCACTTGTTCCAAAATTGAACCATGTTCAGAGATCAGAAGCATTCTCATTCTCACTGTAGACATCCCATAGTAACCAGGTATAGATATTCTAGCCACATAGCCTGCATTTAACATAATTTCTGTAATATGCAGTAAAGTGAAAAATGGTTATATTAGTGCCCCAGCCCACACTGATGTATTCTTTACACCATAGACACATTTTGCCTATGCAGAAAGAAGATCTGATAAACTTATTTTTAATTAAAGATTCCATATACTCTGCAGTTCACCACTTGTGGATTTTAGTTCCATGGGCACAAAAAGCCTAAAGCCTATACAATAGTTATAAGATCTTTACTTACATTTACCTCCTACTTGTGCATATTCGTGAGCTCTGTAAAAATAAGCACCGTATCTTGTTTTCATTTCTCTGGATGTGGGTAATCTGCAAAAAATATGAGCCACATAGTGTGACTCTAAGCGACTACCTCCCATGCATATAAAAAGCTCTGTCTTCATCAGGAAGAAGAACGGGGACTGGCTACATTAATTTTGTATATGAGCTGATTATAAGCAGTCACTGTAAACCATTTTGCCAGACAAGAGAAGATTAGTGTTACATAATGTATTTCAGGAGACATGAGCCCTGTAAAAGTCAGCACAGCCTCTCATATTACATGTGATGCAAGCATTGATAAAGGACGAGATAGACTGGAAATGTAATAAAGCTTTCATAATTTGTTTCAAGTTATATGAGCCCCACAAAGGCAGACATAGCCTCTGGTATTACATATGATACAAAACAGGATAATAAAGCAGTAAAAACAGGCATTTTCAATGATCAGAGTATAAACCATTCTACTAGAGGGACCTGATGAAGCTCAGGTGAAGGTGTTTTCTTAAATATAGTTCTATAGCAGTAGCTCATGGTGTGTTGTCATGTTTTGTTTGTTAAAAATAAAAAAAAAAAAAAACTTTTAACTAAGAATGAGATTGTACAGGCTGCTTACAGGTCTTTCAGGAATATTCAAATAAGGGACTAACCTCTAAGCTTTGCTTTGCTCTAAGCTCCTTGTTTTTATATCTCCCAGATTTTACTCCATTGAGCTCCCCTGGATCCTCCCACCATTGTCTGTAAATGCCTTTAAATAACTGACCTATTGAATGTAATGTACTAGAGCAAGAACAATCATCCATCTACCTACTTAACTGAATAAACCTGAAACTTCAACAAGGTAGCTTCATTTCTCCCACAGGGAGGGTATAGAAGAGAGAGTCTCCTAGATTGTTAGCTAAAGTGATTTTATCTGGACTAATCCTTTGTACTCTGTTTCTTGGTACTTCTGTCACCCTATGAGTCACAGGTGGGATACCAGCCCTGACTAGAGCTTTCTGGATTACCTGTCTTCTGCTCTATAATTGGGGTCTGCTTTGTGACAGGAACCTGATATTGGACCTTTACTCATTTCTTCCTAGCATGATCTCATTCTCATCATTCTAGTGCGAGGCTGGAGATACTGTAATAGTGGGTAGAGGTCAGAAAACAATAAATTATTAAACTGACAAATCTCTTGAGTAGGGAATGCTGATTCCTGTTAGGTTTTCACAATAACATATTGGGGTAAAATTTATCAATGTCTTGGCTTTTTTTGAAAGAGCCTGTGAACATGCTTTCCATTGCAAGCCTATTAGTAGCACTCAAAATCCTTTGACCATGAATAAGGCTCTGAATACTAATGTGAAATCTCTCTCTACAAGTTGCTTGTAATTTTTGATTGCTCTGAGATGATGATCTTGTTTATATTATAGGGACTTAGTTGGTTTCAGTCTATCGACTCATTTGACTACTTCCACATTCTAGGGTTTTCTCCAGTATACAGCATGCTAGGTGAGTAGAAAGGTAGCTTATTGTTTTAGATATGATCTCACAGGTGGACATACAAAGTCTTTTAATATGTCTTGGTGGCAGGTGCAAACTGCAAAGTCATATTTGCAAACTGTCCCTGAGGTGATGTGAGTAGTTTTCTGTAAGGCCATCTTTGACATCATTTCAGAGACAGAGCACCAAAACTGGAGAATTTTGAATGATTTTAAAATCTGGACTGAAAATGAATCAGTCTTTCACTAGCAGACATCTTTGTTATGACTGGTTTGTTCCAGTGATTACACTACAAATGCTGTATTTTTTATGGTGTTGTATTGCCCTTGGGAATGATCACCCCTGGCATTATGGTGGAACTGATGCTCCCTCTTGACTCATTTCTGAGTAGTACTCTTCCACTTTGGGTATCCTGATTGTGACCTCATCATTTACAAAATATCAGTAGTGACCACTTCCTACAGAACTGTAATGCAGATGATCCTACATCACTTGTAGCAATAATAATACAATAATTTGTCCCCCAGTCAAACTACACTATTTATAATGTAGTTCATGAATTATTATTAAGCATGGGGTCTGAAAGCTGAGAAGGGATGGTTAAAAACTGTAGCATCATAGGTGGAATTGTCAAACTAATGATCTATTCACCTTCTAGAAGTTTGATTGCCATGCACCCATGCTGGTATATCTATCTATCTATCTATCTATCTATCTATCTATCTATCTATCTATCTATCTATCTATCTATCTATCTATCTATCTATCGATCGATCTATCTATCTATCGATCTATCTATCTATCT
The DNA here is from genome assembly GCF_019279795.1 of Protopterus annectens. Classification (NCBI taxonomy): domain Eukaryota; kingdom Metazoa; phylum Chordata; order Ceratodontiformes; family Protopteridae; genus Protopterus; species Protopterus annectens. Next base: position 906,829,687 of record NC_056732.1, read on the forward strand.
ATCTATCTATCTATCTATCTATGTGTGTGTGTGTGTCTGTGTGTGTGAATGTGTATGTGTGAGTGTGTGTGTGTGTGTGTGTGTGTGTGTGTGTGTGTGTGTGTGTTTGTTTGTGTGTGTGTACAGATAGATAGACAGATATAGATAAATATATACTGAGAGAGAGAGAAAGAGACAGAGATAATTATTGAAGGAAGTTAATGACTATAAGTGGAAGCATATTTTGTAATCTTGGAACATTGTGTAATGTAGCTAGCTCTTTTTTGTATTACTGATATTTATTTTTAGTATGACATTCTCTGTTAGCTCTTCCAGCAGTACATTCTGGACATAGACTACATAGACTTTATAATGGCACTTAGAAATTTCTTTTTACACCAATCAGAGGTGACTTGTACATAACCTATAAGAAATAGACTATAATAGTTCCTGAAGCCTTTATGAATTGCTCAGGGTTTCTAAATAAATGATTTTTTTCTAGTAAGGAATCATACCTTTTCAAGGTCTTTCAGGTGGCTTGTTTGAAGGCTAGAAAATGTAGCAGTGTATTCAATAATAGGTTAGATTAGTGCGATATAAAATGGTATAGGAATCTCCTTGCTCTGACTAGACATGCCTTTCAGAAGAATGTGGTGTACAGAATACACTTTTTTTTAAATGTGGGAGATGCCCACCAATCAAAACTAGATAGTTGTCTCCAGTTGTCCCTATATCTTTAATGATGATGTCATTTTTATGATATGACTATTTATTTTGTAATCATAATATATATAATTTTTATTACTTTTATTAACAGTAAATATGAGTATTACTATTGTACCAACAATGCTTTTTTTTCTCAATTTATGATGGACTATTTTGACATTTGTTATTGAAGTTATTATGTTGCCCAGTTAACATCTCTGGTCACCTGTTGTGGGAAAACATTGAATGTTTTAGCAAGGTCAGGACAAACAGCATGTACTGCTGGACAGTAAACGTAAGGCTGATAAACATTATTTTGCTTCTCAACCAAAAATCTTTTACCTGAAAGCAATGTTTGCTCACACAGAAGTTTCTTCTTCATTAGTTTGACTGCTTAAGCTCTTTCATATAGTTGGCAGACTGTGCAGTTCACCTTGTTTAATACATTTCAACTAAGGTAGAAATCATCATGGGAGAAACACACATAATTTCATTCATTCAATCGTTCATTCACTGATTCATTTAATTTCATTTGTTAACTGGGATACAACACTAATCCCAATGAACCATTTTCAGTCCCAGCCTGGTTAAATTCAATAGACAGACGATATCAAAGATGACACTTTCAAATTGATGCATGCATAATGATGAGTACTTAAATGTTTTACAAGTGCATTGTTGACACTGTAACACACATTTAAACTGTAAGATAAGTCACATACCTGGTTCAAAATGCAGCATACACAGTTAATATTCAATATTCGTAATTAGGTGTACCTAGGAGGGGGAGGGCAGAAGGGAAAGAAAAGATACAGTAGAATAATAACAAGATGGGAAAGGTATGAAAGGATGAGATAGGGGAGACTGGTTGGATAGGATAACAAGAGGATAGTATGACATAAATGGGAGCCTGGGGACAGGTGAACAGATTTAGGTTGTGCTACCCACTGCATATCACTTAAAGGAGGTTTGCAATCAAAATATTTATTTGTAATAGCAAATCATAATACTAAATCAACAGTGCATTGTTTTGTTCCTTAACTACCATAATTATGTATTGTCTGTTGCAAGTTTAAGTATGTTGACTATGTACAGGTGCTGATCATGATTTCAGATATGTGTACTTCTACCTGTGGGTCAGAACCTTGTCCAGCCAGGTTGATGACATCATGCCTGGTTGGTCTGGGTTCACCTCTTCTTCAGAGTGTCAGGACTTCTGTAAGGGTAGGAGTCTTGTCATATAAATTATAAGAAACCTTCATTATCATCATTCTTTACAAACTATCACTGGAAATGACCAGTCATAAAAATGACCACTTCCTTTTGTTACTAGGTTACTAAGAGACTAGTTTCAGTACAGCTATAGTCATATTTTTCTCTGATGACCATTTACATAGTTTTGAATCCAGGTTCTTAGAACAGAGCACTAGGACTACTATCAATAGAATAGTTAATAACTCATTAAAGACCATACATCAAAGTTGTTGTTCACTAGGAGCACCACAAAATCAAGGTAGTTGGCTGTAGCAGGCAGTAAACCACTTTATTGCAAAAGTTAAGTGTTTTCATCCATCCACTAGGACTTCTTCAGAACAGTTAAAACAAAAAACATTCACTCCTTATATAGTCCCCTTGTTACAATCATAATAGAATAATTAGAACCAATAATTTATCAGTAAAGTATGCAAATCAAAAAACACCATATATGCTTGTAAATCGTTCTAAATAGATCTATCCAAACATTTTACAGTCAATGAATCTTTAGTGAAACTCTTAGAAAAGGTAGTATAAAAAGGAGTAATGAAAATAGAAACTATAAAAGTATACAAGAGTAAAAATATATTTAACGAATATTAGTTCCTTATATTCCAACCTAATTTTCCCATAAGGAGCTCCTCTGGCAACTTAAGTTGGACACCACTGTTCACCCTGGCCTTAATGATCATATTTTTTTGCAACCAGTATTGAAAATGACAGCAGCCAAATTATGAAGTTTGTTTTTTATTTTGTAGTTCATGTTTCAATGATTGTACATTTGAATACATTTTAAATAGATTTTTACACTTGAAGACTAATAGCTCGAATGCATATGGATCGAACCATATGCATCGAACTATTAATCGAAGAACTAAGAAAAAAATACACAAAATAAAATAATTTAAACTAGTGTAAGCAGGGGGGCACCCCCTGCTACTTAAATATACCAACTCTGAGATCGCACTACATTGAAGTAAATGGAAATCTCCACCTATGGAGATTTCCATTTACAGTTTTGATGTTTTGCGCTTTTGGTGTACTCGTATCGAGAATATCGTATTCAATATTCTCGGACTTCGAGCACATAAAGTAGACCCCTTTTTTGCCCCTTTCCCCTTGCTTCATACTTTTCTGTTCTTCTGCACCAGTCATCCCATCCATTACTGGGTTTATCAGCCTTTTCTTTCATGTCCTGGACTAACACCATTTTTTTTAGGTTGGGGCTGGTATGGATCTTATAGGTATTCTGTGGTATGTTGCTGGCAACTGCTTCCATGGGGTGTATTTTATGTTATGACCTACCCAATTGCCCCTGGATCTTATAGGTATTCTGTGGTATGTTGCTGGCAACTGCTTCCATGGGGTGTATTTTATGTTATGACCTACCTAATTGTCCCTCAACCTTCCATTGCACCCATCCTAAAATTATATGAGGCCTATTCCCCTCTTCACAGACCATGCTTCCCCTTAGACAATGTCAAGATTAACATCCCTCCCCTGGGATAGGCATGCCCATCTTTCCTTGCCATTGCCTAGGACTCCCAAGCAGCTAATCAAATCCGGGTCACCTAAGCTGTAGTTAAGACCTTAGCCCTCCATGCCACACTACTTGCTGACGGAGTGATTGATTCATTTATGTTTAAGTTCATCTGCCCATATTGTTTAAATATGTATTATTTTTATGACATGAGCAAAAATGTCATTTTAGATTTATTGATTATAATGTTTGTTTGTTCATTTTTACTTGTAATAAGCCTAGATTTATCCATGACAAATAAACTGATTTGATTTGTTTGATTATTTCCATAGCAGATGTAGATCTGTTTCTTAGGGCTATGTGTTTTAGTTGAAGGATTAGTCTTTTTATTGGTATAATAGCATGACCATTATTTATCATACCTAAGGAGTAGTGATTTTAGTTTTGCAGTATCCACTTTTGTGCTTTAAACATCACGCTAGTATTTCTTAAAGGAGTGCTATTATCAAGTTTGTTTCTGTATGGTACTGTGAAATAGGCAAGTGTTTTTTTCCAGCACTAATAATCTGTCGATACTTTCCCAGTTAATTCCTTTTGGCAGAGACACAAGTGTGGACTTATGGCCATTTGTGCAATCTTTGACCCATATATGAACTAAATGGTAGCTCTATGATTAAAATCCATGCATCACAGTTCAAGGGTCCATCAGTCCTGACCGCTGGTCTCTGTCTGTCTGGAGTTTTCATGCTCTCCCTTTGTTTCTGTTGGCTCTGTCTGGGCATTAAAGAATATTAATTGATTAGTCACTCTAAACTGCATTTATACTTTCTTTTGTGGACCAGATCATGACTAAAAATGGTTATGGATAGAACAGTTTATTTTCCCAGTTAACAAATTAATAAAGATGTTTGACTTTCTGTGTGTTACAGTTAAGGAAGGCTGGCGCATAATCATGTATACCATCTGCCACAAGTTTTGTAGCAAGTATGTTTTGTGGAGTATAATTCAGGATCAGGTCCATTTTTTTCATTCCCAGTTTTTCTAGTTCATTCATAAAGCAGAAATAGGGAAATACATGTGTCTGTCAATTTTCACTCTTGAATCATTAGCAGTAAGGACTTTGGTGATCCATCTCTGTGACATTTTCTGCTGTAAAATTGTTTCATTTGCAATGTTGTAAGTTCTGCTGAAATGTACAAATAAGTAAGAGGAAGAGATCTGAAATTCTCTTGAGCCTGGTTAGCAGCTATTGAATCCATGAGAGTTACGTAGGGTGTGTCTTGAATGTCATATAGTTTGCAACAAAACGGTACTGTCTGAGCTGAGCTGTGTCGTATTGGACATCAAAGCAAAAAAGGTATTAGATTTGACTACTGTGCCGCTGATGAACAGTAGAAGTGGCATTTTGAGCTACTTTTGGGTCTTTTTATGGCTTGATTGCTAGTATTCTCTAATGAGAGAAAAGGAAGGGAAATGGTAGTGTTGCATGCGTTTATTTTCCTGCAGAAAGCTGAACATTCCTTTTGTTAAGTTTAAGTTTAATTCATTTTTAATTTTCTTTGTTTTGTCTTGCTATAACCTACCTTGAATAGCCTAGCACTTGTATAGGCTAAGCTTTCTAAAGTGCACAAGACTGAGAAAACCCTTCTAAATAGTAGTCGGTGGACCCATGTTCTAATCACATTTCTTCTGGTGACCTAAAGTGTATTCTCCTTTGTTAGCTCACTTGTTCACGGTTATTCTGGTGCATCATGACACCACCCTCATTCCAACATCCTCCTCAACATTACATCCATATCTGCACTTCCCAATTCTGACTTGAGACAGCAAAAAATAAAATAAAATAGGTAAATAAATAAAAATAAAATAATAATAAATAAATAAATAAACAAATTACTTTTCTGTACTTTTCAACTGTGGGAAAATTTAACAGTTTAAGCCACACATGAAATGTTAACATACTTTACTTCTGTTAGCAAATGCAGGTATTGTACTTAGAACCAATCAGGATCTACTGATCTCACCCACTAATACTTTGCATCCAGATTGACTTCCCCTTTGTCCTACTCTAGCTACACTTCTGCATATATGGCTGGTGAGACTGATGGGCCTATAATTACCTGAGCATGAACAGGGGCCACCCTTATGTAGGGAATTCCTGTACAAACCTTGTAGACATGTTGATGTTGAACAGTTTAAGAAGAAGCTCAGAAAGTGCATACTTATGAGAATTCAACCTGGTTTGTTGTCTGTTCCCATAGCAGTAGTATTTTTCAGCCTTTGACAATGATTCTAAGACTTGTTCTAATGTGATTTTGGGGGAAACTAAATTTTCAGGGATACTGAGGACAACAATGTGGGAAGATGGGGTATAGTTAGCACCAGTTTTTTCTGCTAATATTTTGGCTATTTCATCAAAATCAGTGTGTGATATTATTATGGATGAGTTGAGTGCGTTGTTTTTGGTATCCCCAAAATGCATATGGATTTAGTGTCCACCTTTTAGGCCAATAGTGTCCTCCCCAAGACACAAAACATTCATCATTTCACATTACCTTGACAAATTACTTAACCTATAGTCCAAAATAGTTTATTTTATTTGAAAGACTTTTGGACAATGTTAGATCATCTTAGAGGATATTCTTTTACTGGGGATGAAACTGTTTTATGGACACTTGATGTTGCTTCTGTTTAAACCACAATTGATCAAAAGGAAGGATTATAATTTGTCCAAATGTATTTAAATAAAATAGTGAACCTTGATCAAGTTCAAATCAATATTATTATCACACTTTTGGACATAGTTTTAAAGAATTTTTCCCTGTTTTGTTCAGATATATACCAGCAGAAGACAGGTGCAACAATGGGGACAAAAGTTGCACCAGCATTTGCTAACCTGGTCATGTGCTGATGGGAGTGTTTGTATTTGGTTAAGTTGCCACTTTTTAAATATGTAAGGTATTGCAAGAGATATATAGATGATCTGTTTTTTTTTTTTATTTGGGGAGGTATAAATTATTGTTTGAACAGTTTCTTACAGATATTTATAGACCTGCTTGTTGGCTCAAATTTACTAAAGGATCTATAGGCGCTAAAATCAAATTTTTAGATCTTCATAGTCACTTAGAGGTTGAAAATCACTGTTTAAGAAGCAACGTGTTTAGGAAACCAACTTTCAGTAACGGCTATTTGCACTATCAGAGTCATCACCCTAAAATATTAAATTAAACATGTTTGGGGGACAGTTAATTCATTTAAGTTGAATAATTAGTGATGACATTTTTTTAAGTATGAAGTTAATATTTTGACTCAAATATTTACTGAAAGGGGTTATCCAATAGATAAACTTATTTTCATTTGTGAAAACATTTCACAGAAACATTGGTCACATTTTCCACCCATTATTATGAAAGTATTTATTGTCAAAGACAAGAGGGATAACCTGGGGCAAAAAGATCTTGTCAGGACCTGTGTGTTCCCTGTACCTATTAATATTGATAGTATAATTATTAAAAATATCACTAAACAGAACTGGAAAATTACTCAAGGGAACGTAGCATTAGCTAACATTTTAGGTGATTTTCCTGTGTTCATCCATAAAAAATAGGGAATTTGAAATAGCTTTTAGAACACAATTATTGATGCCTATCCAGACTATTAATAACACTAAAGGAACTTCTGCCTGTGGACACTGTAAACAATGTCATTTTGTTAGTAATGTCAGCACTCTAGAATTTAAGCATTTAGATATAGTTATCAGAGTTCCAGAGAGATTCAACTGTCAGAGCGATTGTATTGTATATGTTGCAATTTGTAGCAATTGCTTGCAATTTTATATTGGGAAAAGTATTTGTAAGCTTAAAATTAGGATTAGAGGACAAGTGACAGCTATCAAAAATAGAGACCCCACAAATTATTTGGCTAGACATAGTATTGATTTTGTAGGGTTCCATAAATTTCATTTTTCAATTCTTGACAGAGTTTACATGGATAGTTTTGTTGCCAGTTGTAATAATATTCTTGAGGTTTGGGAATTAAAGTGGCAAATTTTCACTAGAGCAGATATATCTCCCAGACTCAATAAGGCTATTAATGTCAAATGTGTTTTAAAAATTAAACTTTTATAAAGTATGTGTTTTTAAATACATTGTGATAATACCTATAATTAATTAATGTATTGGTATTTAAATTCAATATATAGGTTTTATAAAATTGATGTTAGTAAAGATTTCATTTTTTCCATATACCATGATTTATTGTTTAGAAGTGAAAGGAAGTGATGTAGCTTCCCTCAATGCATTTGGTTGATGTGTTTTTTTGGCGGTATTTTGGTATGTTTAAATATTCACTTGTAATTGAGACTGGATTATATCTGATGAAGTTCCATACAAATTAAAGTGGAACGAAAGCAATAAATTTGATTTCAGTTGTCTCTTTTCATCTTGGCACAACTTGGAAGTCTATCTGGTTTTTAAGTTTGTACTGGATTTTTACTGTGGTCTTTGGGTGATTTTTCTTTAGCACCAAATTTGTCTGCTAATATTTTGGCTATATCCTTGAGATCAGAGTGTGTGATATTATTGTGAATGAGCTAAGTGCATTGTTGGACATGAATCCTTAATTTTTTGACACAATTGAAGAAAGATTTGTTGTCTCAAAGCTATCTATGGTAATTTTAAGTGTGTATTCTGTTTTATATTTCTAATAGAGCTCTTACGTTTCTTGTTTGCATGTTTCAGAGTGGCCTTTATATAGGGGATGGAAATGTATTGCAACTTTTCATTATTTTCCTTTGTTATTCAATTAATTTATATGGGAATTGCAACAGGAAGGTTTATTATTATAGATGAGCTGAGAGAACAGAATAGAAATGATGTGGGAACTGTGGTGAGAGAGAGGCTTCAGAAGACAATCAAGGGCATCATCAGAATTTGTGATAGACTCATGTCAGACTCATGGCAATCAAATTCTAGTGTATGGACAGTACACTCTTCATAATCTCAAGCTATGTTCCACAGCAGGGTTGTAAAAGCAAGAAAAAGAGTGCGTTCAGGCAGCAGTTGCAGGATCTATTAGATAAAGCAAGACAACATGAGTTGGTATTGATAATGGGGGGCTGAAGTGCACATATCAGGACAGACAGAACAGGATATGGGGACTACTTGGGCTAATATGTGCATGCAACAGGAATAAAGAAGGAGAGACCATTCTAAAGTTCTGTCTGGGAAATAGCTTGATAGTGAATAACACATAGTACAGCAAGAGTGGCAGTCACAAGATCACATACAAGACTAGCCAACATGCAACTCAGATTTCCTTTAAGTAAGGAAAAGGCATTGGGCTAGAATGAATGATTACAAAATCATCTTCAGCGAAACAGTCAGCCCATGATATAAACCACTGGTTGCCACAATCATCTGAAAGCAATGGTCAGACACGGCACTAAGATCAACAGAGACCAGGATGGAAACCTGGGTATTGATTGGAAGAAAAGCACAAGAGCTCAAGGAAACACTCCAGGCTCTAGCACTTAAGGAACAAGAGAAAATAGATGAAGATGAAGATGAATGACAAAGCCTCAAAACAGCATGCGTGAGGACTACAGATAGACATGCTGCTGAGCCAGTTATGGAAATAACATACATAAGGAAAGCTGGTGGTGGAATGCAGAAGTCCAGTAAGTCATCAGAAGAAAGAAGGAATATTGGAAAAATGGGAGATAAAAAAGATGGACCAAGCAAAGAAAAAACACTAGCTGGCTAACAAAGAGGCTAAGAAAACAATTACAGTAGCAAGGAACAAGGCACAGCAGATGGTGCAAAGAAAGTCTCTCAGGTTGCAAGGCAAAGACAGAAAAATAAAGAAGATAGTCATCAAATACCTTTCCTAAGGGATGCCAGCAACATCCTGCTAATTAGTCCACAGGACGTCAAAGGCAGATGGAAGAAGTACTTCCAGCAACTTCTAAATTAAGAACCCCCCACATTAGGTGTACTGCCCCAGACACAGACTAGAATGAAAGAAGAAGAAGTGGATCCCACACTACAAGAAGTAAGAACAGCACTGAGGAAAATTAAGTCAGAAAAATCAGCTGGTTTGGATCAGGTCACAGCAGATATGATCAAGATAGTGGGTGAGTTAAGGAAGAAATGATTCCAGAGGGCACTCATAGTGATATACAAATAAAGGCATATCCCAGCTGAGTGGAGAATAAGCATTCTAGTATCAATGTACAACAGTGATGGCGAACCTTTTGGGTTTGGTGTGTCAAAAATTCAGAAAATGCCTAACTTGACTCTGCTTGTCTGTCACCCTACTAAACAAACAAAAAATAAATAAATTAAATAAATAAATAAAAATAAATAAAACAGCATGGCTCTCAATACATCAGGGATAAATCTCAACAGAATCAGGGACAAATCTATAAATAAGGGACATGGACAGTTTTAAACTACTAGTACTAGTAACATGAGACAGAAAAAAATGAATGTGAATTAATATACATTTTCAAAAATAAAATTAGTCTATAAATCTAATTATTGTCATTGTTAAGTTTAAAAAGTTGCCAGTTTTAGGAGAGATTAAGAGGGACAGTTGAGAGAAATGCAAAACAGCAAACTCCTAGAAATGCAGACTACTTGCTCTTTGCAGATGTGTAACCATGAAGAGAAAACAATGCCAACACTGTCCTTTGCAGACTTTATTGAGAAAGTATACCAACATAGTCTTTGAGGTTAATAACTTCCTTACCTATGCAGCAGTGTTGTTGAACTGGTTCCTGGCACAAAATAATTCAATGCACTTCACACAAGCAACAAATGCAAAAGCAGTTTATTTGGTAACTCGGGTGGTGGTGAATGTTGGTGTGTCACCCAAAATGTTGTGGTGTGTCACCTTGACACGTGTATCATAGGTTCGCCATCACTGGTGTACAAGGACGAAGGGGACATTCACAACTATTGGCAGTATAGAGGTATCAAACTCTTGTCACACTGCATGAAAGTACTGGAGAGGGTGACTGATAACTGAATAATGCAGAGTAGTAGAAAGTAAGATGGGAGATAAGCAGTTTTGTTTCAGAATAGGATGTGATCCAAATGACCCAATGTTTGCAGTAAGACAGTTAAGAAAAAGCTAGAAATGAGGACATAGTCCAACTGTGCATTCATTGAGGAAAGCATATGCCAAAGTCCCAAGAAAACTAATTTGGGCAATTCTGCAATGGTTTGAAGTCCCAGAAACACTGGTCAAGTTAGTGCAGGCTATGTATAAGGACCTAATGACAAAAGTGTGTACAGTGTGGACTCAAAAGAGGGGATCCCAGTGGAAGTGGTTGTTTCCAAGGGTTCATCTCTGAGCCCACTACTGTTCATATTGGTAAAAGACTACATTAGTAAACAGGTTGTGGAGACAAATCAAAGCTGCTCTATGTAGACAAAGTGACATTACAGGCATACTGTGAACAAGAATTTCAGCAAATGATAAGTTAATGGAATGCAAACCTGAAGATGCACAGGATTAAGGTGAGTATAGATAAGACAGTTGTAATGGCAACAAATAGGGGAATTCAGGAAAAGATGAGAACTGAGATAGAAGGGAAAATAGTAGAACAGGTTAACAGTTTCAGTTATCTGGGAGGGGTAGTTGTGGAGAAAGGAAGTCTGAATGAGGAGGTCACAGCTGGAATCAGAGGGGGTACACAGCTTGCACAGAGTTTCAGGGGTAGCGTATGAGAGAAGAATGCAAAGAAGATGAAAAGTAAGGTGTACAAAATAGTGGTGCACTGCAGTTAGTACTACTGCATGGTACAGAAACCTGTGAAGTGAATGCAGAGCCGCTGAGCAATTTACAGGTGATGGAAAATGCCTGTGATGGGTGGTGGGATGTATACTGTGGGACAGATAAAAAAATGGTGGCATCAGAGCAGAAGCCCAAGTAGCTCCAATTGCAGAGAATGTCGAAGAAAACAGATTATAGTGATTTGTGCACATGTGCTGGAAAGCAAATACAATCTGATGAAGAATATTTGGGACAGACAGGAAGAAGAAATGAAGGTATCCAGCAATGAGATGGATGGATTGTGTGAGAGAAGACCTGCAACAGTCAGGCATGACTGTTGAAGAAGGCAGGAAAGTGGCACTAAATTGAGAGAAATGGTGACAGTTGATGTGACACTCGAATTCCATGTAGAAGAAGGGAGAAGGAGGTTAATGATGATGATGCAACAGAAAGGTTTATTACATAATTTCCTGCTATATGTAGAGTGGATGAGTACTGCCTTTTTTATGTAGCTGTGTAGGAGCTGGTAAATGTGGGAGATGAAATGCAACATCCCTGTTGTTTGGGTTTACTTACCAGGGATTGCTGAGAATTTTACGTATGTCTTCTACAAGATGAAGTAGGTTTACCCTGCAGAAGTCCCTACAGATGTTCTCATTTGTAATAAGGTAGTACAATTATGTCTGACCTAACAGGTGCACATGAAAAGGCTAGGGTGCTAAGGACCAGGTCAAGGGTTTAAGAGGCTCTAGTGGGTAGTTTTATTATTTGCTTGTGTGCATTGGTATTAACAAAGTCTAAGAAATGCTAAGCATAACTGTTTTAAAGGTGTAACTGTGCCAGTCAATGCATGCATAATTGAAGTTATTTAACAATAAGATCTTTGGTTTGATATTTAGTGCCTCAAGAGATACTAAGAACATTTATATGATCTCTGGGTGACATTGATGGGGATCTGTAGCTAGCAATGAAGTAACAGCTGGATTTGTAAGGAACTCAGAATTAGGGTTATGGGTAATTTGATGTGAGGTAATTGTGTTCCTAACAAATACAGCTTCTCTTCCACAGTTAGCCAAGGGTCTACAGGCATGATATGTGCTAAACTCTGGTGTAGAGGGAAGTGCTGTTATTGCACTGAAACCATGTCTAAGTAACAACACAAATATGAATGTGTTTGAGTTGCAGGACAGCTTCAGGTTCTGACATCTTTCTGTTTACACTCCTGGCATTGAGTAGTGCCACCTTGATGTACAAATTTGAGTTTGAGTCTGTTATGTAGGAATACAGAGTAGGGAGTCTCTGGCTTGTAGTACTAGTTATACTACTGGACATAGTGCTAGTTATATTGGTCTTACTACTGTAGGTAGAGACCAATATGACTGCTAAGTAGTTAATGGATATTGGATAGATCCCTTAGTTTTGTTTGCTTTTTTTTTTGTCCTCAGATAAAGCACTGTGTAACACGCACTAGCTGCTGCTTCCTGTACCCCCAAGAAACAATTTAGTTACACGCTGTATAACACACAGCAGCTGTTAATTCCTCTAATATATGTAATACTTTAGGGGTGGTGCTCTCCACCCTCCCTTCTATTGTTCACAAACATTGAATACTTACCACACTTCATTCCTTATTCCACACCTATGACATTATGAAACAACAGTCTGCTCTCAGATCAGTTAGTGTAGCCTCATGCCAGTTTTACTTTCAACAAACACTAGAACATCTAAGACATGGAATTGCTTAACTTTGCATGCAGATTAAGCTCTCACATCAAACTACTGTGGGTAAACACCTCACTTCCACAAGACTGCACCAGATACTACATGTTACCAGCCCAATAATCTATGCTTACGTGAGCGAAAAGGACTTACCTAATCTTCCTAGTCTTTACCAGAAATTTTCTGCCACATGTGCAAGAAGTGTCTTCTATTCCTGCACTTACCAACATGACACCTGCACTTTGTTTCCAAAGGTCACTACAGAGGTACGCAGGAGCCCATAATGCTATCAAAGCAAGCTACCACTCAAGGAAATGTCCTAGTCTTTGCTGTTCGATAATTGCCTGGCAAGAACAGGATGACTGTGAGTTGCCTATGTAAGACCAGAATCCATGATGTCATAAGGGCCCTGACAACATGACAATTTCACTTATGACCAAATTGTGGTCCATGTGGCAGTGAAAGACCACAGGTGCTCTACCCTAAAGGACATGCAAAAAAGATATGATAATATACTATGTATGTGTCAAAGTCAGGGAAGACACTTGTCTTTAATAACATCTTTTCCTCAATTGGAATGATGCCTAAATATTAGGTACAAGATAAAGAGATACCAACAATTGACTAAGTAGTTGATGTTATTAAAGGGGGATCTGGTATGTCTGTGCCTGGGAATGAGATGGTAAATAAGGCATCATGATTCATAGGTTCAGGGGTTCATAGGTTTATAAGTAAGAACTAGGCTAAATGCCCTTGCAGGCCATTTTAAACCTAGCCAGTTTCCCTTTTTGAGCTCAATTTAACCTATCACATTGGTTTAGAGATTGGTCTTATCCATCCTATGGTAGATAATTATAAATTACCCCTAATGAGAATATCTGGGATCATACCATAGTTAATTTGAGGGGACCCATAGGATAAAGAATTTAGGCGCTACCTCTGTCCATTAGTAGTACAGGGGGCAGCTATGAGGTAAATGTTCTGTTTTTCTTCTATATATCCAAGTTATGCTTAAATATGGACATGGATAAACTTTTTTATGTGGATGGGGAGTCTGTTCCACAGTAGCAGTATCATCTGTGAGATATACCTGTCTCTTAAAATCATTCTGTTGATACTGCAAAAAAGGTTTAGATCCCTAGGCTGAGTGTTTTTGATGTTTGACTTCCTGATGTGCAGGAAATCCATCAATACTGGGTCAGAGGACACCTTGTATGCCAGACTGCTTTGAGTCAGTACACGTAGGACATATTTAGGTCTTGTATCCTTTTAGTAAGGTATCTCTGTATGCTTTATAGGCATGCATTTATAACTGCTAGGTTTCTTAACCATGCATAAGAAATATGGATATAAATTTAATTATACAATGTTCTTATAGAAATGTAGAAACAATGTTATGCAAAATTATTCATCAGCCTTTATGTTCATTCCTCTGCATTTATATTCATGAGATCTGTTACAAAAATGTTAATCCATTCATTAGATAATATATTAGTCTCTGATTAAAAAAAATCTTTCCAGTAAAAACTGTTTAATTCAGTGGAACAAAAGCCATTTTAATAATAACTCTGTGATCTTGAAATGTTATTAAAAATTAGAAGACAGCAGAAATTCAGTAACTGTATGTTTATAGATAGATTTTGTTAGCAGGCAGCCCAAACAAAATGAACTGAAATAGTATGTTATTGGCAAATATTTAATTCATGCTTGTTCCAACCTAACAAATAGGTACGTATATATGATTGACTGTTTATAAAGCATTCACTAAATATATGTAAATAATTTCCATGCATGAACCAGTAAGGAAGACTAAATATCTTCATTTAACTGAGCTGAATTTCAAGATAAAGGTCTAAAATTCAACATATATGGTGCAATTTCCAGATTGTAATATCAAGTCAAACATGGCCAGGTGATGCACTGCTTTGTTTCATCATGCATTACCAAGAAGGGTTCAACACTGATAGTAGAATTTCTGAACATTCTTGACTTTTATAACAAAACTGTTCACTAAAATAATATTTTTTTAAAGCTAATTATGAAGACCATTAATCATTAACAACTGCAATGTTTAATACAGGAGCACAGAAAAAATATTAGGCAAGTGATCACAGGGACCTTAAGATGCCTTGCTATAGGCTATGTTAAGTAGACATATTTAAAAGTTATGTGCATCCTTTATAAGTACTTTATAGTGTCAACCTCCCAAATCAAGGAGGGTCATCATATGTGATATGTGAAAAAAAACGCATCGTTATTGCAATGCATCCAGAGAATTATGCAGATTTTCCCATTAATCTAAAGTCTTCCAAAAGGCATTTTTTGTGTCCTATTCTTTACATCATAGCTGTGCTTTATCTTTTTGATAACTTTGATACACCCTAAGATTCATTAACAATGGTGTAGGCTTCGCCCGAAGCTTGCACGATTATAGCATGTTAGTGTGACGAACAGCAGTGCTTACTGAATATGAATGTTGCCCATCACACTTACACGTTTCCAAGCACTGTTTTGTGGCCAGCAGTATTGTTGGTCACCATGAAACAGTGCTGGGAGTATGAGCACACTATGTAAACAAAACTACTTACCTGCAGGCAAACATCTTATGCGAACACGGGCAGGCAGCTTATACGAAGTAAAAGCAAGTGACTTGTAATCATGTAGATGCAGGGGACGTGAAACTGGAGTAATTTACACAGAATACAGTATTAATAGTGCAGGGATAATTATGATGGTAGAGTAAATGGAAAAAAAATGCTCAGTTAATGCATTCAAATGTGATGATGTCACAAAGAAATATTTTCAATAGAAAGATGTCTGTATTGATGGTAATAATAAATAATCATGTTTCTAAGTGTTTACCCATTTATATAACTTATAAACCGGCATGCTGACTATTTAGGTGAAATGGACATAATGCAACACTGTAACAAAGGGGAATAAATGTGATATAAATGTTAATATCATGCAAAGTTGAGATAATAGTTAACAGACAGTGGATACATAATGGGGCATTTGGATCCAGTGCAGTTGCTGACTGTGACATGTACATAAATGGAATGCATATGTGATAACTGCAGTACTGTGTCCTGAACTGCATCCTGTGTAAGCAATGCATGTGCTGTACAGTAGTTCTCTCATGCACAGCTGAAAGGGACATGTTTTAACATTTGTCATTGGACAATTATAGATGGGGGGTATATTACTTTGACATATGTCTTAGACAAGCATTTGTTTTACATATATGTGCATCATAATCAGTAATAAAGTTGCAATGAAAATGCACAAGTGACAAATCTGATGACATTGCAGTAGTTTGAGGTCCCCATTTGTAAATGGAGAATATCTAATACAGGATTGTGTTGGACATACTTATAAGACATTACAGTGAACACTGTCATAACAGCATGTAAACAACACAAGCACAAAAAAAAACACACAAGAAAGTGTCTGAACACAGGCCCAATCACACTTTATGATGATCTGACATAATGCTATTCAGGAAGATACTATATAAGTCCTAATGTGCAATAAAGCTGTACAATGGGAAGAAAGCAATTACAGTAAGACATAAATGTTTAGTGGAAGACATGAAATTTAGTGCATTCTTATTTGAAAATTAAGTAATGCATGTAAACAATCACTGACATACTCAACATTTTCATCTTGCTAAACTTGAACACATGCCAGAATATATATTAGAAAGATGCGTATCAATCTGTGATGGCACAGAACTATGCACAATGTGTTTCATGACAAGCACACTTGAAGGGCTTACAGTACTTCCTTATTGTAATGGGTATGGATCCCTTAGCATGGAAGCTTATGCCTTAAAAATATTGCCCTCTGTGCAATAAATACTTCCTTTGCCTAAGCCACTCCTATGTGACACAGTTTTGTGACAGACAGATGTTACCATATTTGACCACCTGCCTGTCATACTACACAATCTGCACAGTTGTGTACTGAATGCATGTTGTTGTCTTTCGGCTTTTCCTGGTTAAGGGTCGCCACAGCGGAACTCAGGTCCGCTAATGATTGGCAGTAGATTTTGATGAACGCCGAGGTGTCAGCTCAACGTTCAACCTTCAACGAAGGCACGCCCATTTACGCATGTCTTTTGAACTCCCACCCAACCGCGGGGAAGACATGCAGACTCCACACAGAAGGCACTCCCTGCACTCGAACGGGAGAACCTCTTGCTGTGAGGCAACAACGCTACTGCTGCACCACCGCGGATTGTGTACT
Source organism: Protopterus annectens (assembly GCF_019279795.1). Taxonomy (NCBI): domain Eukaryota; kingdom Metazoa; phylum Chordata; order Ceratodontiformes; family Protopteridae; genus Protopterus; species Protopterus annectens. The sequence goes on from NC_056732.1 coordinate 906,846,851, forward strand.
GAATGCATATGCCACAAAATATAGCAATGGATCTTGTTACAAATAAATGAAATGAATATGTAAAGTAGTAAAGGACTTTTAAGGATAATGTGTACAATATGATTTTGTCAGAATGGTGACAAGGAGATAGCTATGTTAATGTTCACACAACTGGGAACATTGCTATATGAAATGATGTCCATACATTCACTGCTGAAGTATTCTTAACATGAAATTGTCTGCCATGGAAGCCCAAACATCCATCCAGTCTATCAAGGACTACGTGTTGCTTTAAAAAAGTACGGCAAATGTCACACAAATGCTCATTGCATAGCGAAGGGCATAAAGGTGATATTCATTTTCTCGGAAGGGGATGTTTCCTTTTGCATTCCCTCCACTTCCTCTCATTCCAAAAGTCCTGTTTAAGATTCAGCAGGATGTTCCCAAAATCGTGTTGCTGACTCCCTTTGGGTCACAACAGCACTGGTTCCCTGTACTTCTGCATCTAGCCAGAGGCAATCATCATATGTTACCTCACAGGGTGAATCTAATCACATAAGACAAGGGATCTCTCATCCATCCCCACCTGCCCACGCTTCAGCTGACACTGTGGTGACAGGATTTTGATTCCTCACAGACACCTTTTTTCTGAGGACATGCTGCAAGTCCTGCAGGAGGCCAGGAAATCTACTAATAGGAAATCCTACTTATCAAAATGGAAGAGGTTTTCTATTTGGTGCCTTTCTTGTAACCTGGACCCATTTACTGTAGATGTTCCTTTGGTTCTCTCTTATTTGTGTGAGTTGCTCAATGCTGTTTTTGCCTATACTTCTATTAAGGACCACATATAAGCTATCTCTGCTTGTCTGTCTTTTTCTCATCCTTTAGCTTCTAGATTTGAGGTTAAACAATTTCTTAAATGTGTCCTTAATATTAGACTTCTCAGGAAGCATGTTCCTCTAATTTTGTTTTGTAGAAGTGGACTTAGGCTCATTCGGAGCCTGCTGCTTTAGTTTCCTTGCTACATTTTTCCTGGAAGACTATTCTTTTGTTAGTTCTTACTTTTGCCAGAGGGGTGCCTGAGTTGCAGGCCCTTATGGCTTGTCTTCTTTTTTTTGTTTTTTCATGATGACAGGGTGTCTTTGCGTACTAACCCTTCTTTTATGCCTAAGGTGGTCCATGAGCTATCACTGAATCAGTCTATTAATCGGCCTACTTTTTTCCCCTGTCTGCAATCTGACAGTCAGATGGTGCTGCATACTTTGGATGTGCTTAGGCAACTCAGGGTTTATTTGGATAAGACTAAGGCTATTAGAAAATATGATCAGTTATTTGTTTTTTTTTCATCCTAGATCTTTGAGACATGCTGTATCCAAGCAAACTATTTCTTCTTGGATTTCTAAGGCTATTTCTTTTTGTTATACTTTGCATGGCAAGAGCCTTCCTTCTTCAGTTAAGACCCATTCTACTACAGCTGTGGCTTCTTCATGTGCTTTTTTCAAGGGCTTAGATATTAATTTTATTCTTGAGTCATCTACCTGGATTTCTGTGCAAACCTTTAATAAGCACTACCAAGCTGGATGGTATTTCTGGAGCTATGGATGGTTTTTGATAGTGTTGTTCTTCATGTTTTGTTAGGGGGCTTTTTTGCACCTTTCCCCTCCCAAGTTTTCTCTTGAGCTTTGGACCCACTCCCATCTGTTAAGAATACTGCAGCAGTGAATGCAAGGACATCGTAAAGTTGTGTAAAATCTTACCATAATGGTAGATGTCCTTGCCTTCATTGATGCAGTATTCACTCCCTCCATCCCCCTAGTCTTTTGCCATCCTGCATGTACAGATTACCTCTTAGGGTTTCTTGGACTGTGTTCTTACTGAGGCATTCATTTCTGATTATGGTAGGCTTGAACATCACCTTTATGCCCAATGCTACACAAGGAACATTTTGGTGACATTCAGTGTACCTTTTAAAAGGAACAAGTAGTCTTTAAACTGGCCAAATATTTAGGCTTCTACAACAGGGAATCCCATCTGTTAAGAATACTGCATCAGTGAAAGCAAGGACTTCTACCATTATGGTAAGATTTTGCACAACTGTACTTTTCTCAGCCAAAGAAGCTGTCCTTGTTGTTTTGTCCAACAACATTGGCTCAGATTTGAACCGCACATTGTCTGTGTAGATATGCTATCCAATTTATTACTGAATGCATGTGGTGCAGGAGCGCTTACACCACAACATTCACAGTGTGAAGATAGGTGAAGGCTGCCAGCCTAGCCAGATAGAATTTTGTAGATAATTGTGTCATTTGTAAATATTAATGTAAGCCACAGGCTTGTTCCCTTAAATGTGAAAAGACTGCATTGTATATTTAACTGCAAAAATGTAACAGTGCACTCTGCTGTAAGAAAGCTAAGGCAAGCATTTCATGATTGTCTCTGATATTAAAATTTGGAGCCGATATGTCTAGAGGGAGGCATCCTGCCTATTTTTTTTAAGGCCAGAGTTAATGGCTAGAATTTGCATGTATAAATGTCCTTTATTGCTCTGGTTTTTGACCAGGTGTAAAGAATGTAAATCTAGTTTCTGTTAGCCTGGGAACACCAGAGAAGTGTGAAGAATGATGTCATGTGAAGCAGCTCTATGTTATCAATTTAAAGAGAGAGAATCAGAGAGCTCTGAGCATTTTGTCTTGAGAGCAGTCAACTCACCAGCACTGCCTGTTTCTATATGTAAGTTATTTAGAACTGTGTTTTCTCTTAGAAATAGCTAGGAATTAGGAAGATTAGACAAAGTGTTTTTCTGTGATGTTAGAACTTTTCTACGGTATTATTTTAAGTATTTCTCTGTGATCTCTGAACTCTTGACTAGCACTGTGTAGTAAGAAGTATTGTCTTGTGTTTTTATTATTTATTATTAAATATTTTTAAACCTGTCAACTGTGGCTATTTTATGTAGAGATAATTTAAGCTCTAAGTATACACTGCATGTATGCTGTACCAAGTCACTCCAAGTAAGTCTTGACTGTTAGGTCACACTTACCATTTGGATAATAGTATTGCACAGTAATAATTGGACACCCTTTTAAGGGTCTTTGAGTAGCTGATAAATAGTGGGTGGTGGCAGTGACTGCTACCGTATAGTTTGGGTAAAAGGGGCACAGCTGGAGAACCTGTGCCAGCCTTCCCCGAGGTAGTCTGTGTGGTTGTATAAACTCTTATCTCAATGTGTATGTGTGTCAGCTACTTGGGCAGGGACTCGAAGCACGTTTTGGACAGAGAGGGTGCTGGAGGTTTTAGCTTGCCCACTAGGCTGAGATCTGGACCCTATAGCTGTGTCAGTGGGGACTCTTATTGGGGACCTGGAGAGAAAGGGAGAAACCAGCCCCAGACTGACTGCGATCTCTGTGTGCTCTTAAGGGAAATTATACTTTACTGTGTGTGTATTTATTATTCTTTCCCTATATGGACATCCTTCACTGGTGTTAGTGGTGAGGATTGAAGCTCCTTGATTGCTGGGCCAGGGCACGGGCATCACATATTAATTGTTTGGCAGTGGTGGGATATCCACAACACATATTAATTGGTTGGCAAATACTAATTGGCTTGTAGTGATGTGGGTAGAATGAATTCCTGTAACTTCTGTACAGTGATCACTGAAGGTGTTTTGTACTCTAAATCAGCCATGCAGTGAATACTCAGAGTTCAGATCACAATTGTTTTATTTCTTTTGTTAGCTTAGTCAGGGAGAGCAGGCAGCATGTCAGCAGAGGAATACAGAATGCTGACAAGGAGCCAGCTGGCTGAGATGTGCCAGGCTAGGGGACTGGTGTATGGAAACCTGATTAAGGCAGACATGATTGCAGCTTTGGTCACAGCTGCATCAGAAAACAGCAACCAGGAGGATGATTATACAGCAGTGGAGATGTTCCACCCTCAGAAAATAGACAGCTCAGCCTTTCTGCAGAGGACTAAAAATCCATCTGGAGCTAAAGAGACTTGAGATGGAGGCCATGCATTTGGAAATAGAAGCAGCTGAGAGACTGAGATGTCTGCAGGCTGAGGAGGATGAACAACTGCTATGCCTGGAAGCTGAGGAAAAGGAGAGGCAGAGGCAGCATGATAGGGAGATTCTGACTCTTCGCCAGAGTCATAGAAGTAATGGGGAAGGGAGAACCTGGACAGCAGAAGCATAAAAGGTCAGTAAATTTCTTCTGCAGTTTAAAGAGGGGGATCATTTTGATAGTTTCATTCATATGTTTAAGAGGGTATGTAAACAATATGATGTTGATCAGAGGCCCTGGGTACAGTTCCTGATCCCCTTACTCCACAGTAAAGCTGTAACTGTGTTGTCTAAACTTGCTGATTGTGAATATTTTGATTATACTGCTGTTAAAATCACTTGTTAGAATGTTTTAAGCTAACACCTGAAATATATAGGAAAAACTTTTGTGAGCATAGACGAAAGGCAGATGAAAGTGTGTGTGAATATGTTGCTGAACTCAGCACTTATTTTCATAGGTGGGTGAGTGGATGTCAGTTCACCACTTTTGAAGGGTTGTCAAAACTTTTGGTGCAGGAACAAGCCCTTAGCACTTTGAGGACATGAGGATCTGGTTAGCTGATAGACAATGTGCTACTTCAGATGAGTTGGGGAAGAAGGGAGACCTATACCTAGAAAACAGGTGATCCCTGCACAGGAAAGGGACCCCAGTACTGCTCATGGGTCTAAGGAACCCATGATGGGTAGCACAGACTGCCTCAACAGATTGCCAGTAGTAGGGGAAGCCACTAGTCCAGTGACATGTCCAGGACCTAGGGGTAAATGTTTTAAATGCAACCAGTGAGGCCATGTGGCATACAGATGTCCATGGAGGCAAGGTGGGGAACAAAAGTTGAGAGAGCCAGTAAGTGGGAAAGACAAAATGCCAATAGTAGGTTGTCTTCAGACAACAGGGGTACCGAACTACCATCCTGCAGATGTCCCGATAGGGAAGGATTTGGATGAGGCAGTACCATGTGCTTATGCACTTACACGCAGTCAGGCTATGAGACAAGCATGTGGGTCTGGTAGCATGAGGGAGGCCCAGACAGACTGCAAGTGGTTACTTCAGGGAGAGGGCTACTCTGTAGCAGTGAGACTGAAGGTGAGCCACAGCTGCTTGTGGGTACTGATGTTCCCTTGGGCAGAGTAACTGCAAAGGTAGAGGTGAGTAGTAGAAAACTGTCTGACAGTGAGGCACCACTGTGAGAGGATGCCAGACTTCCTGTGGAAGGGGAGCTGGTAAGGGTTACAAAGAGGGAGTAGAGACAGGCTAAGCTCTCAAACCCTACATTGCAAGACCTGAGACAGGTAGCTAGTGAGGCACCTAGGCAAGGTAGGAGACAGGGTGAGAGCTCCTTTGATGCCTTTGCCTGTGATTGAGGAGCCATTTCAGAGGATAGCTATGGATATATTGGGGCCTCTGAGTACCCCAAGTTCCACAGGGAAAAAGAATATCCTAGTGGTAGTGGATTATGCTACACGATACCCTGAGGCAGTGACTCTGTCCTCCATTGAGGTAGAAAAGGTGGTAAAAGCTTTGTTAGAGAATTTCAGCAGGGTAGGTTTTCCAAAGGAAATACTGACTGACAGAGCTGCCAATTTCATGTCAGACCTGCTGGCTTGTCTTTGGAAGTACTGTGGGGTAAAGCACCTGAAGACCACCCCCTACCATCCCCAGACTAATGGTCTCATGGAGAGGTCAAACTCTACAATCAAGTCCATGCTATAGGCATTTGCAGACCAGTTTAAGAGGGAGTGGGACAAATATTTGCCCCATCTGTTGTTTGCTTACAGAGAGGTTCCCCATGAATCCACAGGTTTTCCACTCTTTGAGTTGCTGTATGGGCATAGGGTGCAGGGACCTCTAGATTTAATTCAAGATGAGTGGGAAGATGAGTGTGAACCTTACAAGGAATCTGTTGTGGCATATGTCCTAAACCTCAGGACAAGGCTCAGGGAACTCATGGGCTTGGCCCAGGAGAACCTGGCAGAAGCCCAACAACAGAAAAAGGTGTGGTATGACAAGAATGCTTGAGCTAGAGAGTATGCTGTGGGGCAGCAGGTAATGGTTTTCATTCCTGTCAGACACAGCAAGCTGCAAGCAGCTTGGGAGGGACCCTACAAGGTGGTAAGAAAGGTAAGTGATGTTAAATACATGGCGGAACTGCTAGGCAGGAGGCAGGAGCACAAATTGTACCATGTTAATATGATAAAACCTTACCATGATAGGGAGGCCCTTGTGCTGAGCATTTGCAGTAGATTGCAGTAGGAGTCTGAGGGAGATCTGGTGACTGATCTCCTCAGTTAGGCTCAGACTGGCACCTCAGTGTTAGGGGTAGCAATGTCCCAGCAGCTATCTCCTACTCAAGTTAGAGAAATCCCAGCAGTGTTACAGGAGCTTGGGGACATGTTCACTGGGAAACCAGGGTGCACCCATCTGATGCAGCACCAGGTGGATGCAGGACCCCAAATGCCTATTAGGTACACCTTTTATAGGGTGCCTGAGAGAGGCAAAGAGACTCTGAGTGAGGAGATACAGGAGATGTTGGGACTAGGGGTGATTCAAGAGTCCAACAGTCCCTGGGCCTCCCCAGTAGTGCTGATGCCAAAGAAGGATGGCAGCACCAGGTTCTGTGAGGACTACAGGAAATTAAATAGTCACACAGAGTCAGATGATTAGCCTGTGCCTAGGACAGATGAGGCCCTGGAGCAGCTGGGTGGGACTAAGTATCTTACAATGACTGATGTTAACAAGGGTTACTGGCAGGTGCCCTTGACTCCCAGTGCTAGACAGAGGTCAGCCTTTGTGACTCTTTGTGGCTTGTATGAGTTCACAAAGATGCCCTTTGGGATGAAAAATACCCCATCAACATTCCAAAGGCTGGTAGAGCATATCCTAGCAGGAGAAGGAGGGTTTGCCCTTGCTTACCTATATGATATTGCCATCTACAGCCATTCCTGGCAAGAGCACCTTCGGCATGTCAGGGAGGTGCTGGGCAGACTACAGAGGGCAGGGTTGACCATTAAGCTGAGCAAATATCAGGTGGGTATGGCAGATGTCTCTTACCTAGGACATAGAGTGGGGAGTGGTAAGATCAGGCCAGAACCTGCCAAAGTGGAAGCCATACAGGCATGGCCTGTACCTGTTACCAAAAAGCAGGTGAGGACATTCTTAGGGACAGCAGGGTACTACAGAACGTTCATCCCCAGTTATAGTACCATAGCTGCTCCCCTCACAGACCTGACAAGGAAGAACAGAGCCAGCCAGCAAAATGCCAGGTTGCTAAGATGGAGCCTAGGGTTGCAAGCATATGATATGGCAGTGCAACAGTGGGATTAGCAATGCCAATGCAGATGGGCTGTCAAGACAGGGAATGGGGTACGGTATACTCAGATAGATGTAACCCTCTCAAGCAATGTTTCTCAAGGGTCACTTGAAAAACTAGCTTGAGTTCTCCCGGGTGGGGTTTGAAGATAGGTGAAGGCTGCTAGCCTAGCCAGATAAAACTTTGTAGATAGGTCTGTCATTGGTAAATATTAATGTAAGCCACAGGCTTGTTCTCTTAAATGTGAAAAGACTGCATTGGATATTGAACTGCAAAAATATAACAACAGTGCACTCTGCTGTAAGAAAGCTAAGTCAAGCATGTCATGACTGTCTTTGATATTAAAATTCAGAGCTGACATGTCTAGAGGGAGGCATCCTGCCTATTGTTTTAAGGCCATAGTTAATGGCTAGAATTTGCATGTATAAATGTCCTTTATTGCTCTGGTTTCTGACCAGGTGTAAAGAATGTAAATGTAGTTTCTGTTAGCCTGGGAACACTAGAGAAGTGTGAAGAATGATGTCATGTGAAGCAGCTCTGTGTTATCAATTTAAAGAGAGAGAATCGGAGTGCTCAGAGCATTTTGTCTTGAGAACAGTCAACTCACCAGCACTGCTTGTTTCTATATGTAAGTTATTTAGAACTGTGTTTTCTCTTAGAAATAGCTAGGAATTAGGAAGATTAGACAAAGTGTTTTTCTGTGATATCAGAACTTTTCTACGGCATTATTTTAAGTACTTCTCTGTGATCTCTGAACTCTTGACTAGCACTGTGTAGTAAGAAGTATTGTCTTGTGTTTTTATTATTTATTATTAAATATTTTTAAACCTTTCAGCTGTGGCTGCTTTATGTAGAGATAATTTATGCTCTAAGAATAAATTGCATGTATATAGTGATGCTGTACCAAGTCACTCCAAGTAATTTGGATAATAATATTGTACAATAATAATTGGACACCCTTTTAAGGGCCTTTGAGTAGCTGATAAATATTAGTGGGTGGTGACAGTGATTTCTACCGTATAGTTTGGGTAAAAGGGGCACAGCTGGAGAACCTGTGCCAGCCTTCCCCAGGAGAGTCTGTGTGGTTGTATAAACTCTTATCTCAAAGTGTGTGTGTGTGTCAGCTACCTGGGAGGGACACGAAGCACTGGTTGGACAGAGAGGGTGCTGGAGGTTTTAGCTTGCCCACTAGGCTGAGATCTGGACCCTAAATCTGTGCCAGTGGGGATTCTTATTAGGGACCTGGAGAGAAAGGGAGAAACTGGCCCCAGACTGACTGTGATCTCTATGTGCTCTTATGGGAAATTGTGCTTTACTCTGTGTGTATTTATTATCATTTCCCTATATGGATGCCCCTCACTGGTGTTAGTGGTGAGTATTGAGGCTGCCTGGGCTTAACTAGTAGGATATTACAAAATGACTTGATATTCCTTTCTGCAAAGTAAAAATTGAGAATAATATTGTCATACAGTGTTTTTTGTGTATTTTGAAATTGGGTATCTGTAGTTTCATGATTTTTGTCTTTTTAATAGTCAATCATATGGGAGTTGGGCATTGAAAGCAGTCCTGTGTGGACAGGCCAGAGAAACAGCAGTGTTCTTGTCCCATGTAATGACATACTTATCTGGTAAGATTATATATTGTCATCCATGCACATTGTGTTGCTGTGAGGGAGATGTACCTTTTTCAAAGTATGAGATGTCAATGACAATCACAATTGTAAACCAGTATATTATCAATCAAACATTCCTGCCAGTTCAATCTGGGATGATTGCATGGAAATAGTAGACATTTATAGTGTCAGTGTCACTTGACTTGTCTGTTGCTTGCACAATGTGCATTCACAATACAAACAGATACTTCTTAAATATGACAGTGCACTGCAGAATAACAGTGATGGATTATGTGTAAATAGGTTACTCAACATTGTAATATACTTGCAAGTGTAACCAATGGAGTGCAGTCATGCATTAGCAGACTGATAAAATTGACTCAATATCACTCTGAAATCCAGATACCTTGTTTTCAAAATTCAGTAAAGGCATACAGATATTGTACAATGTAAAGAAAGAATTATTTGTTGTAAATATTTTTTACTCTCTGCCTGAAGTGCAGCACTGCAAAGCTCAATTGCATTGCTGATGGCAAAGTGTTAGCATGTGTGAAATCATATCCTAAGGTGATGAACTTAGAATGGGAATTAATAGCAATATACAGTGCTCTGTACTGACATTCATGCAAATAAGCAGTATACACATGCAACCATGTCTGATTCTAATGGAATACATAAAATAATTTTCTTAAGGTCATGTTTCAGGTGCATTGAGTTACAGTTGCAGTTCTTCAATCCTTATATGTATGCTACAGGTGCATTATGATATACATGAGGGACCAAGCATGGTGTTGCTGGTGGAAACATGCATTATGTAAACATTTTAGAATTAGTGAAGTTTATTTGATGACAAAGAAGGGGTGGGAAGAAGTGGAATGCTGGTGACAGCAATACATATATGGACATAATAAGCTATTATCTTATGGTTGATTTCTGCACATATTTGTGTTGTGTTACTGTTGCCTTTCTCATACTAATTCTTCATGCAGTGTCTGTACAAAACAGGTTTCACAATAGAGAGCAAGCACATTAATTGAAGCAGCAGGATAATGATGTGTTAAAGGTGTAGCCAACAGATACATCCACAGGAGCCATACCAAACAGTGAAAGACAGGTGTATCATAGCACATCTTGGGGGTCTTAATAGAGAGATGATAAAATCAGCAAGCAAAAGAGAGTAGCATTGCTGGAACTGAATTCACCTCAAGTTTTGGTGAGTATCTTCATGAGGTGGACCCTGTTTTTACAAAATCTCACCAAGATGACACTGTTATATAGATTGTATTTTATATAGCATATATCATGGACAGAAGTAAGTTAAAAAAAGACAGCTGGGTGCATAAGTCCCAGTTAAAAAAAGTGACCAGACTTGGTATGCACAATGGCGCCAAGACTGGGAAAAAAAACAATGTTGTATAATCCTCAAGACATGGAAACATTCCTATAATAAGGTTAGGGAAGGCTTAGAGGGAAGATGCCCCCCTTGTAGAAGGAAGTACTAGTCTTCAAAAACTGACAGGCCAAAAAAAGCCATAAAGATGATAGAGTAGATTACTGAGGATAAGAATGAAATTATCTATTGCTGCTATTATGCAAGAAGCCCATGTTTTCCAGGCAGAAGATAGTCAAAAAGATTAAGAGAGAAATTATGGGAAAGAAAAATACTTGCAAAAGAAAAACTGTCAAAAGCTTCCAATGCCAATTTGTATTCATTAAAACGACAGATCCACGAAAAGCATTAAATAGACCAAGAAACCTTGGGCTGTTTGGAAAAAGATATGACTGAAGAAGTGTGAAAATATAAAGAACAAAACCTGGAGATTTTTGAAAGGTATAAAACAGAAATATGGACATGGGAAAGAAAGAGATCTGATATTATGCAGTATTTATGCAATGGAGAAAGCCAAACTACTCAATACCAAAAAAAAAAAACAATTCCAAAGATATTCAATGAGAAATATAGACAAAGGCATCCAAATATGGAAAATTTCACAATACAAAAAAAATAAACAAAGGAGCAACATAGACTAGAGAACTAGTAAAGTAGAAATAGAGCAAAAGTAGTAAATAGAAACTGATGTTATGTAATACCTGTGAAATGAAGGATTTACTATAGAAAGTCTAACACAGGTTATGTCACAGCATGACGGATTAATGAGTCCCCAAAGTAAGGAGAAGGACAAACAAGCAGGGGTGGCTCGTGCTGTTGGACTGCAGGACTGCAGCCCCCACAGCTGTAAAAACATGAAAATAAAACAGAAATAAAATAGCAAGAATGAAAAATAAAAATCAACTGTGAGTTCTGGAACATTGAGCATGTGCACTCGAGGCATTTCCCAATATTCAGACTGCTGGTGAACCAGTCTGGAGCATGCACACAGAATCAAGACTGTCTCCACCAGCAGTCCGGATTACAAAGGTAACATGCAAGTCCAAATTGCAGTTGTCCCAGCAGTCTATGCAGTTAGAACTGCATAGACTGGAAGGGAATCAAACTGCAGGCTGAAGCTAGTGCTCTTGCGGGTGTGTGAAACTTCTACTAGGACAGATTTCCAACTTGGGGCTGGTGTGTGTGTAATGCCCCAGTTGCTGCATGGTGGTGGGTAGAGAATAAGGCTTGAACCCTGTACCTTGGGCCCAAGTGGCAAGAGCCAGAATTCCCTATCCACCACCATTTGTAAAAAAATTTTGCAGATTTTTGCCTCATATTTGTTCTGTTCTGTTCCTCATAAAATCTGTGGTTTCTGCATTTTTGTTTATTAACACAACCAGTAGTGCAGTGTTGCAGTGGTAGCATAGTTGTCTGACAGCTGCAGGTTTCCTGGTTTGATTCTTGGCTGTGGAGTCTGCATGTTCTTCCTGTGTTTGTGTGGGTTTGCTCTGGTGTCCTCGATGGATATTTGAAATTTGTCCCTATTTATGTGACTGCATTCCCCCATTATTGGCTTCATCCAGGTTTTTTGTGTCAAGGTTAAGAGCTATGGTGATAACTGAGCTCACTGAATATGTTTGAGGGCTGTATTCCCCCATTATTGGCTTTGTTCAGGTGTTTTGTGCTAAGATGTTGACAGCTATGGTGAGAACTGAATTCACTAAATGGTAGCCATTTAAGTTTCAGTCTTCCTTTCTTTCATAAAACAAATGATTTGGCATAGTGGTGTGTTTCTCTGACTGTTTTGCACAGGGTCCTGGATTCAATACTTGGCAGTGAACTGTATGGTGGTAACACAGCATTTTATTCTAACAACTTTCCAACATTATACAAGCAATGTTTAAAATCTGTCCCTGTTTTTTGGTCTTTTGCCCCCCCCCCCTAAATTTTGGCTTTTTCCAGATTTCTTGTGCTGCAAAGTTTAGAGATACAGCTGAGTGTCAAGTAGATTTTACAAGAAGCTGAGAGCTGCAAGGGAACAAAAGTTTAATGCTGCTTATGCCAAATCTGCTTGCATTGTTAATAGCACAATAGGTAGTGTACTTGCTTTTTAATGCAGTAGGCTGTGAGTTCTACTCCCACAGTAGGTAGATGCATTGCTGATACTGTACTGTATTGTAAAGAGGGTTGATGCTGCAGTCCTTTTTGGTGAAGATACCTAGTAACTATGAACCTGTTATCAGTTTGCCATCCATTCCCTATTGTAATATTACTAGCTTATTATTTTTTTAATGCAACTTAGGCAATTTATTCCTCAAGGGCAACAGGCACTTTATTTGTAGATAAAACGATGAAATATAAAGTTGTTTGCTAGCAGCAACCTCTTCATTAGTTACAGATTTCTTTAATGTGGAATTATTTAGATGACATTTACTTCTTCAGAGATTGTGCATATTTGCTGATACTGGTGGACTGTAGAAGTTTGAGTAGACTTTTATGATAGAAATGTTCTGAATTGGACAGTTTTGTCATTATTGGTGCATGCATTTTTGTTTCATTGTTTACTGGAAAAATGTTCTGAATTGGGCAATTTTGTCATTATTGGTGCATGCATTTTGTTTAATTGTTTACTGGAAAAATGTTCAAAACAAATTTAAAATGCCCTCTAACAACTGTACTATATTGTACAAGGAATATAATTTAATACAATCAGGAAGGTGTATCAAAGACCACGAGTATGTTTCATGTGCAAGGGGCCTATGATTTGAAAACAGCCCAAAGTTAATCTTTATCTGCCACTGGCAAAATGTATTTTCTTTGAATGTGGGTTTCAATGCTGTTTCAATGAATGTGAGTTTCAAGGCCAAAGACGTTTTAATGCTAAGTCTGTTTTCATTGTGAGATTGCATTGCTTTATTTAGCAGATGTCTTAGTGTTTGTGCTGTAAAATGCAAAATAAAACTTTCAAATGAAGTCCAAATCATTGTAGAAGTAAAGCAGTATGCACATTAGTGTTTATGGTAAATGGGGTGAAATAGCCAAGTAATGGTTCATTGCAATGGTTGCAGGGGGTGGCTCCATTCGACCATAATTTTGTGAGGGGGAAGGGCGGAAAACGCAAAGACAGCCCCAGCTGAACTATACCTCTCAACTGTCCAGATTTTCACAGAATGAATAGATTTTTGTTTCTTATTTTTGGTTTGTTACTCATAAAATGTGTGGGTTTCTGGCAAATAATTTAGGAATTAAGTCACTAAATAATGACAGACACTGAGTTTCAAACTTCATAACCTTCAGAAAAATGCTTGCTAAAGCAAGACCTGTTATTCTATCAATTGTCTCAGTTTATACAACAATTTATAGTACTGTTTATATGTTCCCCCAGTATATTTGGCCTTGACCAGATTTCCTGCATTAACAGGTTGAGAAGTACATGCAAATAAATTGCTTTATAGAATTAGGCATATCCAAACCTCTCAACTGTCCCCGATTTTGGCTCAAAATGTTGCTCTTCCCCTAATAATCCCGCCACAAAATAGCAATTTTGGAAGAAAATGTGGAGAGCTTACAATTAAGAAATAGCTGCAATAATCAGAGTTATAGATTACTTTTATTTCAGAAATGCATGTAGATTCTATTATTTTGTCAGCTGCTCACGTTAGCAGTACTAATATTAAAAAAGTGTCCTTTCTTTGACAGGTTCCCAGCTGTATTGTGTGGCTATTTTATATTACTGCATCACATTTTTGGTCCATTTTTCATAAAATTGTGTTTTTTGGCAAATTAGTGGCAAATCATTAAAGACTGAAGTTAGAAAATAATGACAGACATTTGAGTTTCAGATTTCATACCTTTCAGAAAATTCATACTAATACAAGACTTACTATTCTATTATCTTTCTAAGTTTATAAGAGCAATATTTAAAATGTGCCCTTATTTTGGGGCCTTTGTCCCACTTCTAATTATGGCTCTGTCCATATTTCTTGTTCTGAGGTTGAGAGGTATGACAGATGTGTCAGGACCATCACAGTCAGCCAGAGACATTTCAAATTGTGACATATTTGTTGCACCCCACTCCCCCATGTAGTGACTCTGGATGTGTCCAAGCAAGGCAAGGAGCAGTTATGCAGTGTAAATGTGCAGAGTATCCCCCCATCCAAGGTAGACACAAGTGCTACTTTTATTCTGTCCTTGATTTTGCAGAATGTTCTGGTTTCTGTCATATTTTTATACTGTTGATTTATGCTTATTATTACTCAGAAAGTGCCTGTTGCTCTGTGTTTAAGTAGCAATACTTTAATGACTATCAGGTAAGCCTCTCTGAAATTGTAAGATGCAAGTAAGCATTAATAAGCATACTGTTAAAGAATTGCCAGCACTGAAAGCATTTCTGTTGTTGCCATGCAGAGAATACTTACATAACTAGATAATGTATAAGCCTTGGGTATTGAAATGCATATGACAGTATTTGTAATAAAGAACAGGATTACATTATTTTAAGAAGCTCATTACATTTGTTGGAGACTTGCAGTCATCTTTGCAGGCTTTACCTGTAAACCAAACAGAATGCCAATCTATCATGTGTGGTCCATTACCTGTACAGTAATCCTTTAAGCAATATATCTTGAGCTTGTTTCTTGTTTGCTTTTCATTTTTTACTTTGATCATGTTTTCCCCATGAAACAAGTAAATAGTTGTTGTCAGGCAGCAGGTCTTTTTTGGATAAGAAACATTTTTACAAGTTGGGGTATCACAGAGATTGCTACTTTCAGCATGTTACTTGGTACTTTAATAAAGCTGAATATAAATTATAATTAGACCTGCAGTGCAAAGAGAAGTGGTTTGAGTTGAGTGCTGCTTGTTTTTCTTATACTTGATTTTGACTGGCATTCCAGTAATGTATTTAAAAAGTAATTTATTTGTTCATGCCTCATAACCTTTTTGTTTCCATCTAGATATTAACTAAGCTGTCATGCAGCCAATGCATTGAAATATTTTTTTTTTCTTCTACACTTCACTTTGTCTTGATTGGACTCTCATAATGACGGTTTGGCATCCAGGGCAGCATATTTAATTAAAGTTACAGTTTTTGTGGTTTTGAGCATAGCTCCTCCCCTTTCTAGATAGCCTCACCCCTTCCCATTGACCCCACCCATTCAGCTGTCTCCTGCAGCCCCCCTTTGATTTGAAGTCATCAGCTGCCACTGCAAACAGGTGGAGTGGAAGACATCTGAAGAAGAAATATGGACTTGGGAAAAAAAGAGATGTAATATAATGCAATATTTACGCAAAGGGCAAAACTAATCAATACAAAAAGGTGCACCAAAGATATTTGAAGAGAAATACAAGCAAAGGCATCCAGATATGGAAAATTTCACAATACAGCAAATAATTAAACAAAAGGGAAAGTAGAAAAGATTAGTGATGGAGAAGTTAAAGAGCTAGAAACTAAGTTATGGATTACCTGCAAAGTAAATTATTTAGTGTAGAAAATCCATTTCTGGTAACACGAGATGATGGAACAATGAGTCCCCAAATTAAGGCGAAACAGGTGGAATGAGAGGTATCTTATCACCTGCCTTCAGCAGGAAATCAGTACAAAAGTTCAGTTGGAGTTGCACAAGAAGGGAAGTAACAGGAAACAATGACTACTCTGATGTATTCAATGTTGTGGAGTGATAGGCTAGTGAGCTCCCATATAAAAGAGTAATGGTTGATGCAGGATTTAGCTGAAGAGAATATCTCACAGGAAGATTTTCTGAAACTTTCTGTAGAATGCCCACAGGAAATGGAGAACAAAGTATGTGCTATCAGTTTAGAAGAAAGTGATCTAAAGGAAGAGTTGCTTGATTTAATACAGATAGACAGACATATTAAGTTTGATGAAAGAAATAGACTACTGAAAGTCAATAAGACCCAAAATGTTAAAAGTCTGATAAAAGAAATGAATACACTAATCAAGATTATTAACAGAAATTCATGTGGCATAACAGAAGTAAATAGGATATATTTCTGTGCAGCTAAATTAATACCAGATAAAAGCTTACCACAAAAACACAGGGCAATAAGGGAAAGGAAGGGAAGAAATTAAATGCCATCATGGAAGTATTGAATGTAGAAAACTATAAAATAATTAAGACAAAAAGTGTCACTGATAGAAGATATAGAAGAGGGAGCAGATTGACAAAAATACTTAGTCAAGATAAAAGCAACATGCAGTATCAGAAGAGACCAGGATCATGTTTTATGTACATGTTTCATACATTATTATAAATAATAAACTAAAGATATCAGCACAGGCAGACAGATATAAAGTAAAAGTGCAAAATAAACAATTCATTGATTACCGAAAAACATTTTATAGAGAGTTGGGGAAAAAAGCAAAAGGTACAGAAATGCCGCCACAAAAAGAAGAAACAGATACATTTTGGAGAAATATCTATGAAGATCCCGTGGAACATAATAAAGGATGAATGAATAGAAGAAGTAAAAGAAACAGTAAAAAATTCAAATGTACAGGATAAATAGAATGAAGTGACGGCCAGAGAAACTGAAACAAAATTGAGAAAAGCTCCTTAATGATAAACTGCACACAATATGTAACTTCTGGTTAAAATTATTATCATCTTTAAGTGAAGATTTAGCCCTGAGTAAGAACTGCTTGTATACGTATCCCGAACAGACACCAACCTTGTAAACAACAGGAAAATGATAATCCTCCTTATACTGAACCTGCAGGCTATCCTAAAAACTATAGACCAGTAACTTCTATTCCACTGACTGGAATTGATGCTAATGGAGTTTATAGTTATTTAGAAGATAATTCAGTCATGGCAATAAAATGGTAACAAAAGAAAGTCATATGGGTCAAAAAATCATTTGTTGTTAACTAAAGTTATAATGGAAAATTGTAAAAAAGGGAAGAATTAAGTATGGCATAGTTACAGTACAATAAAGCATTTGACAGCATCCCACACTCATGGATAAAGGAGTGCTTACAGATGTGTTACATACACCCTGCATTGATCAATTTACCTTACAGTACCATGAAACAATGGCAAACCTCTTTGCAGCTAAGCCATGATAAAGGAAAAAAAATATTCCATGGATAAAAATTCAAAAAGAGGATATTCCTGGGTGACTGTTTGCCACCTCGGCTCTTATGTCTTGTCCTTAACCCATTAAGATGTCTACTTAACAGGTTAGGTCATGTTTTCAATTTGACTCCCAGAAAACAACACAGTGTAAAGACTTCTTATCTTCTTTTTGTTGATGATTTAAAACTATATAGTTCATCAGATGAGGAGCTGAAAGCACACCTGCAAGTGGCCAAAACTTCCTTAGAAGATATAAGAATGTTATTTTGTCTTGATAAATGTGCAAAAGCAACATTTAAAGCAGGAAAGCTGTATCACCAAGAAAATGTCAGTCTGGGACAGGAATGTGATATAAAGGAACTTGAGCAGGAGGGAGTGCATAGATATCTGAGAATTGATAAAGGCTTAAGAATAAAACATGAACAAATGTGAATAAAACTCAGTAAGGAATATTTTACAAGCCTATAATACTGAAAAAGCCTTGACATTTAGGAACAAAGTCCAAGCTATAAAAAATATAAGTCCAATTAGCTCTTCCTGTTCTAACTTAAGAGTTTTGGGGTGACTGACTGTCCCCAAAAAGTATTGGATCATTTGCACTTCCCTGCTTAGTTTACCTGTTGTTATCAAGGGCGAATGAAAATTAAACCAGAAGTAGACAAAAATCATGCAAAATCATGCAACAACTGAACGTGACAAAAAAACAAAAAAAAAAAAAAAAACAAAACAAAAGAAGGAGTTTAAGAAGGATCAGATGAAGGTAAGAAATGTGGAAAAGACATAAATATAATTGCAAGAACAGAAATCTCCAAGAACAGTCTCATATGAATCAGGGTCTGACACGGAAATGGTTAAGGAGAGGCGAATTTA
Organism: Protopterus annectens; assembly: GCF_019279795.1. Lineage (NCBI taxonomy): Eukaryota > Metazoa > Chordata > Ceratodontiformes > Protopteridae > Protopterus > Protopterus annectens. The sequence goes on from NC_056732.1 coordinate 906,865,149, forward strand.
AACCAATAGATGAAAAGGTAATATTGGTAGCCCAGGATAGTAGATTATGTACATGTTGGTTTACAAAGCCCATTGAGCATATGGGAGAAACAAAAAATGCAGGTTCTGTAAAACTCTCCTGGAAACAGTCTAACATCTTGTTTCTGAGTGTGATACACTAATGGCAGAGGGCTTGTATACTGAAAGGCATAATAATGTGGCAAGAGTGTTTCACTAGAGATTGTGCAAACATTACAATACTGAAATTGTTTTGAAGCATTAGAAACGAGGCACAAATCATTATAGAGAATGATGATGTTTATATTGCATATAATTACGCATTACTAACAGTTCAAAAACAGATGTGAGAAAACCAGGCAAAGTAGTCCATAAAAAGAAGAAAAAAGTAGCATTGATCACTGAAACTGCTGCTCCCAGTGATTACAGTGTCTTACAGAGAGACACAGAGTCATAAAATACCAGGATTTGCAGGCATAAACAAGAACAGTGTGGAAGGATGCCTAGGCAGTTCCAGTAGTAGTAGGAGTAATGGGTCTTACAGTCATATTTAGATATCTTACAGATGCATGTAACCCCGTGTGAATTGCAGAAGGAGTCAATTCTGGGCACATTGCAGGCGCTATGAAGAGCAACATCAAAGACTGAAACAATATTAATTTCATGAACTTTGATCATACTTTAGCATAGGGATGGGGTTCATTCCCAGCATGGTGTTAGAAGCCCAAAAGACTTGGAGAAATTAAACATAGTTTGGTAGACATCTGGATTTGAACCTTGACACTATTCCAAGAAAAATATGCAGACCTGAGTATTGTCTAAACACACCATATAGGAGTTGCTAATGCAAGTTGTCAAAACTTTTTCAGATGATATAAGAATGTCATTTGGTCTTAATAAATGTGCAAAAGCAACCTTTAAAGCAAGAAAACTGCAGCACCAGGAACACATCAGTTTGGGACAAGAATGTGATATAAAAGAACTGGAGCAAGAGGGAAGTGTATAAATATTTGGGAATTGATGAAGAATCAACAATAAAACATGAACAAATGCAAATAAAACTTAGTAAGGAATACTTTAGAAGACTTAAATTAATCCCGAAAACAGCGTTGACATATAGGAACAAAATTCAGGCTATAAACCAATTTACTCTTCCTGTCCTAACTTACAATTTTGAAGTGATTGACTGGCCCCAATTGTGTTGGATAGATTAGATAGGAAAACAAGAAGGATTCTTGATGCTCACCAAATGATTTATAAAAATCAGTGCATACCAAGATTATATATACCCCATTCTGAAGGAGGGATGGGGCTTCTTGAAACTGATTACATGTATAAATCTGCAATTGTGGGACTCCACACATATCTGCTGAGTGCTGACCTCACAAGACTCAAACTTAGTGAAAGTTTTGAAACATGAGAATAAATCTAAAATGACTTCTCTACTTAACCTAGCAGAAGCATACTGACGTCAAGCAGAATGGAAACCAAACCAGAAGTAGATACAAATCAGGCAGAAACTGATTGTGCCAAAGACAAAAGAAAGAATATAAGGTGAAGAACCGGACTGAGAAGGCAAGAAATGTGGAAAATGCATAAATATAGTTTCAAGTATAGAAAACTTCTGGAAAAACCTCATGTTGATCAGGAATGAATGCAAGAATGGTTAAAGAAAGGTGAATTCAAACCAAGAGATGAAAGGTTAATAATGGCACCCCAAGATAGTGGGCTGCATACACATTGGTTTACAAAATCCATTGAACATGTGGGAGAAACAGACAAATGTAGATTTTGTAAAACCAAATTGGAAACAGTCGCACACCCCGTTGCTGGTTGTGACATACTAATGGCAGAAGGACTGTATACTGAAAGACATAATAACGTGGCAAGATTGTTGCACTGGGGGTTGTGTAAACATTATGGTAGTGAAGTGGCTGAAAAACACTGGAGACATGAACCACAAAGCATCATAGAAAATGATGAAGATTACATCACATGGGATCATCCATTACCAACAGTTCGAAAGACAGATGCTTGAAAACTGGATATAGTGGTCCATGAAAAGAAGACAAAATTAGCATTGATCATTGAAATTGCTACACCCATGACTACATTCCTGATCAACATGAAGTTTTTCCAGAAGTTTTCTATACTTGAAACTATATTTATGCATTTTCCACATTTCTTGCCTTCTCAGTCTGGTTCTTCACCTTATATTCTTTCTTTTGTCTTTGGCACAATCAGTTTCTGCCTGATTTGTATCTACTTCTGGTTTGGTTTCCATTCTGCTTGACATCAGTATGCTTCTGCTAGGTTAAGTAGAAAAGTCATTTTAGATTTATTCTCATGTTTCAAAACTTTCACTAAGTTTGAGTCTTGCATACAGAAGGCCACAAAATCATAAAATACCAGGATCTGCAGGCAGAAATGAGAGCAATGTGGAAGAAAGACACCCAGACAGTCCCAATATTAGTAGGGGCAATGGGTCTCATTAAAAAAATCTACAGTCGTATTTAGATATGTTACCAATACATGTAACTCCACATGAATTGCAGGAGGAGTCATTGGTGGGCACATTGTGGGTGCTGCGAAGAACACTTCTGGCTAACATCAAAGACTGACACAATACTAATTTCATAACTTTAATCGTACCTTGACTTAGGAATGGGTTCCATTCCTGTCATAGTATTAGAAACCCAAAAGATTTGGAGAAATTAAAAAAAAGAGAGTTCCTACTTTACAAGGTTCCAGTGTGACAACAGATTGCAGAAAAGGATAGTGTTTTATTACTCGTCATTACCCTCATGACAACTGTATGCTGCACATTCAGCTGTTCAGCTTGCTCAGCAGATGATTAGCCTGAGTAAGAGTAGCTAAGCAGGGTAGCATGCACCAGAGTAATGTGGTCAAAGGTAAAAAGTCATAAGACTTTGCCCTCAGGGGTGTACTTCCATTTAGCTTGAGTTGCAGTTGGTGCTCAGTGCCTGAATGTAGAGCAGAAACACTAATGACACAGAAGGCAGAAGATACATAGATGGGGAGATGGAGGCAGGGACCAGTAACTTCTGATAGAAGCAGGATAATGGTGGCTCATAACAGTTTGTAGGCAGCAGCTACACGTAAAACAGTCCGTAACACTTAGCTAATGCCTGGATTACAACCTTTAACAGCATACACCAATCTTTCTAATACTCTAAGTATCATCTCATCATGCCATAAAGGAACTCCTATTTCACACACTTTAAATCACACATTTGGAGGATAGTGACAAATTACTGAAGCAGAATGTGTGAACAGAGAGAGAGAGAGAAATGGAAGGAGAGGAATAGCTGCAGTATATTTTCTGGTACATGTAAGACCATCTGTATGATGTGCTACTCTAACTTATTTCCTCATTATTAATCTGTCGTGCTGTGTACAATATACTTCTTGTTAAAGAGAGCAAGAAGGGGTAGGAGAGTGCAACCAATAAGACATAAGCAGGATAAGGGTGGCTTACTAAGGCTCCCTGTTGGGGCTGGAATATTTTTGTGAATGCTTTCTTGCTGCACTATTCAAGTGGTATGTTAATGAAATGCAAATGCAGATAAATACAAATGCTTGCAGTTAACCATATGAAAGGAATATAAGATGTCATGGAATAAGAATCTGACCTATAACTGTAATTGAACCAATGACACTATGTAAATCATCAGTCCACAGATCGGGAAATTATCTTAATATACAACATTGGAACTTCTAGTTCATTACATCATCTTGCAGCCTAAGAACGGTTAGAGTAACTGTTTCAAAGTAGTGCCTTTAAAGAAGAACAGTCCTCTTTTCTACAAACAACCTCATCTCGCTAGTGTTTTTCATCCCTGTCTGGAGATAAATGAGCTAAATGAGGAAACAAATGAAGAAACAACAGCACTTATGTATTAAAGCAACCGGGACCGAATTAGTTCACCTTTACACCGAAACGACTCTTTTAACTCGAAAACATTTTCCGTTATTACTGCAGCTGTCATTTTAATGCAAAAGAACCGTGTTCCCTGACATTTACAAAACTATAATCCATAACACTTCACACTTAGCGCTTATATCATACTCAGTGATAAACTCGGGAACAGTTGGGATTATGCGCTTATATCATACAGTCAGGAACAATTGTAATCGTTATTCTACACACTTTTAACATTACAGTTTTGTTCATATCCAGCATACAAATTTTAAAACTAAAGCACTGATTGCAAATGTGACATTTATCTTCCGGGAACACAGACCACTATCCCCTGTTGAATTTATTTATTTTATTTATTACATTTGTTTACCAGGAAATTCCAACTGGACACAGGTGCTTTTTCAGTGGAGGCTGGGGAGAAAAGCTCCAACAAGTACATAATAAGAAAGATGTACACTAGAGGAATTTTACAATATAAATGTAATATCAAATACTTAAGAGCAAAAAAATACCGACCTTATTATTGTCATGAATTGAGTCATTGTGAGCTCCTGAGGACTAAACATTTTTTTATCCAATATGGGTAAATATTTTTCATTGGGGTAATGCTCCACAATTACCGAAACTACTGTTTTAATGTCAGGGATGGAAGTTATTTTTGATTACAATGACAGCTGCAGTAATAGTAATAACAGAAAATGTTTTCAAGTTAAAACACTCACTTTGGTGTAAAGGTGAAAGATTTCATTGCTGGTTGCTTTAATAATACATACACATTTAGGAAGCTATAATTTCATTGCATAGGTTGTAATCTTTTGAACAGAAATAAATACTTTGGCCTCCTGGTTGTGTTAATACATAAGTACTGAAATAACTCTCAGCAGCCACATCTGGTCTAAAACTGTAGAAAACTGACTGCCAAAGTTAAAATACTGCAGACTAAGTACTTTAGCTATGATCACAAATAGTGCATTGGCTTTAATTTCTGAATCCTATTGCAGCAATATTGCATAATCAGCATCTGCCGATCATGCTCCCTATCTCCTTGTGAACTGGGTAGCCACCCATCCCACCCTAGCTATGCCTCTAAACTAAATGATGTTAAAACATTCCTTTTGCATGGAAACTATTACACTGCTAGTGTGCTTTCAGCATAAGTCACTTTTACAAAAATTAGCAGATTCACGTGAAATATAAGAGAAAAATGGCAGTAGAGATGCACATAGTTCTTTGGTTTATTTATCATAAGAGATGGTGGCTGCTTAAATCTGTTTGAGCTAGCCATTTAAACTTCATGGCAATCGATAGTTAAAGTTTAATTTTGGAAAAAAAATGTATACCAAATTAACTGCTTGGTATAGCATGACTGCATTTATTAGAAGAATGGAAGGTTCTAATGGGCCAGTTAGAAGCATTGTTTACCGATATGGAATGGAATGGAAACTGCAGACATTAATAGGTTAAATTAATGGAAAAAAGAATCTCCAGAGAAAATGAGCACTTGGGAAGAAGCAACTTGGGTAGCATGACACCACAACAACTACAGGTTATTTGTTGTTCTAATGTTGGGGTAAACACTTTATCTCACAAATAAAGCTAACATAACAGTACTTCACTTCCTTGTCTCCTCCTTTTCTTTTCTCTTATAGCTCAACTGATGGAATTTATTTATTTCAGGACCCCACAAAGCCATAGATAATCTGGATGGAACCCCCCTGCAGCTGTGGGGTTTGCGGGTGCCCAAATAATGGCTCTTGTACAGTTTTGAAGGAGGTATGATGGCAAAATACACTCACTTTGGAACACACACTCTTTGGAACACATGGCAAGTAATAATGTTACTGTACCCTTGGGATTGCCGACATCACATTGTGGGAGGCTGAAAGATTGTTGGGAGCACTGACGTTGGCATGGGGATGGGGAAAAAGAAAAGAACTATGTTTTCTTATCAGCAGCCATGATGTAACCAAAAGGCCAACGGCAGCTGCAGTTTCTTACCCACAAGATTGATCTTATATGTTTGCAGCATTTACTATACACTGCTAACAAGGAAAATATCTGAAAAGCAGTTGAAGTTGAGATGGTAACATATCGTTTCTTTATTTTTTTAAAAAATAGATTGCCAGAGAGGGACAAAAAACATGAATTAGATGAGGATGTTTGTAGAAAAGGGCATTGTTCTCCTTTAATAATGTTTTGAAGCACATTAAGAGCATCACAGTCAAATTTAAAAGCAACGTTCTATGTTTTACAGCCTTTGTAAAATAATTATTTAGTAATTTTGTCTAATCACGAATTCCTGTAAAATTAATTTGTGAGGTTTGCCAAACAACACATTAAAAAAATAGTATTGACTAAGGATTACAGTTTTGAGACAGAAAGAGGCTATGGTGCAGCAACATTAAGTGTCCCACTGGCAGTAGGAACAGCTTGTACAAGGCAACAATACATGAGTTTAGTCCCCTGCTGTGAGCTGTCATTCACAGCAGCAAACAGCTCAAATTATCTTTGGCACATTGACAGCTGCAAAGTGGAGTTATGTAGGGGGAGGAGAGATGAGTTTAAGAACTACAACTTAGGCATAACCAAAAAAAAAATGAAAATTAGCCACTTTAGAAAGAAAGAGAAGTAACAGTCACTGAGAATACTGTTCTGTGAGATTACCCCTGTTTGGCTTTTAAGTAGTCATTGAAAAAGCAAGAAATGGTTAATTAAATCTGACTGACTGAAAGAACTCGGGGTATGTATGAAAAAACATGTAAAGTTAATGCAGTGACAGGAGCTTATGTGCTATGCTGTAATATTATAAAGCCTAACACTGCATTGTGGGATACCTAGAGAGAGACTAAAAAATCAAAATCACATCAAGATGCTGGCCGCCATGTGGGCAGACTCTTGAATTATATGTGAAGTATAAAAAAAGTTTATATAGTCTCAAAGTGGTGTTAAAATGTAGGAAACATTAAGACATGATAAAATAAACATGATTTTTTCAGTCTGTTGGTGTGGTTCTTCTTTAACAGATGTATAGCTGGTTCAACCAGTGCCCTGGGCCGGTATTAAGAGCTAGCACCCCACTCCCACCAATCTTCAAGTGAACAGTAAAAAAAAGCACTTTACTATAATAGATTATTAAAGTTAGATATATGAACCCCTCCCTAGCTTCTACTGAAGAACAAAAAATATATATATATTGTTCCTTCTACTGGCACACCAACCAGGTGGCCAGCTGAATGACCCCCACCCTAGCCATTCAGATCCTTTTTCTGTGCCCTGCTCCAAATCTTCCTTTAACATATTTTATTTAAAAAAATATTCTTTTAAACTATAGCAAACTGTTTGCTACAAATGTTGCAAACCGTTGCTACAGTTTATACCCTGACTGCACAAAGCACTAGAGCACTCATGTTTTTGTTTAAAAAATAAATCATTGCTTCTTTTTAAACTGAAGCAAACTGCTACCCTGCCTGCTAGGAGTGCTATCGTACTGATATTTTAGCTTAAAAAAATATTTTGTTTAAAGTGTAACAAACTGCTTCCTACAAAAGTAGCAAACAGTTGCTACAATTTATTCCCTGCCTAGCATGGACTTCTACTAAGCTCACGTTTTAGTTTAAAAAAAAAATATATATATATATATATATATATATATATATATATATTTTTTTTTTCTTTTCTTTACTTTTAATCTGTAGCAACTATAGTGAAGCACTACAGTTTTAAAAGTCAGTATTGCATTAAAGAGCAATCAGATCAGCTGATCGTGTCCCCCAATAATTTGTACTCGGGGCAGTTGGCCCTCTCACCTCAGCTTTGCTATGTTACTGGCCTTTACTCTGCCATTACTTTGTATTCCCATAGTGCAGGGGATTTAATCACATTTATGTAAGACTAACTAGACTACTGCAACTGAAACTAAAATATTCACATTTTTCCATAGGAAGGTATATGGCATTCACCAACAATAAGAATCGGTGCGTTCTGACAACCAGTGTGTAAATGCTGAAGACAAAAAGTGAAGTTTTTTTATGGGCCATTTCTGCCCATGTGTGTTGCTTGTGATTCTATTTTTTCAGCAGATAAAATGTGTGAAAAAGTGGTTGATAGGTCAGTGGGGAAAATGGGTGTGGCAGTCAGAGGGTAGGAACAGGGGGAAGAGTACAAGAATCTTTAGTGGGTGAGCACCATAGCTGTCTCCATCTTCTGAACATAAATAGAGACTTGTCCAAAGAATTCTTGATTTTGGAGAGTCACCATACCAGGGGTGGGTGACAATAACAGAATAAAGTTGTATAGGTAATTGAACCAAATCAAGTATGTCAAGATGACAAAAAGGTGAAGCAGTGAGCTGTGTATGGAGTATCATTTTTTTTGTTGGACTGGTACCCATTTTCTTTGAAGACAGAGAGAGAGAGAGAGAGAGAGGAATGTTGTTGAAGGTACTTAGGAATGTGTGTCAGGTGGGTAGGGTGGTTTAGCTATCAGGTGCAGGCATACAGGACATAGAAGACAGAGTGATGATGATTTACACAAAAGGTTGGGGACAATGACTTGGGATAGGTAGGAGACCTCAGAGGAGCATCCATATCCAGCTTGAGAAGAGTGAGAATCTAGTTCTTACTCTGATATAGTTTATTGTGGTATTGAGCAAGAACAGATCCAGCTTTTGTCTAGGAAGTCTTTCAGAATGGTTTTGAAGGATGGGAGGGAGGGTGTTGACCTGATGGACAGAGATAAGGAGTTCTAGATCTTAGCAACATGGTACAATTACAGACAATGAACAGCCGATCTGATAGGTTTGTGGACAGATAGGAGTTTTTGGTCATCGGATATTAATGGCCTACTGGGAACATAAATGTGCAGAATGTTATTTAGTGCTGGACAAATAGATAGATTCTGGATAATTTTATAGGTGGTAAGAAGCTGTGTATATCTTAATTGATGGGGTAGTTCTAACCAATTTAGGTTTTTAGTGCTATGCAGTGCTATAGAGTTGCGGAGACAATGCTGACAAGTTGTGATCCAGATGTGTTGGGTGCCTGTGATGCCTTTGATGGTGATGCTATAGCCATCTGTGGAGATATGGTAGGCCAAACCCCAGTGGTCTGTCTATCTCCCTGTGCTGATGGTCATTTTATTTCTAGCAGCAATATATTAAAAAAAATGAGAGATAGGGTGGGGCAACAAAAAAATGAGCGAATTAGATCACAGACATATTACATTATTTAATTGTTTCAATACACCCACCGTTATGAGAAATACATACACCTTGACAATATGCATAAATGATAGGAAGGCATGAATGAGTCATAAAATCAATCACAATGGTATGACATGACTAGTAGAATCATGCATTTCACTGTACGATATCACATATCTGCCTTCTAGGGTAATAACTGCATTTGCAAAAATTGAATTGTCAATGTCATGCAATATTGAAGATAAAATATCTTATAAATAATAGCCTATAAAAATCGAATATCTGTTCCTGGGTATTGAACCCACACACAGTACTTCTTATGTACTCATTGCCTAATGCAATAATCAAAAACTATTGAAGCAGGCATGTAGACTTGATATGAAAATTAAGGGTATACCTGCTCAATGTGATATACAGTGATGGACTGGCAATACTTTTGTGCCTGGCGGTTATAAAAAATGCATAATTAGCCTGTGACTGTGAGTTAGTCTCACCTGATGAGCCACATAGTTTTCTGCTATTTCTGCTTCAGCTGTATAGTAGAAGAAGAAAAAAAGGTATGTGAAAGCATGATGACTAACTGCATTGGCTGGCTAATTAATGCTATATCATAGAGAGGTTATGGGTCAGTATACTTACACAACTGAGTGGTGTTTGCAGTCTTAAAGTCATCCTCCCATTGACTGAAAGAGGGCTCTCCTGCTCCTCTTTATTTCACTTGTAGTGGTGATGACATTGCTCCGCATTATGTGGGATGCCAGTTGCACTGGATAGAGCCCTGGTCAAGCTATTCCAAGCCTCAGCCTTATACTGAGACCTGGTATATCCCCCTTGCAGTAGCCTCCAGCTGTAAAACTTCATGAGGAGTGCCAGATGTTGCATGTAACAGCTTGTGTGCAAAGATGCGCTGCCTTGTCAAATGCATTTGCACAATTAAAAGCAAAGCAATGGCTTACCAGACACATTGGCACTGAGTATATAAAGAAACACCAAAGGTGTTAAAATGGCAGTGAAATTTGGGCACATGAAATGCTCAAACTATTCATAGGTGTGTACTAGACTAATGGCCCTGGGACCTTTACAAGCCTAGCCATAGGATTGGCATAGTGCCATCTGATCTTAGTTCCCAGTGTCTCTGTCGAGCAGAGTCACTGGAGTTATCCCCGGGGTGAATTTTCTGTTTCCCATCCACTCATAAAGATTTCTCTTGAAGAGGGCCAGTGAGGTGCTCTGCTTGACATGTATGGGAAGTCTGTTCCATAGAATGGGCAGTCTCTGGGTTATGAAGCTGTCCCTCCAGTTTGTTCTGTTGATTGTGGTAATGAGGTTGAGGTCTCTGGAGCATGTGATGTGGAGGGATTGGGATTTCTTTAGATGTAACATTTCTAACAGAGCTGGGTCAAACATGGCTTTGTAAGTCAAGCAGAGATTGCCTCTAAGTAGGTGATATGAGACAGAGAATAGTTGGAGTTTTTTGAGTCTGTCCATATAGGACAAGTGTTTAAGGGCTAAGATCCTCTTTGTGAGGTACTTTTGTGGCCTCTCCAGTTGTTGCAGGTGTCTAGTGAGGTACATGCCAAATGGGGCATTGTACTTGATGATTGGCCTAAAGATGGAAGCGTAGAGGGAGACAATGACCTCTTTCTTCCTGGATGCAAAACCCTTAGTAATGAGATGTGCCACATAGAAGGACTTTCTGACCACAGTGGCAATGTGGTGATCAAAAGAGAGGTTGCTGTCAACCTGTGTTCCCAGATCTCTTATAACGCCTTTTATATTCAGTGGACTACCATCAATGTGGTAATTGATGGGAACTGGGTTTTTCCCAAAGGGGATGATGACACATTTTTTGGCATTGAGCTTAAGGCCATGGTTCTGACACCAGTCGTTGGTCTCAGTGAAGCCATTCTGTAGGATGTCAGCATCACTTGGGGAGTTAATAATAGCTCCCAACTTGTAATCATCTGCGAACTTTGTCAGTCGGAGTCCCTTTGTTTTGGCCTGGACTTCAGAGAAGTAGATACCAAACAGGAGAGGACTCAGGACTCAACCCTGTGGGACTCCACTCGTGACTAGTTGGCAGTCTGACTTGGAATCAGCTACTTTCACACTGTGGGTTCTACTTGTGAGCCAGTTTGTAACCCACCTAGTGATATAGGGGTTGATACTAAGCTTAGTGAGTTTTTCTATGATTCCTGAGTGGGGAATAGTATTAAAATCCTTGACCAGATCAGGGTAGGCTGTATGAACCAACTTGCCTTCATCCACAGCTCTGGTGACTGACACAAAGAAGTCGACCAAGTTGAGCAGGCATGATCTACCCTTCACAAAACCAAACTGTGTGGTATCCAGAGTTTGGAGATTCCCAATACTTTTGTTTATTAGGTCCATGATGATGCGTTCCATAGCTTTGCATATCAGACTCATCAGGTTAATGGGGCGATAGTTCCCAGGGTCTGTAGTCGCTCCTCCTTTGTGGGGAGGGATGACTGTAGCAGTGTGCTATTCGGTAGGGACAAAGCCTGAGGTGAGGCTGTGATTGAACAGGGCACACAGATGAGGTGCCAGTTCACTCTGTAGTTCATGTAAAACACAACACAACTAGGGATATTGTCAGGTCCCATAGAAGCTGTATTCTTGGCCCTGGACAGCGCTGTTTTAACCTGTGCAGTGGTAATACTGGGTGCCTGGCAATCTACTGGTATTGTGATTGGTCCTTTTGGGGGGGGTGTTAAAGTTGGCACTGAATCTGTTGGCCAGTATACTGGCAACATCTGTTGGCTCAGTATAGAAGGTACCCTTTATTTTATTTTATTTATTTTACATTTGTTTACCAGGATAGTCCGACTGGATACATGTCCATTTTCAGCGGAGGCCCAGGGAGAAAAGCTCCAAAGGTGGTTACATATATAATCATTACAATGTGCATATAGAAAGGAGTCATCATAACATTATACAAATATAACACATATTACATTCTAGTTAAATTTATACAAATATAACACATTATATAGTCCAGTTAAATTTGTACAGTCTAACAATCTTCTAAACTGGCTTAACAAAGTTATTTGAGTACCACTTACAGATATAGAATTAGTGCACCAGTATGCATAAAGATTTAGTCAGGCTTGGAGCAGGGACATATTCATCGAGACTTGAAATACTCCTTGAGAACTTTTTTTAAATTGAGATAGGGTGGTATCCAGGGTAATGTTAGCAGGAAGGGAATTCCAAATTTTGCCAGCAGAGTTGGCGAACAGGGAGTCACCAGCTGAATTGCTGGATTTGATGGTTTGCACTAATAGTCTATTAGATGACCGGAGTGATCTGGAGTTGGAGTGGGGATTGATGATGTTTTTCAGGGCAGGTGTATTATCTGGTTGGTTAAATGCTTTGTCAGCCACAATGAGTTGATTATACTAAATCTGCCTGGGTAGCTCTAGCCATCCGAGATAATTTAGATTTTTACAAAGATGTGTTCTATAAGGTAGACCAGTTGCAAATCTAGCTATGTTATTATAGCAGCTTGACAGTTTGTTAAGATCAGTTTTATTTAGGTTGGCAGGTAAAGGGGAAGCATAGTAGAGTGTAGAAAGTAGATGGGAGTGGGTAATGAGAGTCCTAGCATATGGGGTAAGGAATGACTTTATCCTATATAGTGAGCCCAATTTTCTGTTAATGGTTTTGATTGTTTTGTTGGCATGCACATCAAACTTAAGATTGTTGTCTATAATAACTCCTAGCAGTATGGGCATCTGGAGAGATTATGATACCATTATTAATTGGCCTTAATGGAGAGAGATAACGCCATGGATCTTTGAGTGGGGGTGAAAAGTAGGAGCTTTGTTTTATTAGGATTTAGAATCAGACAGCGAGTGGCAAGCCAGTTCTCTATTAGGTTGAAAGTACTCTGAATTATTAATAGCAGCTCTGTTTGCAAGGTGCCAGTGCAGATCAACGTTGAGTCATCTGCATATTGAATGCAGATGGCTTCAGGGATGACTGTGTGGAGGTCATTGATAAAAATGGAAAACAGAAGTGGTCCCAAGATAGACCCCTGTGGGACACCTAGCGTGTTGGGTAAGAGGTTTGAGAGTTAGTTCTGCCATAAGACGGATTGCTGTCTATTGTGCAGGTAGGATTCAAACCATCAGAGAGAGTTATTGTATAGGGACATTGTTGCCAGGGTGTTGATGAGAAGATGGTGGTTAACCATGTCAAAAGCCTTAGAAAGGTCCAGGAAAAGGGCTGAAGATAACTTGTTGTTCTTCATATTATAGTTTATTGCATTAGAGAAGGTGAGGAGAGCTGTGGTGGTACTATGATGTGGCCTGAAACCATGCTGGGAGTTAGCCAGTAGGTTGTTTTGGTTAGAAAGTACAGGAGTTGTTTATAGATGCATTTTTCCATTATTTTTGTCAGAGGTGATAAGGTGGCTATGGGTCTATAACTGGATAACTCAGTAGAGCTACCACCTTTATGGAGGTTCTGACACGAGATATTTTACAGATAGAGGGGACTGAGGCTTCTGATATGGATTGATTAATTAGAATGGAAATGGGGTACACTATGGTATCAGCAGCTTTTTGCAAATATTCAGCTGGGAGAAGGTCTGCAGCTAGGGTAGTAGGTTTTAATTTTTTGAGTAGTGAACAAATGAAAGATATAGAGACTGGTTGGAAGCTAAAGGAGGGCTGGGAGCTGGGAGTGCTATTCAGTGGGTTAGAGGAGTTAAGAGGTATTTAGCTAGCAAGGGCTTGGATGGTTTCAGTAAAGAAATTATTAAAGGTGTTAGCAACATCCGCTGGTAGTTTATCAATAGAGGCTGAGGGAGGTGGAGTGGTGGTTTGACCTGGGTGCAGTAATTTATTTATCCCTGCCCAGAATTTTTGGGGGTTATTTTGGTTCCCTTGTTGGAGATGGAGGTAGTAGTTTTTTTATCTAATAGGATAGCTCGTTTTGTCTCATTTCTTACTTGTCTAAATTTGGTTTGATTTATAGGGTCTTTTGTAGCACGCCACATTGCCCATGCCTTATTTCTGGCTATGATTGAGCCACGGGGCAGCTTTTGTTTTTACCCTCATGGAACGAGCGGGAGCATGATACTCGAGGATGGTGAGGAATTTATTGTTAATGTGGGAGACCGCTTTGTCTACAGGCAGGTGCTTTAGGGCAGCCCAGTTGCATGCCTTAAGTTTGCCCTGAAACTTACTAGGATTGAAGATTTTATTATTTCTTATTGTTCTGTAGATGGGCTGCTGAGAGTAATTAGATTTGTGCTTGCAGATAAAGGTAAGAAAGTGGTCGCTGAAGTCATTGGGTATGGCCCCCGAAGAATACATTTGGGGGTGGCTATTAATTAGTATCCAATCCAGTATACTATCTTTTTGGTTAAGTTTTCCTATCCTGGTGGGGGTGGATATAACCTGTGTGAATCCATACAGGTTTACATGGGTGGTAGGAGACTGAGAGGAACAAGCATTCCAGTCGATATTAAGGTCTCCTAGTACAATGGTTTCTTGTGGATAGTTACTAGCTAACCATTGGAGGATGTCTTCTAGGGAATTGGTATTATTTCCTGGTGGAATATACACACAGACTATATTTATGCTTTTGTTTTTGTTAATTTGGAGCTTGGTAGCAATTATTTCTGCCTTATTCCTGGGGTGGTTGACTGGGGTCTAAGGTAACATTTAGTGTAGATATGAAGAGTACAGCTACCCCCCCCTTCCTGGTAGAGTGATCGAGTCTAAGTATATTATACCCAGGTGGTAGGATTTCATTATCTGATGTTGATGGTTTCAGCCAGGTTTCAGTTAGGCATAGAATATCAGGGGAATGGACTTGTAGGAGGGCATGCAGATTGTGTATGTACTTTGTTATTTATGATTCGCATATTTAGTTGGCAGATCAGGAGGGAGTTGAGGGCCTTATTAATAGATAGTGATTCAACTGGGTTAGTTGTGATGGAAGTTGCCTTATCTAAGGTGGCGGGGCCAGAGTTTGGATGAACATCTCCATCCATTGCCAGGTTATTGTGTATAATTACTATAACTTTCAGGATTTTGTTTATAAATTTTTGATAGTATTTAGATTTTGAGCTGATGTGTCTGGGTCTAATAGGCTGATAGTGTTTTGTGGTTAAGGAATTAGTAATAGTTATAACTAACGGGGTAGCCTGTATTATTCGATACTTCTGGGCTAGTTTGAGATTTTGGGTGGTGAAATCCTAGGTAAGACTGATTTTCATAAATGGAGAGGAAATATGGAAATAGCATGAGGGATAGCAGAGAGAGTAGTGACATTACTTTGTATGGTAGCATGGTTGGAGGCTATATTGGTGTCATAGGCCAAGGACACTCAGGATCTTGAGGTTGGCTATTTACTACTGGAGGAGGGGGTGGGGGCTGGAGTAGTGTACACAATACAGTACTGATTGGTCTGGATAGGAAAAAAGGAGGAGTGGAAGTGGGATGAGTTAGGCTGAGTAGAGGATTATTGATTGGTTCAGCTGGAGGGGGAGTGGTATAGTGACTATAAAGTTAGACACATTGGGGCCAGGTGGGAATTGGGGGCAGGGAGTGGTGCGGAGCAAGCCCGAGCACAGCAAGGGTGAGCAGAGCAGGGCTCAACCACACACAAGAAACCTGCAAGTAAGTAAGTATGCTTAGGTTTAACAGGATAGGCTTTAAATGATTAAAATTACTGTATAACTTGTAAGTCAGGGTTATGCTTTTTACCTTTTATTTACTTACAATTTTTTTGTTTTCATTTTGGGGAAATTTCTGTATTTTGCTTCCAATTTTATAGATAAAATATGGCAGAAGTGTAGTTTTAGGGGTTGGTACTGTAGTTGGGGCTAGGGAATAGTGCTTTAGACCCAGGTCAGCAAATGTGGAATGCACAGATAGTTTTAGATGAATAATAACCTTAGCAGGGCTTGTAGCCAGTGGGCAACTTAGAACAGGTTTGCTGAATTTTTCAGTAGGGCAGTGTCCTTCTTGCTGTAAGCCTTGTAGGACTGCTTGTTTAGGGGGATAGATCCTGGTGGGAAAGATAGATTAAAATTAATTAGAACAGGTTTAGGGCTCAAGCAGTATCACTATCTGCAGGGAATCAATGCAATTACAACAACAACTCAACTATTTTCCCTGTATTATTCTGTGTAGATATAACATATCAGCTTTCCTGATGTGCCTACTATATTACATAACAGATACAGGCACTAAAGACCTTAGTTATAAATAAGCAGGAGAGCTTCTAGTCTGTTGATTGTAATGTGTGTTTACATTGTTATAACTTAATTAAATCCCTCCGAGCTAACAAGCCTCACAATCAGTATGCTGTAGCTTCTAAATACACAGACCAAAGCTTTTGGTCATCTGTAGTGTTTTAAATGTACTCTGCACATTCTCTTTGTTTTAAAATAACACTATGTGGTTATACCAGTTGTAAAGCCATTAAAACATTGTGCAGTAGCTCAGAGCAAATCTGGGTATTGCCGTGGAGATTCTTTATATAACTGTAGAAGGCCTTGTGGTTGTTTTTATTATCTGCTGCAATTCTGTTTTCATAGGTAGCTTTAGAGGATTTGATGAGGGATCTCAACTTTTTGTTGAGGCTGATAAGGGAGTTTTTCAAGTCTTGGGATTTCACCTTATTCCACATCAGTTTGGGCAAGTGTATTGGTACATGAGTAGTTTACCCAGTTAATGGAGGGGTAGTTGAAGTCGCCTAGTAAGAGAGTGTTAGGTTATACCGTAATATTCTCCAGGGTGCTTAGGAACATGGAGTGTGAGTCTTGGGACATGGTTGGGGACCTATAGCAGGCTACAACCTGAATTGCTGTCTTAACCAATGTTAGCTGCACCTGAAGTATCTCTGATGCATTATGTTGGGCTACCAGTCTGGAGGTGTGCTCATCCTTTATGAATATGGAAACACTACTGCCTTTGGAGCTTCGGTCCAAGTTCTGGGGCCAAAAGGTGTGGAATGAGTTATACCTGGTAGTACAGGGGTGCTTTCTGCTGCCTTGAACCAGGTCTCCGTTATTGGACAAATGTCAATGTTCTCCATTTTAAGGAGTGCTTCGAGTGAGGGCATTTTGGGATTTCGACTTCTAACGTTGAGCAGCATGACCTTCAGATTGCATTTGTTTGTAGCTGTTATGATGATAATTTGGTCTTTGGAACACTGCCTAAAACAGTCACTATAGGGGTGGCAAGAGCCTTGGCCAGTATCCACAAGCCCAGGGGTGACAGATGCAGGCCATCTCTGGGAAAGCATCAAGGTCTGTCAATCATGTCATCCCAGGCAAATAGATACTGGATCCCCTTAGAATGACACCAGAACTGTGGCCAATTGTTGAAATCAACCATTTTCTGCTTGTACTGTGATATAATTCTGGGTGACGGTAGGCAGCTGCTCAGGGCTAGGGTCATACCTGCCTGGGCTACATAATCCGAGAGCTCTTCCATGTCTCTTTTCATGTAGTCCAGGAAGGCTCATCCCAGGTCATTCACACCCACATGTACAATGACAGAATCATATTTGTACCTGTTGCTGAGGGACCTGAGTGCATGCGTTATGTGACAGATCCTGGCACCTGACAGGCAGATGACTGTTACTTTCTCCTTATTCAACCTAGTGAGTGGGATATCAGTGTGCCTCACTATCGAGTCACCTATGACTAGTGTGTTGGGAATGCTGTTCTGCCTAAGGGGCTTTGGTTGAGTGGCACACTGTTTAAGAGAGTTGTGTATCTCATGATTAGTGTTGTGCTGTGGTGGTTGAGTGAGTTTCTGCCTTGGAAGTCTCTGCTGCTTGGGTAGATTTTTATTGAGGGCCTCCATGAAGGTGGGTGTGTGGTCTGTGTTTTTATGTGAAGACAGTGCTGGTGTGTGTTCTGGAGGGCTATGTGTTCCTTGTGGTGTAGTGCAAGTGTTGACCTTCTCCTATTGAGCAGCTATTCTGGTCTTGGCTGGAGAGTGCATGGCTTCAAATTTGGATATATAAGTGCATCTCTCGCAAGTCTGAGTGTTGAAAGGTAAGAGGAGAGGGTTGTCAGTGTACATGAGGCAGTTGCTACATTGCCTCAGGATGCCCAAGTTCACCAGGTTAATAGGAGAAAGCACAGGGAACTGACCTTTAGACATGCCTGGAGGGGTGGGCATTGATAATAAATACTGGATCTGTTTCCTTGTAGAACATTTAGTGCTCGTAACACTTTTGTGTGCTACAGTAATTGCTACAAGAAGACTGGTAAAGTACTAGACTAATAAGCTAGTATAAGTGCAGGAGAGGAGATAACTCATAGATCTAAGGGAAAAATTGAAGAGCAGACTCTGGCACTGCTCAGAGCAAGGAACCACTCCTCTTGTGGTAGATAGTCCACCTAGTGCTTACCACTTCCACTGATGAGCTAGAAGGCTTCCCTCCAACACAGAATGGCTTGGTGGGCTTAGAAGCTTACAAACAGTTTTGGACACAGCAAATGTGTATCTGAACTAGACTAGTTACATGAAAGGAGAAACAAGTGCAAATGCAGGCTTTTAAGCAAGAAAATTGAAAGAGATGGAAGAAACTGCCTAAAAGGCCAATAAACCACAATATCTAGGCCAGAAACCACTCCTGTTGTGGTAGATAGGCTACCTAGTGCTTACCACTACCACTGATAAGCTAGAAGGCTTCCCTCCAACACACAAAGGCTTGGGGGACTCAGAAGTTTACAAACTGTCCTGGATACAGCAAATCTGTATCTGGACTAGACTAGTCACTGGAAAGGGGGGAAACAACTGCAAATGCGGACTTTTAAAATCAGAAATTGAGAGAGATGGAAAAACTGCCCAAACGGCCAATAACTAAAATTTCTGTGCCAGAAACCACTCCTTATGTCATAGATGGGTTACCTAGTGTTTACCACTCCCACTGATCAGCGAGAAGGCTTCCCACCAGCACATAATAGCTTGGGGGGCTCAGGAGCCTACAAACAGTCCTGGAAATCTGTATCTGGACTAGACTAGTCACCAGAAAGGGGGGAAACAAGTGCAAATGTGGGCTTTTAAATCAGAAATTGAGAGAGATGGAAAAACTGTCCAAATGGCCAATGACTACAATTTCTGGGCTAGAAACCACTCTTTATGTGGTTGATAGGTTACCCAGTGCTTATCACTCCCACTGATAAGCTAGCAGGCATTCCTCCAACACAGAGATGCTTTGGGGGGCTCAGAAGCTTAAAAACAGTCCTGGATACAGCAAATCTGTACCTGGACTAGACTACTTACATGAAAGGGGGGAAACAAGCTTAGACTTTTTTTTTTAGTAAATTGGAAAAGGAGAAAGTGGAACAGAAGATATTTCAAGGTTAAGAATCTAAGTGGGTTGGCCTTCTCAAATATTTTCTATTAGGTAGAATTAAATAATGACACTGGACTAGCAGGAGTGTCCCAGATCAAATATACAGTATGGGTGGGCAACTGCAAAGCCAAAAAGTATCTAGCAATGAAAAATACAGTTAAAACAGTATAAAACAGTACATAATTGCAGTGAAACAGTCAAAAAGGCTTCATAACAGTGCAAATTGTAGTAGATTAACTGTATAGCACAATTATAAGCATTACAGAAGTGCCATTCAATGAAATACATGTAAGAAATAACTTATTCTGCTCTTGGATCTTAAGGAATTTTTGCTTAGTCCACAGTACTGAATCACCATCCACAGCCTGGTAAATACAAGCACAGCCATTTTCAGGCACAGGGTTTATATACCAGAAAGGATGGAAGAATCTAGAGGCTCGAATTACTAGTCAATCCTACTAGCCCCTCCTGTTACCCAGTCACTCATGCTAAAGAAGGTCAGGAAACCCTGTTACTCTCAATAATAATGAAGACAACACACTAGCAGCAGAAAATGGCTGCCAGAAACACAGGAAACTCAACAAACAAAACTACCAGTCCTAGACAACAGAAGGCCTCTATCAAGATTATGCTACCTGAGTAGAACACAGAAACCTCATGATAAATGCACAGAAAGAGTACTCACAAACAGAAAATACAAGTCTCAGTATGAAAAAACAGTTTACAGTTTAGCAATTCAATAAAAATGCAATTATAGTAATGCGCACTATTACAGCTAGTAGCTGTAAGCACTAAATGAAAGTTTTAAACAGATAAAGGAGCAAGGAGACTCCATGCTTTTAACTGCAAACAAATCAGATATATGATACCTGACTAGAACACAGAAACCTCAAAAAATTGCACAGAAAAGAACAGATAGAGCACTCGCAAACAGAAAATACAACTCTCAGTATGAAAAAGCAGTTTATAGTTAAGTAATTCAGTAAACATGTGATTAGAGTAATGAAACAGTATATAGCATTGAAAAATACAGTTAAAACAGTATAAAACAGTACATAAATGCAGTGAAACAGTAAAAAAGCTTGATAGTGCAAAATGTAGTAGATTAACTGTATAGCACAATTATAAGCATTACAGAAGTGCAATTCAATGAAATAAGTGTAAGAAATAACTTATTCTGCTCTTGGAATCTTAAGGAATTTCTGCTTAGTCCCAGTAATGAATCACCATTCACAGCCTGGTAAATACATGATACATTCCAATGTAAAACACTGCTATGCTTTATAGGACTGGTTTTAATTATGGCTGTTTGGAAAAAAATAGTATAACTTGTGATATATTGGCATGTTGGGCGTTAGACACTGGTAAGATTGTATACTACCACCTGGAAATTGAACCCAAGAAAAAAAAAATAAAATGTTGACTTTTGCTGATTAAATGTCACTGGCACATAAGAACTTACTTGTTAACATGGTAATTAGAGAAATAGTAATTTAACATTGAATTTGCACATAATTAAGATATGTCTGTATGTCTGTGACTTTACTTAGTAAGCAGACTGCATTTCTATGTAAAAGGCAGTGTCTGTGTTTGTAAATGCATCTCAGATGGATGCAGTTGCATGACCTGAGTAAGACATGGAGTGTTAGGTTATGTATAATCTTTATAACACCTACCTGTCATAAAACACACTTATGGTATGTGAAAATTCAATAATTAGAACAAAAATATTGTGCACATCAGACCTATGTACATGTATTCTACATTAAATATCATCAAAGATATGTTTCTTCCTATGAACATACAACTGACATTCTGATCCTCTCAAAGGGCATTCTAATCCTCTCTGTAAAAAGTCTCTATCAACTGGATTCAAATCCTGCATCAGCTGCCTTTGATCTTTATGATTACACCTCATGCCACGGAGACAGTGACCTGACACACTGAATTTATTCACTGAGTACGGTCCAGAATGCTTGCCAGAGTGCTGATGGCTACATACCACTTCCAGGCTTGTTTGTACTACAGAAGGCATCTTAAATTACATTTTTTCACTTTTTTCATTAGGAAGTGAACCATATTTGCACACTGAGGAGTGGAGAGCAAATTCAAGAGGCATTTGAAAAAATGACAAAGAACAAATGCTGAAAGGAAAACTTAATTCAAGCATAGAGTATACCTAGCAATGACCACAGCAATACGTGGATTACAGTGACATATTCATCCTTCAGACATCTGTTTGACATGTAACAAATTTAATTCTTGGAGCAAATTATCATAATGTTAGTTAACACCAAATCAAGTAAAAGTGGACAGATGATAGCACACATGTTGTTAGCAACACTGAGAATATTTATGTTTTAAGCAACAACACAATGGTATCACAAAATATATGCAAATATGTATTCAGACCCACATCTGTAAATTATCAGTTAACTGCATACTTGAGCTGTTTGGTTAGCTTTTACATACCTGCATCAACTTTATTACAAGCTTAGATAAGTACAAACTTGCAGTGTTATAAGATAGTACTGCATTTTATTTTTCTGTTTTATTGTTTCATTGAATATTGTGTTAAAATAGTACTGCATTTATCTGCTTATTTATTTGTTTCACTGAAAATTGTGAGCTCTGTCTCTGGCTGCAGTTAGATTTCCCACCCACCCTCCATGTTCTTGTTGTGGTGTTAATCTTGGTGGCTTTTGAACTGACTGCCCCTCCTGTAAATTTGTGTTTGAACACTCCTCCTGAGCCCATCTCATTTGCTCACTCAACCGAGTACAGTGAGATCATATTTTGATTTCAGGCACTCCTATCATTCTCATCTGTTCAGCTCTATCCCAACTCTATCCTAGTCTAGTCTCATTAGCTCATCCTGCCTATTACAGAGAGAACATCTGAGTAGGCATACCCACTTAGGCCCTGAACTTGTCTGATTGAAGACTGCTGGAACAGGGCTCAGTTCTGAGTTTTTTTACTGGTTAATTGGGTAATTTGTTTAAATCAGTTTGCCCATTTTCTATTGTTTGTATTATATATATATATATATATATATATATATATATATATATATATATATATATATATATATATATATATATATATATATATATATATATATATAAACTAATTTGCACTTTATCTGCTTTTACTGTATTTTTCTTCCTACTTTATTACCTTATTTTGCTTTTTCCTCTTCTTAAAAGTACTCAATTGTGTTTATTCTGCTGCATTTATTATTGCTTGGTAGTAGCCTGATTAAATTGTAACTGTTATTCTAAGTCTTTTGGTTAAAGCACTTGGGCTTCAGACCAGTTGTTTTACATTAAGGTTTGTGGTATGCACTATTGTGGCAAGACAGGTAGCTTACATCCTTCTAAGTTGGCAATTTCTGATTGAAGGCTCAGTGTCTGTTATTCTAAAAATGTATTAGTTCTGGTTTAAGCACTTGGGCTCCAGGCCAGTTATTTTACATTAAGAACGTTTGTGGTCTGCACTCTTGTGGGAGTTGAGGCTAGATTCTGCCCTTCTGAGCTGGGAATTTCTAGTTAAAGGCTTATTGTGCCTGCTTATTTGAACTGTTTCTTTCTGAAATTTGTGTGGCTTGTTTGCTGTAGCCCAGAAGTTTATTGGCCATTTTGGGTTAATTTCTATCTCTTTCATTTCCCTGCTATAAAAACCACATTTGCACATTTTTTTGCTCTTGTATTCAACTCAACAAGTGCCTGCCAGATGTTGTGCAGAGTTCTACAGTAGCTAAGAGACAAAAGAGAGACTTTGGAGTGATTAAGTATAATTTTTCTGCATTTTCTTGTCTTTAACTAATTCCGCCTAAAACGCCAATTTTTTTAGCGTTTCTGTGATTTAAAAAGCTTGTTTCTGCTATATATTGTACTTATTTGCTGCCTGCACTTGAACTGTCATTTTGTGTTTAAATAATGAAAAAAACAACAAACAAAAAAAAAATGTCCTTGTTTCCTGCCTTTCTGAACTAGTATAGTTTGGTTTTTAGGTTATTGCTGAATTCAGGCCTGTGTTACAAGTTTCTGTGTTGCCCATACCTTACCTGGATAGAAGGAAGTTTCTCTGTTCACCTGTGAGAGAGGGGAGGTTTGAGCAATCTATCTGTCCCTGTAGGAGTGGTTTCAGCTCAGAAGTTAGTAGTTTATTGGCCATTCTGGGTTAATTTCTATCTCTTTCATTTCCCTGCTATAAAAACCTCATTTGCGTGGTTTTACGTGCCGGGCAGCGCCGGTTAGCTAGGGTTAAACTATTCCCGGCTCCACAAAGTCTACTCTTCAATTTTTCCCTCAGAACTAGACACTCTCAACTTAAGCACTCAAACCATTCATTTCACAGCCCAGCACTTGCTCAAAACTCATAGCAAGCACTAATTAACCCTAGCACTAGACCGCCGATACTGTCCAGAAGGACAAGGCTCTCTATTCGTCCCTACCAGCCAATCAGTAAAACAGCTCACTTTACCTATTCAGGCATGTCCAAAGGGCAGTTTCAGGTATAGTCTCCAGTCCAACTGGTGAAGCTGGGCATTTTGAGGCAATGTTACAAATGCCTCATGTACAAAGACAACCCTCTCCTCCTACCACCAAACACTAATATATGTGAGAGATGCAATTATACAGCCAAACTAGAGGCAAAGCTTTCTCAACCCAAGACTGGAACTGACAGTCAAGAAGAGAAGGGAAATACTTGCAACACACCACCAGTCTCACATAGACCTACTAAACGAACACCGGCAAATAACACACATAAATACACAAAAACATACTTGGAGGATCTAAATAAAAATCTGCAAAAGCAACAGAGACCTCCAAAGCAGACATCCAAGCAACCTCCACACCCCATCACAAACCATGAAACATATACTTCACATAATCAGTGTGCCATGCAGTCACAGCCCTTAAGGAAAAATAGCATACCCAACACATTAGTAATACGCGACTGTATAGTCAGGCACACTGATGTCCCACTAACTAGGCTGGACAAGGAGAAGGTTACAGTTAGCTGCCTGTCGGATGCCAGGATTTGCCACATAACACAAGCACTCAGGTCACTCCAGAATAAGTACAAATACGACTCTGTCATTGTCCATGTTGGTGTGAATGACCTGAGATGTACCTCCCTGGACTACATGAAAAGCGACATGGAAATGCTCTCTGATCATGTAGCCCAGGCTGATATGACCCTGACCCTGAGTAGCATCATGCCCTTACCAAGAATGATGCCACAGTATAAAGAAAAAATGATCAATTTCAACAATTGGCTAAGTTTCTGGTGTCATTCAAAGGAGATCCAGTATCTGTCTGCCTGGAATGACACGGTCAACAAGCCACGTTGCTTCACAAGAGATGGCTTGCACCTGTCACCCTTAAGTTTTCGAATACTGGCCAAGGCTTTTGCCACCACACATAGTGTCTTTTTTAGGCAAGGCTCAAGAGACAATCCCACCACCATAAATAGCACAAGTAACCAAAAACTGAGGGTAATGCTACTCAATGCCAGAAGTCTAAACCTCAAAATGCATGCACTCAAGGCACTCCTCAGTATGGAGAACACTGATATCTATGCAGTAACAGAAACCAGGTTTAAGGCTCCAGAGAGCATCCCAGCACTACCAGGCTATAACTTATACCATACTTTTCAGCCACAGAACCCAGACCGAAACACAAAAGGCAGGGGTGTATCCATATTCATCATGGATACCCACACCTCCAGGTTAGTGGTGCAGCATGATGCCTCAGAGATCATCCATGTGCAACTAACAATGGGCAAAACTGCAATTCAAATTGTAGCTTGCTACAGATCACCCACCATGACCCAGGACCCCCATTCCGCATTTCTGGAGACACTGGAAAATATGAAGTTCCTATCAAACTCCCTAATATTGGGTGATTTCAATTACCCAAACATTAACTGGAAGAACTACTCAAGTACTAACTCCCTTGCCCAATGCTTCCTAGAATTTATAAACTCGAATGCCCTGGATCAACTGGCCAACACCCCCACCAGAAGTGACAACATATTGGACCTGGTCATCACCAACATGGGCGACTGGTGTTCCACACCGGAGATCAACCCCTCGCTGGTTAGATCAGACCATAGACTAATCACTCCGGATATCTAATTCCACCCCCACCCCCAACCACTGTGAAAAACTTTTCAAAAGCAAACTTCACGTTACTTAAGACCGAGGTGGAAAGGTTCACAGCCCCCATGCTAAAGGACAATGCTGTCCAAGCTGCTGAATCCCTTACAAATGCACTCTATGAGCACCTTCAATAATGCATGGATTGTGCTATCCCAACCAAAACCAAGACTCACTACTCCAAGAAAAGGAAACCAGGTGGTGGACCCCTGCCATAAACAAGCTATACAATAGAAGGAGGAAACTAATACAGAAAAGAGTAAAATCCCAAGAAGGAAAGACATCCCTGATCACTATCAGCAAGAAACTAAGATCCTCATAAAATCATCCAAGGCTAGCTTCAAAAGAAAAATTGCCAAGGACTCCAAAGATAACCACAAAGTGTTCTTTAGCTATGTCAAGAACCTAAGTGGAAACTCTTAGATCTGCTCTGAGTTAATGCAGAATGGCACAAAATACACTGAACCGACTGATATTGCCAACATTCTGGCAGATAGGTTTAGTGCAAACATCACCCCCCTCTCACCCCCTAAAGGGCCCATAACCATACCAGAAGAATGTAGACCCCTGGCAATCACTGACACACAGGTTAAAACAGCCCTATCCAAAGCCAAAAACACAGCTTCAATGGGACCAGATGGTGTCCCAGGCTGTGTCTTACATGAGCTCAAAAATGAACTAACCCCTCATCTAAACACACTGTTCAAACTCAGCCTCTCTACAGGCTAAGTACTCATAGAGTGGCACACAGCAACCACAAAGGTGGAGCCACAATGGACCCCGGGAACTATCGCCTTATAAGCCTGACTAGCCTTGTCTGCAAGGCTATGGAGTGCATCATCATGGAACCCATTAACAGAGACATTGGGAACCTCCAAACATTGAACCTTACCCAGTTTGGTTTTGTTAAGTGCAGATCATGCCTCCTAAACCTGGTGGACTTCTTTGAGACAATTACCAAGGCTTTAGATGAGGGAAAGGAGGTTCACAAAGCCTACCTAGACCTCACAAAGTTTTTCAACACCATTCCCCATTCTGGTATTATAGATAAACTCACCAGCCTGAACATAAACCCCTACGTCATGAGATGGGTTGCCAATTTGCTCATGGATAGAATCCACATGGTGAGAGTTGCAGGCTGTAGGTCTGACTCTAAACTGGTTACAAGAGGCGTCCCCCATGGGCTCAGTCCTGACACCCCTCTTGTTCGGTATATACTTCTCAGAGGTACAATCAAGCACAGGAGGACTATGGCTGACCAAGTTCACAGACAACTGCAAACTGGGGGCTGATACAGACATCCTCCAGAAGGGTCTCACTGAGACAGATACCTGGTGTCAAAATCATGGCCTCAAGCCAAATGCCAAAAAATGCATAGTCATCCCCTTTGGAAAAAAGAAAGTACCCGTGAACTACCACATACATGGTAGTCCCCTAAATACATAAAATGTAATAAGGGATCTGGGGACCCAAGTAGATAGTAATCTCTCATTTTATAATTATATTGCCAAGGTGGTTAGAAAATCCTTCTTTGTGGCCCACCTAATCACAAAAGGGTTCGCATCTAGAACAAAAAAGGTTATTGTGCCCCTCTACTCATCACTCATCAGACCCATCATAGAGTACAATGCCCCATTTGGGATGTGCCTTACAAGACACCTGCAACAATTGGAAAGACTAAATACATACCTCATCAAGAGGATTACTGGTCTCAAACAGATACCCTATGCAGCCCAACTGAAGAAACTCCTGCTGTACTCGGTTGCATGCTACTTACTCAGGGGTGATCTCTGCCTGACATACAAGGCCATGTCCAACCCAGAATTGATGGACATGCTCCACCTAAAAAAAAAACAAATCCCTGAAAGCCACATGCTCTAGGGATCTAAACTTCACCACAATGATAAATATGATGTGCTGGAGGTATAGATTCCTGTCCCAGAGACTCCCCATGTTTTGGAACAGGATTCCAGTGTACATTAGGCAGAGCCCCTCACTAACACTCTTCAAGAGAAACCTTGACAAGTGGATGGGAAACAGAAAAATTTACCCCGGGGATCACTGCAGTGGCTCTGCTGGACAGAGACACAGGGAACTAATAGCTCTACTGGACAGAGGCACAGGGAAATAATCTAAGGGGGCAGCGAAAGTCAACACATTCTGGCTAGGCTTATAGATGCCCTCGGGCAGATAGCCTAGTACTTACCTATGAACCTATGAACTGCATTCAAAGCCTGCATTGACTGTTCTTTTTCTCTAAGCTCACTGCATTTACACCTTATGCCACACAGAAAGTTACCTAACAGGTGCATTTTCTTCACTGAGTACTATCCAGAGTGCTAAAGGCCACACACCATAACTGGGCTTGTTTGTGCTACAGAAGGCAGCTTCAATTAAATGTTTCACTTTTTTTCCTTAGGCAGTGAACTGTTAGTCACTGCTAGGGTTTCTGCCAATCCAGACTGTGCAATGTCATATGGTGTGCAAACCATGAAGAGGAAAGAAAAAAATAAAGGGTGCTGCAATAGAGGAAACATTATGAAACAAGTAAAGGTTGCCTTTTGATATTTCCTGTACTTTGTTATTTTTCAACATGAACATATGCTCATTAAACAATGTTTATGTTCACACAAACCCCAGGACACCAGAGCATTTACAAGACACAGTACACATTCTTATCAGTATATGCCCCACACATTATATTGTGAATGCAAAACAGATGTTACCTATACTCAATACATGACATAGTATCAATTGACATTACAAGAGTAAGAGAACCAGTTCCTGATCTTTGTCCTGTGTAATTTCCAGTTAGATGTGTGGACGGCTGTGATACTGGCAACAGGGAAGATAATCTTTCCTCACACAATATAAAATAAAAAAAAATTGAGCACTGCACCTCTTTGTTTCTCTTTGTTTTGGGAACATCATTCCCATATCTATGCTTTTCTATCAAGACTGCCATATGCTTTGCCTTGCAGTTAATATATGTTTCATTGTGTAATCTAGTTTTTTAGAATTGTAGACACAATTATATTCAGAAGCAGAAACTGTCATAAACAATTCATATAAATGTTAGGAATCTTGCTGTCCTAAGTCAGTCAGTGGTAGTCACAAAATTTCTTTTAAGTCCCTTCTCCATGACATACCCTCAATAAGTGTACATTAAACAGGACTGACTGTCAAAAACTGATTGATACTGCAGTTAGACTTATCATTCACATTTGCAAGCACTTAATAGGTAACATTTCTCATTGCTCATCCTTGCCGAGTTAGGGTATGTGCATGCAATCGTGTAGGTTCTTACATCATGTTTACATTCCCTGACTTAGTGTAGATTTTGAATGCATGAATGCTAATGAGTTCATACCATATTTGCATATTCACAATGCTCACAGGGCTGAATCTACACTCTATCAAGATAATCATGTAGGCAAGGTAATTGTATCATGGTAGCAGAGACTGTTTAGACAGAGAGCTGTATGCTGCTAATTGCTTGCAAAACATGTTTCTAGTGTCAGAGCTAACATGATGCAAAGGTATGTTGCTGTTTTTTTAGCATATGATGTATTTCAACCTTACTGATGTATTCCATTTCACAATACACCCATAGTTTTAGTGTATGGATGGATTGTTTGTCCCTTGCTGTGGCACAGAATGTATATCATTTATTTTGTACATTACTATTTTTGTGAAAAATTATGACATTATGGAACATTTTATATGCCCATATGACAAGTTATTGCAGATGTGTGTTGTATCACTAACTACCAAGATCAGGGGTTTGACATCTGTAGCTCATAATGTGTTAAGCCTGTGATATATAACTGATGGCACGCCATGCAAGTAGACATCTAAAAACACTTTTAGCCATTTATAATGGAAAAGTTTGCATTGCTTTGCTTAATGCTGCAATGTACAATTCAGTTACACAGCTGTTGTCCTCCTTAGATAACATGTAAACTTGGGGGGGGGTGCTGTATTTACTTCTGTGAACTAATATGGAACTTTAATTTTGAAATTATTGTATACATGATAGATTCATACATTTATACATACTTATTTGTTTTGTTAACAATCACTCATGTCTTCATTGTGTATTATATGTTTTTTTTTTAATTTTCCACTTAGGGCTATGTTGCTCAAGATATCTCTAGACTGTAAAATGCTATACAGTGCTGCAGAGAATGACATTATCATACAGGCAGTAAATACACATGGCTTCTTCATCTTAGAAAGAGGCAGAGGTGACAAGTACTCCTGTGACAATATCTGAACACAGATGTTCAGCTATGTAAATGGTGTCAGAGCCCTTGTCCATACATATCAGTAAATTTGATATAGGGCCAGTGTTGTGTACATGATATGTAGGTCATGTGAAATTGGCCAGAAACACATGACTGTGGGGGTCTGCTAACAAACTACCAATGACTGAAACTGAGGAGTTTCTGTACTCTGTCAGAGATCACTGATATTTCAGCAGAGGATTCACACAGAATCACTGATGTTGATTCTGATACGGAGGACAATAACAGTGTGTATGCTACAGAAATTTCAAGTATGCAGTAAAATTCAATCATTTGCACTCACTTCTTTGATGTTAGGCTTGCCCTCGTGTTCTCTCCAACACCACCCTGTGCTAATGATGAAGACTGTGCACTGACATTTGTACATTTTTAATGTACTTACAGTTGCATATGTGTGTGGAAAGGGAAATTCTTGATGCACTTTATTGTGCAAAGTTCATAGGTAAATATTGGAGACATCGCAGTCAGACAGTATTACTGACCTTAGCGTACACAGGACAGATGCCTCATCTTAGGGACATATAACTACTTGCATATGGGACTAAGCAGTTAGCTACTCTTTTTTTTTTCAAAACAAGTTCTACACTTTCCTTGGACCTCAGGTGAGGGCAAAAGAGGTTGTATATTTATTATACAGTTTCCCTGTCTACCCAGTTTTGCTTTACAATTTTCTGTGTCATGCAGTCCATACTAAGTCTAACAGGATAAAAAAAAAACTCTTCTTCTTAGCAGAGGTCTGTCAGCAACAGCAGTAGTAATTTTAATTGAAGCCTGTTGCACATACAGGATTGTAATGGCAGCAATAACTGCTGACATCTTTTTTCTTTTTCTAAATGTAATTGTGGTTGTAATCCAAAGACTTTTAGATTTCAGGGCAAATGGCTACAGTGAGTGTACACAATTGCTTTATAGCTTCATGAATAGCCCCACCATATTAGATTATTTAGCATCTTCTTTGGTTACTTATGCTTTTGCTTGGATATTTTGCTATTTACCTTTGTTTGGCATCTTTACACTAAGTGTACAGCCATTTAATGAATATGAAATAGCTCGCTATCATGTGTACAGAGTGCTGTGCCTCATACATGATAGCTGCACTTAGTGTAGCTGTAAATTAATCTGGCCCACAATTAACAAATTGCAGAACACTGAATCATTCTTATAAAAAATTGCAAAATCAATGAATACATTACATGTACACTTATTCACACCTATATTCCCCATCTTTGCAAACCATAATGACAAACTTCTTCACACCACAAAAGCTGGCCTAAAATTGAAGCTGATCCTGCCTAATTCATTTCAAGGTAGGAACACATTTTCCTCTTAATACTTACTTTTTCACAATATTTTATCAATGTAGGTTTTTTCCTTACTTTATTTACATGTTGGCACCTAAGGTAACACACTGCTTTTTTTCTATGTATTATTGACTGGTTTTAGTAAATGTCAATGTTCAGACTTGTAGTCATATAAATTATAGAATTAGTTTACACAGTTTTGTGTCATTGGCTGGTTGCTATGAGATACATTTTTTTATAGTAAACTAGTCTGAATTACCTCACTGGAATATGCATGCTTCCCATGATGCATGGGTAATTCTGTTGTTTTTAACAGATTCACTTTAGAACATCAAAAGACAATAACACTGAAATTTAAAACATTGACACCAAAATCTTGAAAATTTGAAACACTGAAAACTCAAAACACTAAATCCCATAAAAACATAGGAAAGCAACATGTACTATATTCCAGCATAAGTACATACAGAAACAAATAAAAAAAAAAAACACTTTTTCAAATATAGCCACTTGTGGGGGGCTGCCCCCCACCTCTTGCTACTTAAATATACTAACTCCAAGATCGCACTACACTACACTAAGATGTGTTATGTTGTAGTATAGCAAGTAAGAAGGGAACATGACTGAGGTTACCTATGAAACTCTAGTAAGTATTGGAGAGATATATAGTAATGTGTAATGTTTTAAGAGTGAAGTAGTGTTTCTAAGATGAGGTTGAGGATAGTTTTTTACAATTTAAACAGGCAGTCATGAAGCATGGAATGTTATGTTTGCCACTTTGTTCTCTGTAGTGTGATCTCGAAGTTGATATACTTAAGTAGCAGGGGGTGTGGGGGTGCAGCCCCCACATGGGGGGTTCAGGGGGGGCTTGACCCCCTTCTTATATTTGGAGAATTGTAATATAGTTTGTTTTTATTTGTTTCTGTATGTAGTTGTGTTGGCATATATTAAATGTTGGTTTCCTATGTTTTTTCAGTGTTATGGGATTCAATGTTTTGAGTTTTCAGTGTTCAGAATTTTCAAGATTTGGTCTCAGTGTTTTGAATTTCAATGTTATGCACTTTTGCTGTTCTAAAGTGAATCTTTCGAACATAAGCAGAATTTATACTCAACAATCCATAGATATCCAGAAGAAACTCCTTCAGTGGATCACAAATGATAACTAAGTTCAACTCTAAGTTTGGATAAGTTCATAAGTGTTGCTAGAGCTAGAGTTTCCTTGCATCTCATTTCTAGATGATGTCTGGTCTTTATATATGCTTATATAAATTATACTTTTTCTGCATTGCAGACTCCTAGCAGTTATTCATGTTACAATTACTTGATAGAATATTTCTGAAGTGTTAAGACAGATTATTTAACCTAACACTATGTGCCTCAGTATGTGTGTGCTTATGTTCTGGGAGTATATAGTGATATCTATCTGAGATTTTTTTCATTAGTCTCACCCAATAATCATCTTCACTTTATATTACATTATTTAAGTCTTTAATGCTAAACTGATCTCCTATGACACAGAATGATAATCAAGTTGTGGACCGGCATCTGAAGTCAGTAGCACGAGTTCAAGAATCTTAGCAAAAAGGCTTCAACATTGACCAGTTGAAGCAATATGTCTGTGCCTTTTCTTGCCGTACTATTACTTACTTCGGATTTTTTTATGTTTTACCTACTTCTTTCTTAGTCCTGGAGATTCCCATCCACATGACTCCTTCATCTGGTCAAGTGCCACCAATAAATCAGTTTCTCTTGTTCCTTGTTTGTTCACAGAAACTTCTACTGATGCAGTTCTTTTCAGCTCTTTGTATGCCACTCATCAGACACTTGTTTTCTTCTACCACCATTAGTCTCTTCTTCTCATAGCCTCTTTTTTGTGAATCTTCTTATGACTTTCTTCTCCTTCCCACTTTTCTGTAACAAACATAGTGACAGCAGTATCCTGAATGCTAAAACCTGATGACCACAGTACAGAATCCCTTGGAGTGACATGTATCAGTATTTTACAGTTAATGTTCTGTACTACATAAAACCTTACTATGTACGTGTGTGTGTGTGTGTGTGTGTGTGTGTGTGTGTGTGTGTGTGTGTATATATATATATATATATATATATATATATATATATATGGAATACATGCATTTAATCGAACTTTAGTTGTCCGACGTGCTAAATGTCGAAGGCAGTGACCCAGGTTTGCACAATGTCAAATTTCCAAACACCGAATCCATGAACACCAAACGCCAGCCAGGCAAATATCCCCCCCTTCGTGGCAGTGCTTGATTTGGTGGTTGAGCGGTCGGAAATGTCGAATTCGGTGTTATGCTCGACATTCTGACCATTCGCCAGTGTGAGATTCAACATTTAGGTTCGGAAAAAGTAATGTCCGGAGTTGGTGTCTTCAACTAAATGCATTTATTCATATATATATATATATATATATATATATATATATATATATATATATATATATATATATATATATATATGCGACCCCTAACTGGGAAAAAGCTGAAAGGAGAATAATATATATATTATATTTAGTTTCCCCACTGTAGTCCAATCTCAGAGTTAGTATATATAAGTAGCGGGGGTGTGGGGAGCACAGCCTCCCTGCAAAAGCCTGTTTGCAGTTTGCAGATTTTTTTTTTTTTTTTGCCCGGTTCGGTGAAGCAGTGTTCGCAAAAGTGCACTTTCGCTGAAATGTGTTTCTGTTTTTCGAAAAAAACGTGTTTTCATTGAACAGAAGTAGACCTATATATATATATATATATATATATATATATATATATATATATATATACATATTTATGAAGCCTGTAGACAAGACAAATACATTTCCTTGCCCATTGTATAATTGTTACAAGCTTAACTCCCTTCTTTATTTTACTGCAAAGATTACCTTATAACATCAGCATTTTTCTGCCTAAGCTACTGTTTCATACTCTAAGACTAAAATCAATAGATACTGTTCCTCTTTTATTTGGAAATGTTGGACTATGCAAGTCTAGATGTGCTGCAGTTCATTTTATTTTTTTAATTTATATTTTGCTGACGTGCTTAGTACGTATTTTATTCATATTTGCCGAGTAATTTTTTAGGCAATGGGTTGTCTTCTTTTTTCTGATATATTTGTTTTCATCTTTTGCACTTCCACAATAGGAGTTTGTGTTTGAATTTTCCATTGTATTTTCATTTTACTCGAATTGCTCTGTCTATACATGTATTCACTGTGTAAAAATATTCAGCCATTGTTTCAGAAGATTTCATGTGCATGCTGAAAAAAATGTCTCATCCATATCTTCATAGTGTATAATGAATTTCATCATAATTCACATTTCAGAAACTTACAAATTAAAGACTAACCAATAATTTCTATTTTTAAGCCAGAATTAAATATACAGTGTCATAGTCTAACTTTATAATGGAAGTTGCACTTCATGGAGGGAGCATGAAGTGTCCATACCAATGAGCACAATGTTAAAAATATAATTTTTGTTACCGAGTCTTTAGCTGTTGTTTTTAGGTAATTTATGTTAAGGAACTCTGTTAATATTTGAATGTACATATAATTGGAACAGTACTATGACTATTCAATATTTACATAGCTGATGCCCACAAGCAGTGTGCTACTAGCTATCCTTGTGTGTTTCACTTTATAACTTTTTCATGTTATCTGGGAGTCAAAGAAGGGTTAAAGTAGTTGCTCATAAAGTTTGTACCTTCATTGTCAATATTAACACTAATGTTGGTAGGCAATACATCCCATAATATGTGGAATTGCAGATATATCCTTAAACCACGTTTAAGCATTCTCCAGGAAGAGAAGTGTCTGAAGATTGTACACTTACGCATCTTCTAGCATTATTTTGCTTGTGTTTATTTCCAGATATCTCATGTTTATGGTAATTTATTTTCTGTCCATGAAGAGTGAGTTTCAGTAGCAAGTGCCTCATTTTGAAAATTATCTGTCCTGGTTAGAGGTATAGCTAATCAGCCACAAAGCATGCTAGGCTTCATAGCTGGGATGCACACATCTCCTTCAAGGGAGTTAACACGAATAACTTGCAAAGTCACCTACTAAAGAGAAAATTTGAGGTAATATAATTGTGTTGTATATCATGTAGGTGATTTCTGAATAGCATGTTTGAAAGAACTACCTTTCTAACAGGATAAGATGTGAAACACTTAAGGTTACTAACCCCTATGTGTGCAATGACACACTCATAGGCCTTGCAGTTTACTTTTGCCTGCATTTTAGCTT